>NC_071391.1:81229160-81575991 GCF_022682495.2 Desmodus rotundus | reverse complement strand
TTCCTTGCATTGAAAATAAAAGTCACGTTTCTTACATGACCTACCAGATATCTACTGGCCTCTCCCTCTCCCACCCAATCTGATAGATTTCCCCTTAGTGGACTCAGTACTCCAGTCACATTAGCTTTTTTTCTGCAGCTCATTCTTCCCTCAAGGTCACTGAATTTACTCCACTTCTGCCTGAACAATCTTCTTCAGATCTTTGCATCACTTGTGGGCCCTTGGCATAAATGCTCCCACCTTAGAGAGGCCTTTCCTAACACCCTATGTAAAATATGCCTCTTATGCCTCTTATAATTTCTATGTAGCATGTTATTCCATTTTATTTTTCATAGTATTTGTTGTCTGAAAATATCTTGTTTATCTCCTTGCTGTTTGTTGATAAGCAGAGACTGAACTGTCTTTTTCCCCCTAACTCCCTGGATGTGGGCCAGTGTCAATATCTATTTGTAAAATAGATGAATAAACATGTGTCATAGAAGTATTAGTATCTATTTGTACCATGCTCTGTACAGGCTACATTATTGGTGGATTAATCCTAACACTAATGGAAATAGAATCATAACAGCGGTATAAGAGTGAGAGGGGCATTAGAAGTTTGTAAACCTCTGTCCTTCCAGAGTGTTCTTAACCGGTTGTTTATTTTCTTTTTATGAGCCTTTGGAGGATCTGAATTAAGCCCTGGACTCTCTGTATAGAAAAATGTGTATTTGCACACATACCAAAATTTCCACACAATTTCCTGGGGTTATATAGGCTGGCTGACTGCCCAGTGTGCCCAGGACTGGGGGTTTCCTGGGATAATTGACTGTAAGTACTATCACCGCAATGTCCTGGGAAAATTGGAAGAGTTGGCCACCCTGGGTTTATATCCCCCCAGAATCCCTTTGTGAATCTCTTAAGTGCCCAAGAATTCTTCCTTGAAGGTGTTAACATATAAGAAAAAATTGAAGTAATTATTGACCATCTAGTAAGGGTGGTTAGAGAAGTGGAGCTGATGAAGTTTGGATATGGGCAACTCTCTCTGATAGGACTACATACTTAAAGGATTTAGAGAAAGCAAGTGCTAGAGATAGAGCATCACCACTTGAAGTGACTTGAGAGTAGGTATTTACCACTTTGATGATTGTATTAGCATAATTATCCTCTCTTCCCTTCCTTTTCTACTCACCAGAAATAACCCACAGTCCAAGCTTTAGAACTACAACCACCAAATTCCAGGTGGAAATGGGGATGCTCTTATGACGCATCTGCTCATAGAAAATGAGCAGGATAAAGAAGACTTAGACTATCTCTTTTCAAAAGCTTTCTTCAACAAATGGGAAGTTGTGGAAGCCCAATAATTATCAGATAGATACCAGTAATCAGCAGTTGTGACTGATTTGTAGAGCTGAGTCACTTGGTCAATACAATCCCTAAGGAGGCTAATTAAGTAATCCCTTGCTCTTGGAGGAAGTTGTATACTCACATGGTATGATTTTTGATAAGCTACAGCTATGTGGTTTTTGTGATAATTTTTATGGCCTCTCTTTTTAAGAAAGAACACTAGTCTCAGTGGGTTTGTTGAAAACTTTCAGGAACATTATAGGAATATTTTATTTGGGCTATGAACTAGAAAGTTGCCTGGGGAGCTCCAACAAACAACTTACAGGGAAAAAATTCTGAGCCATTTCTCTTTTTCTGCATCATACTTGCTAGGCTGGTACTATGTGCCCAGAGAGTCAAGACATTTCTACTGCCTTGGCCGAATTTCCTGCAGTAGGGGCAAGTGATTCTGGTGCACATTACAAGTGCTTTCCAATATTTGGCTCTCTTTCCTGCCTGGTGGGGAACTAGTCACATGACCTCACCTGTAGAAGGTGAAGCCATTCATCAGATCTGTCCAATGAATCTATGAGCAGAAGCAATGCCTATCACTTCCAGGCTGGATCACAGGAGAGCGGGATGAAAGTTCCATGCATTCTCTTTCCCTGCCATCTAGGAGGAAGTCTTGTATCAAGTTGGTGGAGCCACAGGATTGAGGTAGCCTAGATCCCTGAGTCACCTTGGGGGGAATAGCTATCCTAGAGGATCCCAGGACACATAGTGAATGTAGCATGAATAAGAAATAAACTTTTGGGATTTCAATTAATTTGTTGCAACAGTGTCATCTGGCCTAAGTGTACCTATACTGCCCCAAACCAGAAATCCAACTAAGTGTAACCATAACGGAAACTAATACATCTGAAATGATTTATTTCAAAGCTTTCCCCAACAGAGAAGTCCATACTGGATGTTAGTAATCTAACTCAACTAACACTTCCTAAATACATGCAAGAAAGATGAACCATATGACCTTAGAGTTTTTACCCCCAAGGGCGACTTTGATTGCTCCGTGAGACTGCTCCATATCTCAGCCTTGAAAGGCTGGAAATGAGAGCAGTTGAACAGAGGAGCATACGGTGCCCCATGATGCTCAATATTCTCCTATATGCTTGCAATACATGGCCCTTCCCTGATATCTTCTAGGCAATGGTTGTCAAACTTCTCCAGCTACATACCTCTGGCATTTGTAGAGAGAAAACAATTGAGTGCAGAGCTTGTCAGAAACTTAAATTTTCTTTGACCAATAATAATGGCTAATGTTTATTATGACACAATTTGTTAAGTATTCCATATTTTTTCAACTTCTTGGTGGAGCCTTCTCTGACCACCCTATTTGACATTGCAAGTACTCCTCATGCTATAAATCATTATTCCCCTTCTCTACTTTTTCTCTCCTACGGCCCTTGCTATCTTTTAACATATTATATATTTTTTTTGGTTTTTTTAGACATAAAAAATTAGTTGGCTTTTTAAAATTGTTTAATTGTTATTCAATTACAGTTGTGTGCCTTTTCTCCCCATCCCTCCACCCCACTCCGCCGAACCCCCCTCCCTCCCTCACCTCCACCCTCCCCCTTGATTTGGTCCATGTGTCCTTTAAAGTAGTTCCTGTAATCCCCTCTCCTCACTGTCCCCTCCCCACTCCCCCCTGCCCATTGTTAGAGTGTTCTTAACTTCAATGTCTCTGGTTATATTTTGTTTCCTTTTTTCTTCTGTTACATGTTTTGCTTAGTTATTCTGTGTACTATTTGTTCCTCCCACTAGAATGTAAGCTCCACAAGGGCAGAAACTGTGGCCTGGCTTACTTTTTCACTGCTGTTTCTCCAGTGCCTAGAAGAGTTTCCAGCACATAATAGGTATTTGTTGACTCTGTTGAGTGCTCTGTAGCCAGAGATCTGCTGGGTGGGCATGTGCGGTTGAATCAGGGGTAAGGCAGGTGGCCTGGTAGGACTGCTTTCCACAAAGCACCTGCTAGTGACAGAGTAGCCTGCTGTCCTCAGGTGCTGAGCCCAACACAAACCTCAGAATCAGTCCCAAATAAGGGAATAGGCTCTGAGCAAAGGGAGTGCAGAAAGAAGAGTGACAGCAACATGGCTGAGCCTGTGTTCCATGTAATCTGCACCCAGGACTTCAGAAAAATTACTAAATGTATGAAATGCTGAGTGTTATTGGCCTTCTTCTGGAAAACATTGAAAGGATAAAGCTTTGAATATGGTTTTGACATGGGGTCTGAGTGCCCTAGAGAGAATAGAATCAACAGATGCACACACACAAACCTTTGTCATCCTACTCCCACCCCACCGGAAGGGCAGTGTATTAAGCACTTTAGTTAAAACACCCAACATTTGCTGAGCTTTTAGTAGTGTTGGGTAACTATACTAACTCTTTTTATTAAGTCACTTGGATATCATAGCACACCTGTAAGGTAGGTATTCCTACTTTCATCCTGTTTCACAGCGTAGAAATGGAGGCAGGGAGAGGTTTAAGGTAGTTTCACCAGAAGGCTGCAGAGCCAGGACTGGAGCCAGCCTAACTCTCGAGTCTACTCCTGTGACTAATGTGACAGTACCTATGCACTTTCTACCCTTCATCTCTCTCACTCTGACACTGGGCATGTGCTCTAGGGACAATTATTCTTCTAGTTTCACATATGAGGAAGCTAAGACTTGAAAAGACTGAGTAATCTTGCCCCAGGTCACATTGTGTTTCAATAGTAGGCCCTGTGTTCAAACTTGGGTTTATTTAGGTCCTATTGCTCTCTTTTATAGCATCTCATAATTCCCCTTCTCTGACTTAGTTACTTAAGAAACCTTTACTAATATCTCCTAGGTGGTGTAGGCAGCTTGGTGTTGGACATACAAGTTGAATGAGGCTCTCATTGAGAAGCTGAGTGATCATTTGCTATTCTCCACTTACATACCTCTACCTGCCATCCATTCTTTGTGCTCTTCTGTTTTTCACTGTGTCCATGGAGGCCGACCACCATGGACCGCCTCATCCTGGCAGAAGCCACTCATCCTTTGGCTTCCTTTTGGGTTCAGCCTATGGGAGGCACCAGCAAGATAGAGGATGAGGGGAGGGAGAGGTGGGTTTATGGATTATTTAAGCCAATGTACTGGTTATCTTTGTCATTTATTTTCTTGCCTCTCTGCTGTGGCTACAGTTCTTGCAGGGTAGCTCCTCACTATGGCTCTGGCTCTCCTTGGAGTATGATAACATTAATCCTCCCTGCTTCCCCTGTCCCAGCCTCTTTAGGCCCAGTGGTGGTAAGAGCTTTCCACTTGTATTAGTTTCTGGGTGTGCTCTTTCCTGTCAGCGTTCTTATTGATACAAGACCCTTAAACAAGTCATACAAATTTTCAGTCTCAGTTTCCTTTTATGTATAATACCTACCAAAATGGTAGTTATATTTCAACTGCTCCACAGCAGCACCTGGCCCAAGGTAATTGGACAATAGATAGTAGTCATTTAAATGATTATTATTATTATGAATATTCTCTGCCCCGAGGACCTTAAGCACTGATCATCAATGGTATGTGACTGCTCAGTATCATCTTAAACAGCATGAATTTACTCCTCAATGACCTCAGTGAGAATACAAAAGTGGGTCTCCATGGGCTGCCAGTAAACCCTTCATTTTTCACTGAGTTGACCATTGGGAATAACAATCATAGTTAAGTTTTTTGAGATCATAGTGTTTTCAATTTACCACAAACTGTGTCAAGTACTTGAATAAATTAATTCTCACTAATGACCTCTTATAACTCAGATAAAGGGACTTGCCCAAGGTCCACCTGGGCTGGGCAGAGCTATATCACCAGGTCTAATGCATATCTCCATTCCCAAGGCCTGAGCTCTGCCCTCCCAGGGGGAGCTGAGGAGGGATGGCCCTCTCTACTTCTTTCCAAGAGGAAGCTGGCTTCTTAGTGGTGCATGTCTAAGAACATAACACTCACTTCCCTACTTTTCCCCTAAATCTACCTCTTATTGTGTCACACAGGAGGCAAACTGGGTCCCCTGGAGTGGCTAATGAGTGTAGTAACTCAGTTAAAGGGGCAGGGCTGAGTCTGAAGGTGGGCGTGTTTGATTAAGCTGTGGAGACTTCAAAGTGAGGTCAGGGGTCTATGGAATCCATCAAAAGAAGCTTCTTGCCAGGAGCCACACAGAAGGATGACAGAGGAAGGGGAGCCCTGCAGAGAGGCGGGCTGGCTGGAATGAGGGAGAGGGGTTGGGGAGGGTGGCAGAGTGAGCACAATAAAGGCATCAGCAGGAGCGAGGCCTCTGCATCCCACATGAGTGATGGGGTTTCTGCTAATGAGAAATCTGGACAGTGAGTGGGCCCCACAGAATCTCAGAGGCAGAAAGAACAGATCAGAGAATGTCCATGCCAAGAGCTCTGCCAGAGAGCTTGACTGCAAAGCTCCTGAGGATAGGGAGTTCAAATTTGCTTTCTCATTAGCTGAAATATTTGGAATAAATAAACGGATATCTCTGGAGCTCACTTTATTACATTTAGAGTCATCTTTCATCAGGGTTGGGAGGGGAAAGACACTCACTGGTGTCTCAGAAGAGTAACCATTCTGAGAATACTTGAATAGACTATTTGATCACTTACGGGAAAGAAAAGATGATGTATTTAAAAGTTTTCCCACTTTCCCTGACTCTCAAACTAAGAAAACATTCCAATATATGTTAACCTTTAAAAAAATAAAATAAAAACAACAGAAAAGAAACCCCTAGTCTTTCTTGCTGACTAAGAGAGAAAGAGGGGCAGCTGATACATCAGATTCAAAGGCTGCCTCACCAGGAAGTACTTAGCAGGGAGCTGGGAGTCTTCACATAACCTTCAAACATTCAGGGAGGGTTTTTTTTTTCTCCATATAAAAGCTTCTAAAGATGGGCTTTGATAATCTCTAAATAAACCTCAGTGAGTGAATACCTGTAATTGTTTTTACCTGTTTATCCCATGTTAGCTGGGGTTTCCCTGCTTCTTGAGAGCCAGATAAAATTGGCTTCATTCTTCTGTGGATCAGTGAGAAGGTCATCTTTGTGTTGTCCTCAGTTTTTGAGTAATTTCATCAGCCTGAATATCCATCCCTGGTGTAAAGAAAGCTAAGATATAAAACTTCTTGGTGCCCACAAAAAGATCCATTTTACAGGACATATTGTGTGTGTAGGGAAATCAACTACGAAGCTTGAGGGTTAGAGGAGGAGTTATCACCAAAGAAAACAGAAACAGACTTAAAGTTCAGTGCTGAGCATCCCATGCCTCAAAGTCCTCTGGGTATCCCACTCCGGGGGTCTTCCTTCATCACTTCATCTCTAGTCAGCTTGGGGGTCCCACCCACTGGCTTCTCACATTTCTCTGATGTTTCGTTCTTACACCCTTCACACATGCACCACCACCACCAAACCCCAAGTTATTGTTCTTTCTTATGGAAACAGTTCTTTTAACACAGTTTAATGATAACTTTTGATGCCTCAGGCCACACTGCCCTTATAGTCTCATCTTCCTTCCAACTGCCTTATTAAGATATTGCTATGGACTGAAAGGTTTGTGTCCCTTCCTCCAACTCATATGTTAAAATCCTAATCCACAATGTGATGTTATTTGAAGGTAGGGCCTTTGGGAGGTAATTAGGTTTAGGTGAGTTTATAAGGGTGGGCCCTCATGAAGGGATTAGTGCCCTTATAAGAGGAGACACAGAGATTGCTGCTCTCTCTGCCAAGTGAGGACCTAGTAAGAAGGCCATACCATCTACAAGACAGGAAGGGAACTCTCACCAGAATGCCAGCATGCTGTCACCCTGATCTCTGACATCCAGCCTTTAGAACTGTGAGAGAACAAGTCTGTGCTGTTTAAACCACCCAGTCTGTGATATTTTGTTATGCTAGCCTGTGCTAAGATAGGTATTTCCTAAATAAAGGCAGTTTCTCCCCAACCAGCCACCAAAAGTAATTAGGATAATTGATTTTTTTACTCATCTCCTTTCCAACCTACAAGTGTAAAAAAAGAGAAAATCTTCTAATTCCTCCCTTTGGTATCATGTGTATGTAGAGACAGGTCCTGATTTTTCCCCTGACTGGTTGGCTCTGGATGAGCGATTTACCTCCCCAGGTTTACGTTTACCTACTGGTTAACTGCAGTAGTTGAAATAGATGCTGTATAAAGTCAGTTCCTGTGTTGAAATGCATGATTTTTGATTTACAGCGATAGCAACCTACAGATAATCCCAGAATATGAGCAAAGCCTTACTAATAAAGGAGTACCATAAAGGCTGAGAATACAACATCAACATCATCTCTTTGGAGTGTATCTATGAGTCTAGAAAGATAATTCTGGGAAGACTCTTTATAGTTTATCTCACTTGAATTCCATTTCACATTTAAAATCAGGATTGAAGTATAAAAGAGGTTGATAATTTGCTCCTCAAAGCCCCTTCTCAAAGCCTACCTGTGTATTTTTGTGCAAGGATTGAATGAAATAGTTGAGATCTCTTTCAAGTTTTTTCACTAGTTTGAACTTTAATTTTTTAGGGGAAGGAAATTTTTCTACCCTGCATTATTTAAATTCTTGGTCATTCTCCAAGTATTTATGGAACCCTTAATAATATCTCCTATTACTCTTGGTAATATGATCATTTATCTAAAAAAATGTGTTCTTTGACTCATCTGAGGATCTTCATAAAAATAAACTCCCTAAATCCCTTTTTAATTAAGGAATATTCAGAAATCCACTGTACCCTGTGCATACTTCTTCCTTGGCATTTGCTGCTGCTCTGTGAATCCAGAGGAATGTAGGATTCCAGATAAAGACCATTTGGCTTTATGTGGGTCAGGCCTAAGAGACTCCTTATGGGAACCATGAATTTCCTGCCTTGACTAAGACAAAATTATTACCAACTCCACTGTATTTGTAAAATAGAAAAAGGTTTGGGACAGCAGTAGGAGGGACTAAAAAGCCAGCTGGCCTATCCCTTTTAGGAAAAAAATATGGGAACTTGAATTAGGAAATAAGAGTTCTGGCCTTAGCTTTACTACTTGGGCACAATTTCCTGCTGTTTATAGGGATATTGATAAATACTTTCTTCATTAGGTGTCCTATAGATTAACTGTGGTAGTGGAGGTGGTTGTGGTCTTTGAGGGAAATAAATACATAGTTTCATCTTCCTTGGTTAAACTCTAAACCAACCAAGAAATAATATAAAAAGACTCAGTAAGCTTTTATTGGCAAATGCTAGATTGGTGGATGGAGCTTAATTTAAGAGCCAAAATTAGTGTACTAGCTCCTGATACCCCAGTCTTAACCTTGGAACAGTGTGGAGTTGTAGAGGCATTTCTTTCTAACATTACTGACTCATATCATGATACTTTATGTGTTAGATTTCTTTGCCTTAAGCTACAGAAACCATTCTGTTGAACTTAAAATAAACATATCAGAGGAATAATAGGGATTCAGAAGATGGACAGGAAGAAGGCTAAGAGTCTAGCCCACCAGGGGGATGGGTTGGGTTGAGGTGGGGTTGAGGAGACCACAAGCCAGTCTCATGGCAGCAATGTTATGATGAGGACCCTGACCTGCTCTTGATTAGATGGAAAGCCATTTGTGGTCTCTTTGTTTTTCTGCTCAAGATTTGGGGACCAAGGCAGGAGCATCTGAGTGGCTTAGCTTGGGTTACATGGCTCCCCTTGGATGAGGAGAGTGGAGCCTTGGGTGAGTCCTTGGTCTATATGTATTGTTAGAATGAATTTGTATGAAAGAAATCAGGCTTCTCTTAGGAAAGGGAAATAGATAGCTCTCCAAAATTAATACAATTCCAATATAGTCACTATCATATTATGAACTTCCATTCCTATGGATCTAGTCCAGGGCTTATATACAGGGACTTTTAAAGTCTGTCTTAAGCCTAAATTTCTAAGTTTTTAGGCTCATTTGTCAATTTTTCATTCTTTCTGCTTTGATCATTCTTTGCCATACAATATCCTTACATGCTTTTGTACACTGGTTTTATCTGCCTAGAGCAGGGGTGTCAAACTCATTTTCACCAGGGGCTACATCAGCCTTGCAATTGCCTTCAAAGGGCTGAATGTAATTTCAACTCTTTAACAGTTAAGGAGTAATTACATTTATACAGTCCTAAAATTATTTTGGCCCTTTGAAGGCAACCATGAGGCTGATGTGGCCCCTGGTGAAAATGAGTTTGATACCCCTGGCCTAGAATAACTCTCACTCCTTACCTTCTACCATTATTCCTGGAAAGCTCTTACTTAACCTTCAAGGCCCAGCTTCAATGTTGTTTCTCACCTTCCTGATAATGCAAGGCAGGATTAAACCACCCCTTTCCTTCGTTTTTCATGCTACCATGCTTATGTACACGTCTACCTGTCATATTGTATCATAATTATGTTTTTATGAATTTGTCATCATGACAAAGGCAGGAACTATATATATCTCACACACAGCAGTGACTCATTATATTTGACTTTTGATTTTCCTGAAATCTGTATGGTGCTGTTACTGTGCAATGAGTACTAGACTGGAAGTCAGAGAACTAACTGTGTCCTGGCCTTCCATTTTTATGGCCTTCCATCTTTATGGCCATGTAATCATATGGCCTCAGTTTCTTCATCTGCATACTGCAAGGATTGTACTAAATCAGTGGTTTATAAAAATTAAGAGTGTCATAAACAAGATAGAAGTTAATTTCTCTCTTTCATTTAAGGAATCCTGAGATAAGCATCTAGGTCTGCTATGGTAACACCACAAAGTTACCAGGGACATGTTTATTTCAACTAATGCTCTATTCTACCAGAGTGCTGCCTTGAAGTCCAAGGTGGCTGCTTAAATCAATCTAAGCTTCATCGAAACAGGAAGTAGAAGGGAGGAAGGAATGAAGGGAGATTCACTCTATCTCTTTAGGGAAACTTTCCAGAAGTTTCACATAATGCTTCTTCCATCTAATTGGCCAAAACTTAGTCATATGGCCAAACTTGGTATAGAGAAAGATGGGAAATATAGCATTTTAGCTGGCCCAAAATACATGCAGCTAAGCAGAAGAGTTCTCTCTGCCAAAGGTGAAGGAGAGAAAAGATAATGAGAAGTAAATTGCAATTTCTGCCATAGTGAACTATTTTGATTAAGATGATTAGAGAAGCTTCTCAGAGGAGATTAAAACTAAACTTAAAGTTGAAAGATGAGAAGAATTCAGTTATGCAAAAGCTATGGAAAGGAAATTTCATTAGAAAGTAACAGAAAATGCTGTTGCTCAGAGTGGGTATGAAAGATCATTGTATGTGTTCATTAATTGCTCACCAACTCCTATGTCATTTTTCTTTTTCTGGGCATCTGAGAGATGATGTCTCTTGGTACTTCTTATAATTATTTTGAGGTCTTGTGACAGTTCTGACCAATACCCTTTGTTTAATTTCCAGGGCTGGGCAACCCTCCCCACTTCCTTTTCATGGTAATCATGAATGCCATATGTTGAAGATGATGACATCCCCAAATGGCAGGAGCGTGAATCCCTGAGTCAATTCTTGGAGGAGAGTATGTCATACTCTGATATAAGTCAAAATAATCATTTTATTAAGCTACTGATATTTACAGGTCATTAGCTCAGCATATCTTATTTGGGATAATATATATGTGTTCAAAGACTAAATAAAAAGCAAATATGACTTGAGTATAGTAAGTGAAGTGTAGAGTGGGAGTGATATAAGATGAAATAGGAGAGACAGGCAAGGTTGAAAACCAGGACACTGTATAGGGGAGTTATTACAATAATGCAGTACAGAGATGATGATGTTTGGATTAGAGTGATGGCGATTGAGATGGAGAGTAGTAATTAGTACAAATATATTTTAGAGTAAGAAACTCTCTCTCTCTCTCTGTATATTTATACATATATATGTATATATTTAATATATATTAAACACATATATATTTATATATGTATTTAATACACATACATGTATATTCTATATGTATATTCAATATATATTTAATACATATATATTTGATAAAGATTGAATGAATATATGTAAATTATATATTAAAGAATAACTATATATAATAGTCATTCTTTTATAAAGAATATAAAAGAGGAGCTATTTTGATTGAAGAAGTGGTAGATCTATATTTACACCCATTTAGTCTTCCTCTTTTCCTTTGCTATAGCTCCAAGACTTATCCACTGAACCCTAAGACTCATGGTGACACAGTCTGAAAATCACTGGGTTAGATGATGCTGAAGATCTTCCCGGCTCTAACATTCCATAATTTTATTGACTCATTTACAAAAGATATATTTTCTTGGCCTATTTTAAATTTTTTAAATTAAATCTTAATTTGAGGATGTAGATTAAAAATAATTGCTGAATTGAATCTTCAAAAACTAACAATTGAGCAGAATGACAAAAAAAATAGGTGCCTGATAAGAACACATTTAAAGAAAGACATGTTTGTTCTGATTAAATAGCTAAGACATGTTCCTTATGTGAATTAAAAAAATACAAAGAGATAGAGAGATTATAAAAGTCACTTATAGTCCCATTACTCAGATACAGTCAGGACTCATTTACATTTTGGTTTTATCAAGGAGAATGTTTGAGTCTTGGAGGATGGCTTTGTAGGGGATAGCATGGAGTGGGTGTAATGGAGCAGGCCTTGAAATCAGAAAGAAAAATATACGGGGTGTAGACATCTCTTTGTATCTTTAGGGACTCTGAGCTAGGTTCTAAGACCAGCCACACTTAAGGATTGTGGGTACTCCTCTCAGGATCCAAAGACTCTTAGTGGGTAAGGAACAGTATGTAGAATCTTGGTTTTCCAGACAAAATTGTAATAGAGCCAGGATGACCTGAGATAAGTGTGGATTCAGGTCAACACTCGTGTTTTACAGATATGGCTCAGTGCAAGCCGTGGCTTTGTCAGGCAAGGCAAGCAGTGTGTTTGTGTCCTCCCTGGACACGTAGTTGGTCATGCAAAGCCATGTGATGAGGAGGTTCAGAGGGCAGACTCTGAAGCCAGGCTTCCTGGGTGATATCTCAGCTCTGTAACTTACTAGTTAAGTGATTTGAGGCAAGATACATACCTTTCTGTGCCTCAGCTTTCTTTTCCTTAAAATGGGGATAGTAATGATTCCTACCTCAGAGTTTTTGGGAGAGTAAATGTGTTAAGATAGGTAAAATACTAAGAACAGTGCCTGGTACACAGTAACATGTTAATATATGATAACCATTATTAGTGTTCAGTAGGTGAGTTGGGACTTGATAACAAGCCTCCTGATTCCCTAAATTTGATGTTCATACCAGGCTTCTCCTCTTGTACTGAACATGAGTGCATTCCAGTCTCTACATAGTCATGTATTAAAAATATAAATCTGATCATGCTACCTTCCTACTTGAAGGCTTCAGTGGCTTCACATTCTCCTAGAATTATGACTTCATTGTGACCCTGGATAACCTGGCCCTCCTCTGCCTGGCAGTTTGCTACCTCCTCCTGTGCACCTCTCTGCCTGGGCTTCCCTGGCCTGCAGCCATTCTGTTCTACTCAATTTCCCTTTAAGGCGCCATGTTCCCTCTGTCTTGGGACTTTTGTCTGTGCTCTTCTTTCCATCTAGAACATCCCTCCCTCCCCCATTCATTTTTATCTTGCCAGCTTCTAAGCATTACCCGCAAGTGAGCAGCCCTGACCGGGGCTTTCTTGGGTTTCCCATTATGTTAGCTACCCCTCCCCATATTATATGCTCCTGTAATTCTACACTTTGTAGGAAAAAATAATATGCATTCTACATAATGCATACATATGCATGTATTCCATCAACAAAACATTGAAATGAAAATGATGAAACCAAGGTCAAAATATAAATTTATTGGGCTTATCTCTGAGTTATGGGAACATGAGTGGCTTTGATAAAATCTCTCTCCTCTCTCTCTCTCTCTCTCTTTGTAAAGAGTTTGGTAAAAACATAAAACCCTTTTCTTTTCCTTTTTCTTTCCTAACACTTTTAATAGTTTCTTCCTTACTACTTTGTAAGAATCATAAAGACACACTTCTTCTTATTACTATCATAATTATTTCATCATTGCAATCTTCTGTACCTAGTATAATGTACATAGTGGTGTTTAATAGGTATTTGTGGAATAACTGAGTAAAAGAAAGAATAAATAATGTTACATTTAGTGATATAGCATTTGTGCGTAATGGCAGGGGTTGTATTTAAGCAGAGTACTTCTTCTCTTGATCACCCATCATCTTTGAACATAAAAATGTTTTAAAAAGTATTATTTGAATTCATTGCAATAGAACATACAGTTGTTAAACAAAACTGCAGTTAGTATGAAATATAACCTGATTTTTGCCCCTATCCCCATGTTAGTTTACGTAATAACATCACATTCCTGCCATCTTCCAAAAAGCTTCAATTGCTTTTCTTGAGCCTCACATTTTTTTTATAGGCAAAACTATTTTTTAGTGGCCTCTCATCTTAGTCTTATAACTGAAACAGGCAAAAGTGTTTTTCTTCCCTTTCCTGATTACTTCATGTATTAGTTTCCTATTATTGTTATACCAAATTACTACAAATTTAGTGATTTAACATGACATAAATCTATTATCTTATATTTCTGGAAGGGAGAAGTCCAAAATGGGTCTCACCTGGGACTAAAATCAAAATGTCGGTAGGGCTGCATTCCTTTGGAGGCTCTGGGGGGAAATCGTTCCCTGCCTTTTCCAGTTTCTAGAAGTTGCCAGCACTTTTTGGCTCATGGTCATAACACTTCAATCCCTGATCCTGTTGATTCCTCTTTTCTGACTCTGACCCTCTTTTAGGGATACTTGTGATTGCATTGGCCCATCCAGATAATCCAGGATGATCTCTCCATCTCAAGATCCTTAATCGCCTTTGCAAAGTTCCTTTTGCCATATTAGGTAATACATTCACAGGTTTCATTAATTAGGGTATGGATATCTTTGGGGGTAGGGGTGCAATATTCTGCCTACTACACTGTACTCTTCAGACAGGAAGCAGATCTAAAACAATTCTCTCATCAAACAGACTTAGAAATCATCCCATTCAATTCTCTCCTCTTACAAATGAGAAGACAGACTTGTTCAGGGAAGATGCAACTGGTCTGAATCCACAGGGAAAATGGGTGACCACTGAGCTCCCTGACTCAAAGCTATAGCTTTCTGTCTGCATGTCATTGTCTTAAGGGTGAAGGAGCAGAGGGGTAAGTTTATAGGCAAGTACTGGAGGCATCTCAGTGAGTTTACATTTCATACAGTAATATGAACAGTCAACTCCTCCAATTAGAAGTATTAGTTGCTGGAACCGGGAAGAAGAGTTAGGAGTCTTCCATATCCTGGGCTACTGACATAAAATAGATTTTATCCCAAGAGTCTGCTCCATATTTTTGCCTTGCTTTAAGGTAGTCTTATGGCAACCTGATTAGAATTTAACTCATATTTGAATTTGTTCCATCTGATACATGGCCTTTTATTATATTTTAAAGTATATATTGCTCTGATTTGGGGGTTTGTTGGTTGCCATCTCTAACAGAGCATCCCTAAAGGGCTGTAGTGGACATAGGCCTCTGATCTTAGGCCCAACCAGTTAAGACTAAAAGAGCAGGATTACCTTGGTTGTAAACGCATTGCTTTGCAAATTCCAAAGAAGTTTAAAGGGAGGCCATTATTTTGCAGACTTCAGGGAGGCACAGTCACAGCTGAGTACCCTGATATCTATGGCCCATTCAGAACAGTACATTTCCATGAAGTACAGGGCAGAGGAAGAGACTGGCAAGGCACCTCAGTTTACTTTCATGCATGTTTAACACCTGATTAGTCGATTTTTTTGGACTGTTTTTTGACAAGTTCGGTGATTGACAAGGGTTTATGTTCACTACTATACATAGGAGAGTTAGGTTACCTTCAACTCAGAATCTTAATAGAAGTTCCTTTCACAAGGGGCACAAAAGGAATGAGTGGTCACTACAATTTAAAAAAAAAAAGCCTTTAAGCACTTTCTTTTTGAAATAATTTTTTAACTTTAGTGAGGAATAATTGACAAATACAGTTGTATATATTTAAAGAGCACAATGTGATGATTTGATACAAACACACACACACACACACACTGTGGAGTGATTGCCTAAATCAAGAGACTTAATATATCAATCACCTCACTATTAACTTTTTGTGTGTGTGGTGAGAATGCTTAAGATCTATTCTCAGCAACTTTTCAAGTACACAATATTACATTATTAACTAGAGTCATCATTCTGATTCTTTGCCTCTCACACAACCCCAGCTGGGGACCTATTCCGAAACCCAGGCTTATGCTCTGACTGGGAATCCAACTGGTGGCCCTTTGGTTTGCAGGTGGTCCCTCAATCCACTGAGCTACACCAGCCAGGGCAGAGTCATCATTGTGTACATTAGATTCTCAGAACTTATTCTCCTTATAATTGAAAATTTGTACCTTCGACTACAATCTCTCTGTCCTAGCCCCTGCCAATCACCATTCTATTCTTTGTTTCTGTGAAATCTGCTTTTTTATTTTCTTTTCAGATTCCACATATGTTACACTGTACACTATTTTTCTGTTTCTGTCTAGTTTATTTCACTTAGCACAATGCCCTCCAAGTTTATCCATGATTTCCTTTTTCATGGCCGAGTAATATTCAAATATAAATATACATACATACATACATACATGAGGGGGACCCCCCAAACCCTGGAATTTATTTATAAAAATTGTGTATTTATTCTTACATGTTTAAACTTCAAAGTCACTTTCAAAGTACTCTCCATTTGTTGCACTATACCTACCAAGTCTTTTTTCCACTGCTCAAAACAGGTTTTGAATTTATTGATTTTGATTCTTTATTATGCTTCTGCTATTTTTTGATTCATCTATTCCATATAGGCAAAATGTTTCCCTTTTAGGACTTTTTTTCATCTGGGAAACAAAAAAAAAGTCACTCATGGTGAGATTGGGTAAATAGGGGGGATAGGATGTGGGGATCATGTCATTTTTGGTCAAAAACTGCTAAACAGGCAGGTGTGCTTGTAAATCACCCATCATGAAATGGGCAAATGCAATGAAAACGTCTTCAAAAAAATTCACTGAGGCCAAATTCAGGCTCTCACAACAGCGCCAGCTGCTACACTGATACAGATGGGTTCCTAGAACACTCACCTGGTAGGGGAAGCCTGTACTTCAAGGGGCCCACCCTCCAGAAGATAATTCCGGTTTTGGGGGGCTATTGTGAATAATGCTGCAATGAACACGGGTATGTAGATATCTCTTTGACATTCTGATTTAAATTTCTTTGAACATATACCTAAGACTAGGATTTCTGGGTCAAAATAATAGTTCAATTTCTAACTTTTTGAAGAATTGTCATACTGCCTTCCACAGTGGCTGCAGCAATTTACATTCCCAACAATATTGCACAAAGGTTCCCTTTCCCCCACATTCTTGTCAACAGTTTCTATCTCTTATCTTTTTCATGATAGCCATCCTAACACGTGTAAAGTGATATCTCATTGTGGTTTTGATTTACATTCTCCTGATGATTAGTTGTTGATGACCATCATTTCATGTACTGGTTGTCCATTTATATATCTTCTTTGGAAAAATATCTATTCAGATCTTGTGCCCATTTTTAAAACTCAAAACCAGAATTCAAAAGAGGTTTTAGTTGGAATTTTAGAATTACTGAATATAGATCATAGAGATAAATCCAGTGAGGATTTACTTACATGCTTAGAAGGTAAGATGTTATCTTTAGCCATTTGAAAACATGGACAGGCACCCTTAACATCTGTTTACCTTAAAAAGAAGCTCTGTTTTTATTAAAGGGAAATTTGTCTATAATACATTCCAATACTTTTAGTATAATGGTTTTATATGAGCTCATGCAGTGCTTGTTAAAAATCAAACTATGTTAAATTCTTTCCAGAGATGTCTGGCCAAGATGGATGTATAGGTAGATACAGTTTGCCTCCTCTCACAACCAAAAGAAGGACAACAACAGATTTAAAAACAAAAAAAAAACAACTGGAACTGCCAGAAAATCAAACTGTATGGAAGTCTGACAACCAAAGAGTTAAAGAAGAAACATTCATCCAGACTGGTAGGAGGGGTGGAGATGGGCAGCCAGGGCATAAAGGACTCACCAGCAAAGTGGCGTGGCTGGAGGACCAGGCAGGTCAGGTGGAGGCTGGTGGAGCAGATATCTTCTTATTCCCTGTACCTTTTACCCCACTCTCCCCCTGCCCCATCCCTGTTGATAACCTTCTGCACATATGTGTGCAGATAAACCAGGAGGAACAACGGAGGAGCAAGACAGACCCCGGAACCCAGGGTTCCAGTGCTGGGAAATAAAGCCTCAAAACCTTTGACTGAAAAAACCTGTGGAGGCTGCCGTGGCAGGAGGAACTCCCAGTCTCACAGGGAGTTTGTGGGAGAGACCCACAGGGTCCTAGAATATACACAAAACCACCCACCCAGGAATCAGCACCAGAAGGGCCCAATTTGCTCGTGGGTAGTGGAGGAAGTGACTGAAAGTAGGCAGAGAGCTAAGCAAGTGGCATTGTTTTCTCTCAGACCTCTCCCCTACATACAGTGCCACGGTGCAGCCAAGTGGGTTGCCCCATACTGGCAAATGCCTAAGGCTCCACCTCTTACTACATAACAGGTGCCAAGACAAAAAAATATGGCTCAAATATAAGAACAAATCAAAGCTCCAGAAAAAATACAACTAAGCAATGAAGAGATAACTAACCTATCAGATGCACAGTTCAAACACTGGTAATGAGGATGCTCAAGAAATGGATGCACATCATCTCAAAATAGAGGAAAAAGTGAAGGTTATGAAAAGTGAAATAAAGGAAAACGTACAGAGAACCAACAGTAACCGGAAGGAAACTGGAACTCAAATCAATGGTTTGGACTAGAAAGAAGAAATAAACATTCAGCCAGAACAGAATGAAGAAATAAGAATCAAAAAAAAATGAGGAGAGGCTTAGGAACCTCTGGGACAACTTCAAATGTTCCAACATCCAAATCATAGAGGTGCCAGACAGAAAAGAATAAAAGCAAGAAATTGAAAGCTTATTTGAAGACATAATGAAGGAGAACTTCCCTAATCTGGCAAAGGAAATAGACTTTCAGGAAGTCCAGGAATCAGAGAGTCACAAAGAAGTTATACCCAAGGAAGCACACATCCACATCAAGGCACATCATAATTACATTACTCAAGATTAAAGAGGACAGAATCTTAAAAGCAGCAAGAGAGAAGACAGTTACCTACAAAGGAGATCCCATAAGACTATCAGCTAATGTCTCAAAAGAAACCTTGCAGGCAAGAAGGGGCTAGAAAGAAGTATTTGAAGTCATGAAAGGCAAGGACCTCCATCCAAGATTAGTCTATCTAGCAAAGTTATCATTTAGAATGGAAGCACAGACAAAGTGCTTCCCAGATAAGGTCAAGTTAAATGAGTTCATCATCACCAAGCCCTTCTTATAAGAAATGTTAGATGGACTTATCTAAGAAAAAGATGATCAGAACTATGAACAGTGAAGTGACAACAAACCCACAGCTATCAACAACCGAACCTAAAAACAACAAAAAACAAAAATGAACTTAGCAAACAACTAGAACAAGTACAGATTCACAGAAATGGAGATCACATGGAGGGTTATCAGCAGGGATGGCGGCGGAGGAGAATGGGGAAAAGATACAGGGAATAAGAAGCATAAATGGTAGGTGCAAAATAGACAGGAGGAGGTTAAGAATAGTATGGGAAATAGAGAAGCCAAAGACCTTATATGTATGATACATGGATGTGAATGAAGGTGGGGGAATACTGGTGGGAGGGGGGTACAGGGCGGAGGGGAATAAAGTGGAGAAAAAAATGAGACAACTGTAATAGCATAATCAGTAAAATATATTTAAAAAATTCTTCCCAGATTTCATTAAAAAAAGCTAATGGGTAGAATAATACAATTTTATTTCACATACTCATATATCTTTTGTGCCTGATACTACTTGTTTCGTATCATATAACTATATATCTATTTAATTTTAAGGAACTCTTTATTATTAGTAGTATTAGTACTAGTATTATTATTATTATTTGCTCTTTCATGGTATTCCACAAATAGTATCCTGACCTCTGGTCCTTCTATTAATAGAAGAGATTTTAAAATGTAATTTGATGGCCTTATCTAAGATCTTTCTTCTGATCTAGAGGCCTCAATATACAACTTCCCAGTGGATATGGTAACTTAAATATCTCTGAGGCCCTTAAAATGTGATGATTCCTTCCTGAACCTACCTGTCATCTTGCTTCCCCACTATTCACCCAGTTTCCTAAGCTTGAAACTGAAAGGCATCTTTCATTCCTTCTTTCCCAAATGTGTAATGGGTCACCAAGTTATGTGAAATTTACCCTTTCCCTGTTTCTTTATTCATCTCTTTGCACTGTTGATGTTATTTCTTTGATTCCAGTTTCTTTCTTGAGAATGAAGTAGTAAAGCAACTTTTTCTCTTCATGGAGTCCTTCCTTTTACATCTTTCCTCGGTGCCACAACTCAGAATGATCTTCCAAAAACAGGAATGATTGTACCATCAGAAGATAACTTGTTGGCCTCAGGATAAAATCCAAATTCCTAGCATGGTCTAGAACACCATCCATGAACAGTGAACACTCTCTACACTCTTTGAAATTAATGCCACATATGAATTATCTCATTTAATCCTTACTATGATATTACTACCACCCAATGTAAAAAGAAGGAAAAATAGGGTGGGGTGGAGGGATGGGGAGAAAAGGCATACAACTGTAATTGAATAACAATAAAAATTTAAAAAAGGAAAAACCTAGAGAAGTCAAATACCTTGCCTAAGATGTCACAAACAGTGAGTGAGACATGATTTTATTCTAGAACTGTTAATTCCTATTTTCTATGCTTTTAACTACTACATATTGAAAATTAAGAAGACTGGTGTTCAAGAAAATCTCTGCTTGCAATTACAATGTAGTTCTTTTACAAACTGATTTATACTCACAAAATCTCATAATAAAATCATGAAAATTGAAAATAATTTTGAATTATTTTATAAAATGGCAGACATTGTTCAAGATAAACATGGCTGAATAAACACACATTTACTTCTGCTTCGTCCCCAAGTCTCATTAGAATGACAATAAAGGGGGTTTATAAAAAGCACAATTTTACAAGAACATTTAAGGCATGAATTTATGTCAGATGACTCATCCCCAAAATTACGAAAGCAGGAATTTGTAGGAACTAGAAATAACTGACTTAACTGACTTGAAAAAATGAAATACAAGCTTGTAATGTGGAAAGCCAATGAAAAGCAAACTGATTCATCCTACAGAACTCGAGAGCGTCTCAGAAATTTTGGACCACAAATATTTGGAAAAGTAGGAGATGGAAGATGGAATTCCATAGTATTCCATTGTGCAATCTATCTAAAAACAGATGGTGTAGTAGAAACCTTAGCATTTAGGCCTCCATATCTGTTTCCTCAGATCAACTGCCCCTCCCTCTCTCTGGCCAATGGTTTGAAGTTTACTATCTAGAGAGGGTAAATCAAACAGGCTTTTAAATTAGAGAGGTTATGCACAACTGAGGGTAAGATAGAGATACTTTACTGAAATGAGAAGCTGTTAGGTGTAAATCTATACCCAGTCCTTACTCAGCTTCCTGAACAACAACAATAAAACTTATAACTAGCTCCCTAATCTTAAACCATGACAATGGAAGATTCTTATTTAGGAAACACAACTTGCCTGAGAGTAAAGTACTACAGAGACTACTTTTGTGAATCTTCAAAAAGACAGTTGTGTTCCTAAGTCATCTTTCAGTGAACCCCACCAATCAACAAATCCACACAAAAACATTGAATTTCTAATAATGTACCAACAAATAATCAAATATTTGAGGAAAGATTCAACTATGAACTAAACAAACAAAAAGAAGTAACTGAGCCTTTCAATATTCTCAGAAATATGAGAAAAGAAAATGTGTCTATGAAAAAGAATAAATTATTTTGAAAAGAAATTTCTTGGATAATAAAATGTGATACCAGAAATTAAAAATTCAGTGGAAGATTTGAAAAATAAAGTTAAGAAAATATCTCTTAGCATGATGCTCTCCAGTTCCATCTGTGCTGTCATGAAGGGTAGGAGTTCCTTCTTTCTTTCTGCTGCATAATACTCCATTGTGTAAATGTAACACAGTTTTTTAATCCACACACTTACTGATGGACACCTAGGTTGCTTCCAATACTTGGCTATTGTAAATTGTGCTGCTATGAACATTGGGGTACATAGGTTTTATGGAATTGGTGTTTCAGGATTCTTAGGGTATAATCCCAGCAATGGACTTGCTGGGTCAAAAAGCAGTTCCATTTTTAGTTTTTTGAGAAATTCCATACTGATTTCCACAGTGGCTGCACCAGTCTATATTCCCCCCAACAATGTACTAGGGTTCCCTTTTCTACACAACCTTGCCAACACTTATTGTTTGTTGATTTGTTTATGATGGCCATTCTGACTGGTGTGAAGTGGTGTCTCACTGTGATTTTAATTTGCTTCACAGGGGAGGGAGAGGGGGAGACTGGGGGAAAGAAGGGGAAGAGTCATCAAAGAACATGTATAAAGGGCCCATGGACAAAGCCAAACTGGGGAAGGAATGAGGGTGGGAGGTGGGGGTGGATGAGGCAGGGGAAAGTGGAGACAATAAAAAGAACAACAATAAAAAAAAGAAGAAAACAAAAGAAAAGGTCTCAAAATATATCTAAGTTGTGACAAGAAAATTAAAGGATCAGTCAAGGAGTTCCAAAACATCTGAATAATAGAAGTTACAACAAAGAGAAACCAGAGGAAGTAAAGAAAAAATTATTAAAGACCTATTCTAAAAATATTTCCCAGATTATAGGAATTACATTTCAAAGTAAAGGCTAAATAATTGGCCAGCAAAAGGGGTGACGAAAAACAAAAACTAAAAGCAAAACAAGGCTATCACCATAAAAGTATTAGAACATTAAGGATTAAAAGAAAATTCTAAAAGCCCCCAGAGAGGGATAGAAATGGGTTACATAAAAATGATTGGGAATCAGAGTAAGACTAGACTCCTGAAAACAATATGGGAGGCTAGAGACAATAGAGTTATAGAACAGAAGTCTATATCCAGCCAAACTAACAACCAGCGATAAAAGCGGAAAAAAAAGACATTTTTGGACCTTAAAATTCTTTAAAAATTTAGGTTCCAAGCATTCTTTCCAGGAAGCTCCTGAAGATGTGGGTCCCTAAAGATAGGACATTATCCAAGAGAGAGAAAGTAAGATGTTTTAGAGGCAGGGTTTATAACACAGGAAAGAAGTGTAGGCAACTCCCAGGATGATCCAGAAGAAAATTTTAGGACAACTGATTTGTGGTAGACCTCTGAGGCAACCATTCCATTTCAGAGCAGGAGAACAGAGTGTTCCAGCAAGGATAATTACAAGGAAAAAGAGGCAAAACTAATGGGTTTCCTGTTGTGCTAGAGTTCAGCTCTGTCAAAGAGTTGGGGAATGAATTTATGACAGTTACATGGTAAACCAAACAATTGGATTAAATGAGAAAACTATTAATTCCAGGGAGCAAAATATTATAGGAGAAAGGAAGTGAAATCATAAGACATTATATTCATCTACTCTGCATTATGTTTACATAGTCATTAAATGTGAACAACAAACCTTGATTAAACCCAAAAGGCTGATAGAGCTATTTTAAAAGAAATGGTAAAAATGAATTAATATGTTTGCATGTGGGAGGGTGAGTGGGCTGGCCATGAGAAAGTACTCATTTACGTAGTAAAAATTAGTATATTATTTAAATTCTAAAAAGCATAAAGAATAGTATAAACAAGCTATTTATGAATATGAAATAAACCATATTAACAGCCAAATAAAAACTCAAAAATATTAAAAGTAATTGTTTCTGAGGAGTTGGAATAGGGAAAGAAGATAGATGATACAGGCATCTGCTTTTGTGTGCATTATTTTAATTAACAACAATAGAATTAAGTTACAAAGAAAAAGTATTGTGTTAAAAATCTAACATTTTGATAAACACCTTGTTATGCAATTTTTCAGGAATTATTAAATGCTGACTGTTTTGTTAAACACCTAAATGATGAGGTATCTGAAAGTAATTTCAAAGTAGTAAAGGAGAAAAGCTACAAAGCTTCCTGTTCCATTCCTGCAAATTATTTGAGAAACCTTATGTAGTCTACTTGAAAGTATTTTATAATATTGCATCTAAATATATTCAGAACATTCGAGAAACATTTTTGAATAAAATTTGAGCATAAGCATTAAATGCTCCAACTTTTTATAATAATGAGGCTGCATTTATTTCAACGATAAAAGTTACAGATATGTGCTTTCTGTATTTAAGTTCAATGCTACTTAACACAGGACCTGGCCATACATATGGGAGATGCTTGCTAAGTGTTTGGATGGAATTGAAATTTTTGAGTGCCCTGGAGACCTGATTGAGCCAAGAATTAAGGGAGGGGAGTTGCTCTCAGTTGACTTGCTACAATTTGATTTCTCACTTTTCTATTGGAATGAAAGTGAAATTCACAAATTCCTAGAGGCCTTTACTAGGAGTGAAATTCCAAGCTTTTATGATCCTTGTCTGTAAAGGAACTTACTGGACTCCATGCTTAGATTACTGACCTGCATCTGAATTCTAGATGGCTTTTCTCCCAGTCCATAAATCATACATTCAAAATAAAACCTCTTTTAATCTACTCTAGTCCAAGCCATGTGTCAATATTTTGTTAGCAACTGCAGAATATGTGAAACAGAAGTCTTTTTTAACTTAGAGACAAATGTTTTTCTTGTTTCCTTATTCTTACTTTATATTTGAATTAATTTTGTTCTACATTCAAAATTTTTCTTTCATCCATTAATTAGTAATGACAATGATAATATTTCCTCCTTTCAAGAAGTCTTTTCCCACTTATTTTTATTTATTTTTTATTGTTTTAAGTATATTTTATTGATTATGCTATTACAATTGTCTCATTTTTTCTCACCTTTATCCCCTCTCCACCCATAACCCTGCCACCCTTCAGCATTCCCACCCCCCTCATGTCCATGGGTCGTGCATATAAGTCCTTTGGCTTCTTTGTTTCCTATACTATTCTTAACCACCCCCTGTCTATTTTGTACCTACAAATTATGCTTCTTACTCCCTGTACCTTTTCCTCCCTATTCCTCCCATCCTCTTCCCACTAAAAACCCTCCATGTGATCTCCATTTGTCTGATTCTGTTCCTGTTCTAGCTGTTTTCTTAGTTTGTCTTTGTTATTGTTTTTTGGGTTCAGTTGTTGATAGTTATGAGTTTGTTGTCATTTTACTGTTCATAGTTTTTGATCTTCTTATATTGCTTAGATAAGTCCATTTAACATTTCATATAATAAGGGCTTGGTGATGATGAACTCATTTAACTTGATCTTATCTGGAAAACACTTTGTCTGCCCTTCCATTCTAAATGAAAGCTTTGCTGGATAGAGTAATCTTGGATGCAGGTCCTTGCCTTTCATGACTTTAAACACTTCCTTCCAGCCCCTTCTTGCCTGTAAGGTTTCTTTTGAGAAATCAGCTGATAGTCTTATGGGAACTCCTTTGTAGTTGACTCTCTCCTTTTCTCTTGCTGTTTCTAAGATTCTCTTTATCTTTAATCTTGAGTAATGTAATTATGATGTGCCTTGATGTGGATGTGTGCTTCCTTGGGTCCAACTTCTCTGGGACTCTCTGAGCTTCCTGGACTTCCAGGAAGTCTATTTCCTTTACCAGATTGGTGAAGTTTGCCTTCATTATGTTTTCAAGCAAGTTTTCAATTTCTTGCTGTTGTTCTTTTCTGTCTGGCACCTCTATGATTTGGATGTTGGAGCACTTACAGTTGTCCCAGAGGTTCCTAAGCCTCTCTTCATTTTTTTGGATTCCTGTTTCTTCATTCTGTTCCAGCTAGATATTTATTTCTTCCTTTTGTTCCAAATTGTTGATTTGAGTCCCTTCACTGTTGGTTCCCTGTATATTTTGCTTTATTTCATTTTGTGTAGCCTTCATTTCTTCCTTCATTTTGTGACCTAGCTCAATCAATTCTGTGAGCAACCTGTTACCAGTGTTTCGAACTCTCCATCAGATAGGTTGTCTATCCCCTTGTCAATTAGCTCTTTTTTTCTGGAGTTTTGATCTGTTCTTTCATTTGGGCCATATTTCTTTGTCTTGGTGTACCTGTTATTTTGTAAGAGGGTGGAGCCTTAGGTATTTGCCAGGGCAAGGCAACCCTCTTTGCTGTCTTGTGCAGATGTCTGTGGGGGAAGGGCCAGAGAGGGAACAGTACCGCTTGTTCTGATCTAGCCCCACATTCCAATGAATTCTCCTGTGAGACTGGGAGTTTCTCCCGCTGTTGCAGTCCCAACAGTGTTTTACAGCTAGAGATTTTGAGTCTTTAGTTTTTTGTTTAGCCAGCCACACCTCACCCACACAATCTGACACCTTGCCACACGTCCTCTCCTCTCCGCCCCTCCTACCAGTCTGGGTGAATGTTTCTTTAACTCCTTGGTTGTTGGAGTTCCATGCAGTTTGATTTTCTGGCACTGCTGGCTGTTTATTGTTTTTAAAGTAGTTGTTATCCTTGTTTTTGTTGTGCAAGGAAGTGAAGCATTTCTACCTGAGCCTCCGTCTTGTCCAGAACCCCCACTTATTTTAACCCAATATAGTAGTCCCCTTATCCATGAGGGATAGGTTTCAACACTCCCTAGTGGATGCCTGAAACTACGGATAGTACCAAACCCTATATACACAATGTTTCCTCTTATACATACCTACCTATGATAAAATTTAATTTATAAATTAGGCACAATAAAATATGAACAACAATATCTAATAATATAACAGAAAAATTATAATATACTGTAATAAAAGTTATGTTAATGTGGTCTTTCTCTCTCAAAATATCTTGTACTGTCCTCAGCCTTCTTCTTGTGATGATGTGAAATGACACAATGCCTACGTGATGAGATACAGTGAGGTGAAAGATGTAGGCATTTTGATGTAACTACTATTGACCTTCTGAAGATAGTCAGAAGGAAGATCATCTATTTTGGGTGACTCTGGGTCACTGAGCCATGATGACTGACTGTGGATAACTGAAACTGTGGAAAGTGAAAGCATGCACGGAAGGGGGGATTCCGTATATACTTATTGTTTATTGGAAAATGTGGTAGAAAATACCACCCAAAATATTATAACAGCTTAGAGAGTGCTTGCCATGTGCCAAGTATTGTTCTAAATATTTTATTTATAAAAACTCACTTTTTCCTATTGTATAGTTTTCTATTGCTGCTGTAACAAATTACCACAAACTTAGCAGATTTAAACAATACAACTTTATTGTTATTTTATAGTTCTGTAGTTTAAAATTCCAACATAGCCTCACTGGGCTGAAGTCAGTTTGTCAACAGGGCCGTGGTTTTTCCCGGAGGCTCTAGGAAAGAATACTTCCTTTCCTTTCCCATCTCCTGGAAGCCACCCACAGTCCTTGGCTCATGACCCCTTCTTCAATTTTAAAATGCAGTATCATAGCATGTCTCTGACACTGCATTCATTGTCACATCTGTTTCTCTGGCTCTCTTCTTCTACCTCCCTCTTCCATTGGTAACGACCCTTGTGATTACCTTGGGCCCAGCTAGAAAACCCACAGGCTCTTCCTATTTTAAGGCCAGCCGATTGGCAACCTTAATTCTGTCTGCAACTTAATTTCCCTTTGCTATGCTAGGTTACATACAGTTTGTAGGGATTAGAACATGAATGTTAGGGAGATGTTTTCTGTCTACCACAGCTCTCAACAACACTAGAGCATGTATGGTACTGTTATTATTATTACCCTGTCTTTACAGATAAGGCACAGAAAAGCTATGTAAATTCCCTGAGGTCACAAAGCTGAGACTTGAACCCGGGCAGTCTGGTTTGAGAGCCTTTTTTTCTTTCTTTTTTAAAAAACATATTTATTGATTATGCTATTACAGTTGTCCGATTATCCCCCCCCACTCCATCCTGCCCACCCCCTCCCTCCCACATTCCCCCCCTATAGTTCATGTCCATGGGTCATACTTATAAGTTCTTTGGCTTCTACATTTCCTACACTATTCTTACCCTCCCTGTCTATTTTCTACCTATCATTTATGCTACTTATTCTCTGTACCTTTCCCCCCTCTCTCCCCCTCCCACTCCCCTGTTGATAATCCTCCATGTGATCTCCATTTCTGTGGTTCTGTTCCTGTTCTAGTTGTTTGCTTAGTTTGCCTTTGTTTTTGTTTTAGGTGTGGTTGTTAATAACTGTGAGTTTGCTGTCATTTTTATTGTTCCTATTTTTTATCTTCTTTTTCTTAGGTAAGTCCCTTTAACATTTCATATAATAGGGGCTTGGTGATGATGAACTCCTTGAACTTGACCTTATCTGAGAAACACTTTATCTGCCCTTCCATGCTATATGATAGCTTTGCTGGATAGAGCAATCTTGGACGTAGGCCCTTGCCTTTCATGACTTTGAATACTTCTTGCCCGCCCCTTCTTTCCTGTAAGGTCTCTTTGGAGAAATCAGCTGACAGTCTTATGGGAACCCCTTTGTAGGTAACTGTGTCCTTATCTCTTGCTGCTTCTAAGATTCTCTCCTTCTGATTAATCTTGGGTAATGGAATTATGATGTGCCTTGGTGTGTTCCTCCTTGGGTCCAGCTTCTTTGGGACTCTCTGAGCTTCCTGGACTTCCTGGAAGTCTATTTCCTTTTCCAGAGTAGGGAAGTTCTCCTTCATTATTTGTTCAAATAAGTTTTCAATTTTTTGTTCTTCCTCTTCTCCTTCTGGCACCCCTATAATTCGGATGTTGGAACGTTTCAAGATGTCCTGGAGGTTCCTAAGCCTCTCCTCATTTTTCTGAATGCTTGTTTCTTCATTCTTTTCTGGTTGGGTGTTTCTTTCTTCCTTCTTGTCCACACCGTTGATTTGAGTCCCAGTTTCCTTCCCATCACTATTGGTTCCCTGTACATTTTCCTTTGTTTCTCTTAGCATAGCCTTCATTTTTTCATCTAGTTTTCGACCACATTCAACCAATTCTGTGAGTGTCCTAATTACCAGTGTTTTGAACTGTGCATCTGATAGGTTGGCTATCTGTTCGCTGCTTAGTTGAATTATTTCTGGAGCTTTGAAGTGTTCTGTCACTTGGGCCTTTTTTTTTTTTTTGTATTGGCGTGTCTGTTACATCAGGGGCGGAGCCTTAGGTGTTAACCAGGGCGGGGTAACGCTGGTCGCTGAGCTGTGACGCTGCGCAGTGATGCTGTACGTGGGGGAGGGGCCAAGAGGGAGCAATGGCGCTCACTCCACTCTGGCGGATTTCAGTCACTCCCTCTGCTACCCACAATCAAATTGGGCCCCTCTGGTGCTGATTCCCGAGTGGGTGGGCTTGTGCACACTCTAGGCCCCTGTGGGTCTCTCCAACGACCTCTCCTGTGAGGCTGGGAGTTTCTCCTGCTGCTGCCCCAACCCCCACGGGTGTTTTCAATCAGAGGTTTGAGGCTTTATTTCCCTGTGCTGGAGCCCTGGGTTGCTTGGTCTGCTTCACTCCCCGCCGTTTGTCCTGGTTTATCTATGTGTGAATGTGGGGCCGCAGGGTGCCACCCGCCACACTGCCTGCCCCGTTCTCCGCCACTCTGAGTCCAGCCCTCTTGGTTTATCTGTGTGCCAATGTAGGGCTGCAGGGTCTGCTAGTGATCGGACTGCCTGCCTGGTTCGTCCCACACTCCGCCAGTCTCTGGGTCTGGCTGTGGCAACCTGATTCCTCTCTGCCCCGGCTGCCTGGCTGCGCCCCTCCTACCGGTGAGGATGAATGTTTATTTTTTATCTCCTTGATGTCAGACTTCCTTGCAGTTCAATTTTCTGTCAGTTCTGGTTGTGCGAGGTGGCGCAGTGTGTCTACTTATGCCGCCATCTTGGTTGTCGGCCTTTTTTTCTTATACTACTTCTATTTAACAGTACTACATAAATTTTCCCTTGCATATTTAAAATGTCTGTATGACTTCTCATTTTAGCCTCAGGGCCTTTGCACAAGCTGTATCTCCTGCCACAATCCATGAAAAGTATTTATAATTGCGGAGGAGGAGGTGGGTGGGTGGGGCATTCTCTACTAATGATAGTAAGCAGCCTGTTTAGTCCCCAAAGCATGAAGTCTGATGCTCTTCCATATCTCCATATGTTTTACTTCCTCTTACTTCACTGTGAAAATATCATGTCATGAAGGAGGAATTCCTTACCCTGACCAGTGTGGCTAAGTTGTTTGGGCGTCATCCTGCAAAGTGAAAGATCACTAGTTTGATTTCACTCAGGACACATGCCTGGGCTTCAGGTTCGGTCCTCAGTGCATGTGAGAGGCGACTGATAAACGTTTGTCCCACACATTAACGTTTCTCCCCCTCTCTTTCTCCCTCCTGTCCCCTCTCTCTAAAAAAATAAAAACAAAAATAAAGGAGGACTTTCTTGACCATTGCTTTTAAAGGAGCACACTATCACTTTAGCATCACTTTTTTTCATAGAATTTATTACTAATTGATTTCATGTAATATATTTATTACTTGTCTCCCCTTCTAGAATGTAGTCTCCATGAGGACATGGACTGTATTTCCTCGTTCATGTAGGTCTTCAGTATTTCTTGAATGAATGAATGAAAAGCAGATATTTTAAAATTAAGAAAAGTCATTAGCAATGCCACTACCCTAACAAATATCAGCTGTTCTCATGTTCTATTCATTGTCTATTTGTAAATATAATTTTATTTAATTATAGCATAGAAGAAATTATGTATGTATGTGTAAATATGTATTTAATTAAATCTTAAATGTCACACATCTACTTGTACCATGTATTTTAGAACTTTTAGTTTTAATGGCTATATGAAAAATATTAAATTGACATATTTTAATGTCAAGAGCAAAGTAAAAGATTATACTTCGCTCTTTCATTAATCGAATGCTTAATTTTTCAAGGTAACTTAACATCTTTGAACTCATTTGCTCATTAGAAAAAGAATATCTAGATTATTACTGTTAAATATAATATAGGTAAAGTACAAAAAGAGTGCCTGACAAAGAATTGTTACTCAGTGAATTATTAGTTTCTTTTATTTTGGTTCCATTTCCAACATGACACTATTACAACATAATATTTCATTGAATATTTGTTGTCATTGACATATTTGCATTATTTACTGTAAGATAAGTACCCAGGAGTGCTACTTCTGTGTTGGAGTGGTTAAAAATATTTGCTAAATTAATATAATTGAAAGAATTTGGGATAAACATATCTAGGTTTTAAGTATACATTTCCCTAAAGATAGATGTGATATTATTCTTTATATTATATTTGATTTAGAGTATGAAGTTTTTATTTTTTAGAAACATTTCCTTCTATTCTCAGTAATATATTGTCTTTCAAGGTATGAAACTTCCTTTTTGCTTTACAACATTCAGATTTTTGTTTAAAACTGGGAAGCAATGATCTCTGCCCTTTCTGGGCTGATTGGATTGCTCTGAATCATCTTTGAATGTCTTAGAATTGGTGCCAAACTTTTTTCCTCCTAAATTTTTGCTTTTGACAAATCTTTCTAATTTAATGGTTGCTCATAAAAATAGAATCATCATCAGTTTGTTGCTATAGTTGTCTCTATCTTTTCTGGTCTCAATTTAGTCACAGCATCTGTGAAAAGTGATATGAAAGTTATTTATTACTCCACCATCCAGAGGGAATGCTTGATTCCCAACATACTTCTTTGAACATAAAGGCCAGATAAAAAGAAAATCAAACTTTGTGCTTTGGGGACTGAACAGGTTGCTTACCATGGTTAATAGAAAATGCCCCCTCCCCCACACCTCCTCTTCCTGAATTATAAATACATTTTCACGGCTTGTGACCAGGCATTTTTCTTTTAAATCACATTTGTTGAGATGATTTGAAATGGGGGAAAGAAACCTACTGGGATGGCGTAATAGCTGAATGGTTAAGGAAATAGGCTTTGGAGGCCTGCACATGGGGGTGGGCCATCAGCGCCTCTGAGACTTGAGCCAGTGGCTTTGCTTCTATCTGTCAGATATCTGAGCTGTCAGTGGGGATAATGAACACTAGCTCCTAGCTTGTGTAAGGACTAAATGAATTAATGTATGCAAAGTGCATGTAAGTGCCCAAAATGTTCCCTATTAGAACAGTTAAGGTAGAAATAAAACAAACTGTACAAGCAAAAATGTGTTCATCTTTATTGGTGCTACAAGCTGTAACAGGTTTGCCTGGACCTCCTATTCCAGTAAGGGTTGGGATGTTTCTTGAACTCAGAGGCATCACAGTGATAGTTTTAACTACTGTATTGAATTATGCCTTTTTAGAAGGCTTGCTCTTCCTATTTTGGCAGAATAAAGAGCACTCTAGTGTAGTTATATGATAATTATATCGAAATAAAGGCATATTTCACAACAGCAAGAGATTTAATCATAGCTGCATTAGAATTCAAACTAAGGAGAGATTTGTTATCCGGGCATTACAAGAGGGAGCTAGTAGAAGCATAAGGAAATATTGCTCCCTGGATCCCTAAAAACTGTAACAGGGAAACTAAATATGTGGAGAAGAAATCAAGGGGATAAGGCAGTCTGAAATGTCAGACATTCAATATTACTGTGGACTAGGTCTCTTGGGAGGTGTTATGGTTTGAATATTTGTGTCCTCTTAAAATTCTCACGTTGAAATCCAGTGCCCATGCACTGGTATTAGGAGGTGGGCCTTTGGGAGGCAGTCCAGTCACGAGGGCAAAACCCCCATGAAAGGAACCAGTGCCTTATGAGTAGCTGGTACCATGGAATGACTCTGGAGTGAGAATCAGAAGATTTGGGGGTTATTTCTGCTCTACCACTAATTTGTTGTGTGTCCTCTTATAAAGTGATTTACTTCATTTCCTCACATGTCTGAGTGAGGTGGTTGGACCAGAGTGGTTTTGTCATTCTGTGATACTCATACTTAAATATTTAATCAGCAGCAATGACATGGATGTTTTTATCTGTATAGGTGTTTTTAATTTAGTGTAATTAACATAAAAATAGTGGTAGGCAATGTGGCCAATCCTTTTGGGATATAAGGGCTGAAACACCTCTCTAAGAGCTTTTGTGAAAATATTATCTCAAGGTAAACAACATTTATCTCTTAATTAAGTAGCAAAGGGCAGGAATGGAATTTATGTTCTACTGCTTTATGCCTATAGTTTATTGACTTCATTGAACTTTGCATTTAAACACTGTATATGTAATTTATTAGAAAATTAAATGGCAGTGACATTTGATACAGTCAGATGAGATAGAAAGGTTACATTTGCATGAATACATGCTTTAGTTTTTAGTTTTACTTTTTTATTTTAATTTTTTTTTAGCATCTCAACCTCTTTTTTTTTGTTGTTCAAGTAAAGTTGTCTCCATTTTCCCACCACTACTTTCCCTTGCCCCACCCACCCCCACCTCCCACCCTCCCTCCTTCCCCCTTTTGGCTTTGTCCATGGGTCCTTTATACATGTTTTTTGATGACCCTTCCCCTTCTTTCCCCTGTTATCACCCTTCCCCCTTCCTTCTGTTTACTGTCAGTTTGTTCTTTATATCAATGTCTCTGATTCTATTTTGCTCACTTGTTTGTTTTGTTGATTAGGTTCCACTTATAGGTGAGATCACATGGCATTTGCCTTCCACTGCCTGGCTTATTTTACTTAGCATGATGCTCTCCAGTCAACCTCTTCATTATTCACTTGGAGGCTGGATCAGACCTTTTGGGATCCCCTATATTGTACTACTTCTTTTCTTGAAAGCCAGTCCTGGATCCATCTATGGTAAAATCAAACTGGGACTTAATTAAATATGTTAAAACGCATATTCCTGGGCCCTGCTCCATGTCTTTAATTAATTAATTAATTTTGTTGTTGTTCAAGTATAGTTGTCTCCATTTTCCCTCCACCACCTCCCCATCCCTGCCTCCCACCCTGGAACCTACCCTCTTTGGCTTTGTCTATGTGTCCTTTATTACAGGTTCTTTGATGGCCCTTCCCCTATTTCCCTCCATAGTTTTTATTTTTAAATTCTGAATTATGCCAGAGTCCTTTCTCTAGTCATTAACTCATTTTACATATGTATTGATTAGACCATAATCTGCTTGCAATTAGGAACTGTTTTTCACAGCCTTCAATAAGCATTCCATAAATGATTGAATGCAATCGTGCTAATTATTTACTGGGTAATTAACATATACCAGGCACTTGTTGTAGACTTCAGGGATATCATTGTGAATAAAATAAAAAGGGCAAAAACAAATGATCAAGGTATGAATAAAACAGGATTGGGTGATGTGCAAAACAGTGGTGGAGGCTGTGGAAGAGTGAACCTTTAGTGTGGGTGGTCAGGCAAAACCCCTGAGAAGGAGCCATTTGAATGAGAGGTACATGACAAGAGGAGGCAGCAGAGGATGATGCAACCACAGTGCATTCCTACAGAAGAACAGTGAGGCCCTACTGTGGAAATGAGCTTGGCCTAGGAACAGACTTTCATATAACCAAGTGTCTTTCACATAACCAAAAGCTGTAAAATTAATGTCAAAAATAATTCCAAAGGCTAGAAGTTGGGCTGATATCTAGAAACAAAACCAGTAGCTGAGACAGACTAGAAAACAAAGGTGGCTGCAACGGTGGGCAGGTTCTGGGCTGGCCTTGTTGGCCACGTGTCATACCTCAGGGGTAGGTCAGGCTGGCTTAAGTATGCAGCTCATCACATAGCTGTTATTCCATTGAACTAGAGTCTCTCTTCTTTTTCTGCATTTTGTTTTTTATTTCTTGGGCCAAAGTTTTTCTATATCAGCTAGAGATGCATACATTGTTTCATTGGATGCAAATAATTTAATAATTTTCTATGTAAAAAACTGTTTGCTCCTCTTTTGTTGTTTTTTACCCATTATATTAATCAAAGTTATATGCATACCTGATTTAAAGGGTCAGAAAAGTCTGTAGGATTTGTTATGCCCATGCCCATGAGTAGCCCCTCCTTTTCCCATCCTAGAAGCATTTTAACCTTTTACCTGATTAGTTGACACTCACCTTCATGTCTCTAAATTACATACATACTGCTACTTCTTGAGTCTCCATTTTTAGATATTTTATATTGACTCCCCACAACCAACTATGAGGATTTAGCTTTCTCCCTTCTTCTCCCTCCAAACACATATACCTACTCTATCATCTTTTCCTCTCAGTGTAATGTTGGACAATTGTACTTAGATCGATGTTAAGTATTTATATTATTATGATTATATATGCTCTTAACAGGTGAGCCATACCATAAAATATACTTAGTTTTCCTTGCTGTGGTAAGCAGCCTTTAAGATGGTCCCCAGTGATCCCTGCCTACTAGTATTCAAGGCCTGTGTATTTCTTTCCCCTTGAAGGTGAGCTGAGCTTATTGACTTGCTTCTAACAAATGGAATATGACAAGGAGATGTCACTTCTGAGATGAGATTACATAAAGACTGCCTTCAATTTTGGATACCCTCTTTTGTTTGCTCACTCTGAGTGTGGTAGAGTTCTGAGGATGCCCTCCCAATTTCTCATTCCCTAGTTATTTAACTAAACACTAACCTTGGTACTGCTTTGAAGGGAATTTGTAGATAGAATTGAGGTCCTTAATCAGCTGACCTTAAAATAGAGAGTGTTATGAAATGAATGTCTGTGTTCCCACCAAAATTCATCTGCTGAAATCCTAATATCCAATGAGATGGTTGTTAGGGGGCAGGGCCTTTGGGAGGTAATTAGGTCATGAGGGTGGAGGCCTTGTGAATGGGATCAGGATCCTTGTGACAGGTACCTCTGAGAGCTCTCCTGCCCCTTTTGCCATGTGAGGACATAATGAGGAGACTACTGTGTGTGAACTGGGAAGCATGTTCTCTCCAGACATGGAATCCCCCACCTCCTTGATCTTGAATTTCCCAGTCTCCAGAACTGTGAGTAGTAAATTGTTTGAGCCATCAAGTCCTCAGTGGTTTTGTTACAGCAGCCCAAATAGACTAAGACAGGGAGGTTATCCTGGGTCAGCCGGATAAGCCACTGTAATCACATGAACCCTTAAAAGCAGAAGAATAAAGCAGAGGTGTGGCAAAAGAAGAAGGTAGGGAGAATAAAGCAGAGTTGTGACAAAATTCAAAGTGGGAGAAGTACTCAGCTCAATGTTGCTAGCTTTGAAGATAAAGGGGATCATGTGGCAGGGAATGTGGGTGACTTTAGAACTTGAGTGTGAGACCTGGCCAATGGCCAACAAGAAAATGAGAACCTGGTCCCACCACAACATGGAACTGAATTCTGCCAATAATCTAACAGTCTGGAAGTTGATTCTCTCCCAGAGCTTCAGACAACAGTCCAGCCCGGCTGACAGTGACTCCAACAGAGGCTGTGAGCCTACCTGACTTATGACCCACAGATCTGTGACATAATAAGCAAGTGTTCTTTTAAGCTGCTGAGTTTGCAGTAATTGTTACAGCATTAATAGAAAATGAATGTAGGGAGCCAGTAGTCAAGTTGTGAGCAGACAAAGGGAATTGGGAAAGTAACAATATCAAGGATTCATCATGATAAGGCTATGTCATTGAGTGGAATTTTCTCAACGGGTTACATGACGGAGGTCATGCATCTATCTACTCACCCAGTGCTTATTGAGTGCATGTATGCTGGAGATACGCCCACGAATAAGTCAAAGGCCTGGATTTTATGGAACTTACATTCTGGTTTGAAAAGAGGGTGTGTGGCTAGTGACTATTTTTATGCTCTGTTTTTCTCGGTCTACTTATGACCAGGAAGGAATTCATCACAACTGATTTGATGATTTTAGGAAAATCCAAGATTATTTGACAGCACTTGGTAAACATTTACTAAAGCATAAGATTGTGCCAGGTGCCTGGAACCAAATGTGTGGCAAACAATGATTCCATCCTCACAAATCTTATGTAAGGAGGCGGGACAGACCTGGAAGTGCAGAGCTACTGCACAATGTGATACTGGCAAAAGGAGAAGGTCAGGATGTCCAAGATGGACTAGGGTTAGGTTTCCAGAGCACTGATTGAGGTGCACTGTCATTAGATTTTTTTTTTAATTTAGCAAGCACTGGATTTTTCTCTTGGTCTCAAAAGAACATTGTCTTCTCACTCTCTTATTTCTGATTCCAGTGCAGATCCCAGAGAAGGGTAAGAATGCATTGCCCTTGAGCACTAAATTTTTACCTCTGCTCATAAAAATCGGGGATCTATTAGATATTTGGCCTTGAGCTGGACAGATGTGTTTGTGCAATAGCAGAGTAAAATTTCCTGACTGGCTTCGTTACTTGTTTTGTGTTAGAGAGCACTACAATTTTCTGACATGTGCTATTCTCAGAGTAATCTCATTACCATTACTCATTTACTAATTTAGTGAGAGACCATTTGCTTGGGGGAGCCCAGAGTGTATGTTAAAAATAGCTACACATTCAGGTTTCCTTGATCTTGTAAAGAGAACAAAAAAAGAAGCTGTTGGTTTTATACACAGAAATAACTACAATAATTTGAAATCAACCTGTTTTCCTCTATATACAAACATATACACATATGTATGTAACCTTCACTGGAATAATTTCACATGCTAGCGTATATAGCTCTCTGTGTTCTTTTTGGTAAATATTTCTCTGTTTGGTTTTCTGATTAAGAACAAAAGAGATCAGAGGCATCACTTCACATTTGTAACTCTCCTCTACTCTTTGTTTATAGATTCAATCAACAATTACCTGCTATATGCCTAGCACTGAGATAGGGCTTGAGGATATAAACATGAGCATGAAAGAGTCCCAGCCTTCAAGTAACTCAGTTTGGTTGAGGAGCAAATATCTAAATTAACTTGTGGAAGAGAAGAATAAGTAATAAATGCCTTTACCTTGAGAGAAGTTGGATCAGTGACAAGATGACATACCAGCCTCTGTGACAAAGTCAGGGTAGGGAAAAAGCTTTTCTCCTGGAGCAAGAGTGTCGCCCTGGAGACCATAGAACTCTGATAAATAGAATTCCATTATCACGAATAAAGGAAGCCTGAGTGAAAATTGGGTAGGGAACTCTGTTTAAAGAAATCATGTTAATTGCGTTAGCTGTTATAACAAATAAAAGCAAAATGTGTAATTGCTCAAATAGGATAACAGTATTTTCAACCATGTAAAGTCCAAAATAAATACGGCTAAATAGTGGAAGCTTTCCTCCATGTAGTGACTTGGGGATCAAGACTCCTTCCACCTTATGGCTTTATTACCTTGAGCATTGGTTTTCAAGGTCATTGTGCTCTGCACCAAGTCCCTAGAGAGTGAAAGTGTACAGATGCATTTGTGAGGCTCTTTACGATCCAGGCTTAGAAGGGGTCCACCCCATGCTATTGGCTAGAATCAGCTGTATGACCGACCTCACCTAGCTAGAAGAAAAAGTAGGAAGCAGAGTTTAGCTGTGTAACTGGAAGCAAGAAAAAGGTGAACAACTTATTTCTGCCACAGAAGCCTTAAGATGAGTCATAATAATTTAAGATTGGAAAATTAGGGTTACAGGGTTTTGTACCTATTTATCTCTTCCCTGGCTAGAGAACCCTTAAACATATTGTTTAAGATATTCTTGAATGACATTTGTTCTAGGTTATTCTACATTTTTGTTTCCTGAGTCTGGAATTTCTGTAATTTGTCAACGTCCAACTTTAAATGGTGGTGTCCAGGAAGAGTCATATTATTTCAGATATGGTTACCCAGTAAAGAGCATAGTGGGACAATTTTTTTCTCATCAGCTTGAAATAGCCTAAGACTACATTACCAGATAGCTCTTCTTACTCTTTATTATTTATTTTACTTAATTTTGTAAGTGTCATGAATTAGAAGTATGTAAACCATGTTTTGGCAAAGCTAACATAAATCTCCCAAGTAAATATTACTCTTTCTTGCCTATTATTGTGTTCCTGTATCCAGCACAATACCTGGTAGATAGCAGTCAATACATATTTAATGAATAAAAAGAGTTTCTTAGCATCTCACAAGATACCTTGAACATGTTAGACACTTTCATATTTTACATTTCTTTATTTTTCTGGGCTGCATTCCAGGTGATGTCTGCATATCAATTTACCAATTTAATCCTTTTTCTCTCTAACTCATTGAGTGGGTCATCTGCTGAACTTTTTTTTTAATTCAATGTACTTTTAACTTCTAGAATTTCTATTTATTTTCCACAGTTGATTTGCTTTTTGTATTTTGCTCCTTCCTCTATTTCTCTGACTATTTCAACATATTCATCTAGCAGTCTCTTTCAGAATGTTCTAAGTTTGCAGATTCTGGCATTTAAAAGTTCTCTCTTGTATCATCTTTATTGTGCATGTGAGCTCACCTGTGACTGGCACTGTTCACCACAGAAGCCTCAGGTGCACTGAGGGTGGGAACATCAATGAGGTGTTTCTGAATTTGCCTCAGTTGAGGCTCTATGCATAGAACCATTTTATACCTTTTTTATGTTAACATCTCACTTTTAGTGTTCTCTCACCTCGAGCATATTACAAATTTGGACCACACACTGAAGGCATGTGCCTGCACTTTCTCTTTTCTGCTGGATGACTATGAATAGAGCCTAAAGCTTTAATTTTCTACTCAATGAGCTTAAAACCATATTACCCTAAGGCATATATCTGGTTTTTATGCTTTGCCTGTCAGTTTCTTCTTCACTTTTGGCATACTTACTTGCTTTTTTATGCTTAACCATGTATTAAAAACATTAAAAAATATATTCTCCCCAGCATTTCTATGAGCTTGGAACAGGCACTGGGGTTTCCCACTGTGGTGGACACCAAGATATGTGGCCCAGAAACCCCTTCGCTGAAGGATTTGTTGACCCAGCTGCTGGCAGTTCTGTCTGTAGATAGTGTTCATCTGTCAGCCCTTCTGGGGTTGCCTCAGCTGCAGAGAGCTGCCTCATCCAAGGTCATGCCCCTTTCCCTGGCTGACCCACAGCCAGTGACTGATTAATGTGGGATTATAAATGCTGGGTCACTTTGGCCAGGTCAGGGCACTTTTGGAGAGCCATTCTAGTTCTAAAGCATCTGGTCAAGGCAGTTATGGGACTGTATCAGTTTGACTTTGCCGTTTCTTACCCCTGCTTCCTTCCCCACCCTTTCACAGCTATTGGCACTCCTAGCAAATACTGGTCTTCTAAACTCCACCTCTACTTCCTGGGAGCCGACCTGTGAGACCATATCAGGCTACTCTATATTGACCAAAAGTTTCATATTTGAAGGCATTTAGAAAATGTTTGTTGTTGATGGTGTTGATATGTACAACCGCCAAGCTACTTTATGTTTCAAGCTATTAGGGTCATTTAGAAATTTAGAATTTGGATTTTTTTGTAACTTCTCTTTTGTAACTTTATAATATTTTAGGGTTTGGCATGCATGCTTAATACACTTTTATCCCAATAACTGATAAACATATTTAATAGAAAGGATTAAAAGCCTCTCCTGATAATTCCTTGGAGGATCACGGAACTACTATTCAGATACTAATTTCAAATAGTTGTAAATCTACACTACAATCTGTATTCACCATCATACCTAGAAGGACATCATGAGAAGCCTTGATAAATAAAGTCATGAAATCCAGGTTTACTCTGTGTACCAAATTCCCCTTTTCATAATAATTCCTCTATTATAAATTTAATAACTTTATTAAAAATTAGGTTGGTTAGTATGACATGGGTAATTTTTAATGAGCATATATATGCTCCTTCTGATATCTTATTCTTTTATAAATGCTCACAAGTGCTGAAAATATTGGCTGCCATTATTGTAATTATGAAATTTAAAAATTCTATTCTTCTATTCTAAAAAATTGAACATACATGCACCTCTAGTGATGAGGAGTACTATTGGTCAATTTATTAGTTTTATATGGACTTCAAAATCTGTAAGAGCTGACAATGCTTTGTATCTGTATTTCAGGAAAAACAAAAACATGTTGACTGAATTTATAACATAAAGTTTAAATTATCCTTAACCAGATTGTTTAAACACTGGAAAGAGTTGCTATTTGGGGTATTGAAATGTCTTTCACTAGAAGCCTTCAAATATCTTTCACTGTAGGCCTTTACCAAAAAGGTTTAGAGACCCATTTTTTAACTAATTTTTATAAAAGTAGGAATAGCATTTTATTTCCTTAACATAGAATAGATATCTTTTAAAGATATTAGCCAATATCATTCTTAAGGTTAAAACACTAGAAAAAATTCCAGTTAAAGAAAGAAAAAGACCTACCTGATCTATATCATCATCGATAATGTTTTTCTATTTTTTTTCACAATGCAATGAAATACAAAGCAGAAACAAAAGCTCTAATGTGAGGAGTCATACATGCCGTTATTTGCAGATGGTTTAACTAAAAACCTATTAATGGTAAGACAGACAACTAAAATATTCTTAAAATTAATAAAAATTTAGTAAAGTTATTGGTTAAAATTTAAGTATATAGAATTACTATATTTGTTTTAAAACTCAATTGCCAGTTTTAAGATATGAAAGAAAAAATATTTCATTTATAGTAGCAAAACCACAAACATCAATAAAAATAAAACATATAATTTACAGGATTAAAGCCAACGATAATTGTGTGGGATATAATAAGAATGACTATTATTAAGGTTACTGGGATTCAAAAATAATTGAATAAAAAGAGGGGTACTATATTTCAGATAGTAACATATATATTGTAGAGAAGTAAATTCTCTCTAAATTAAAAGTTCAGGCCCACTCCAATAAAAATCCTAATTAGAAACTTTCTAAGAAATTTAAAATTGGTCTAGAAAAAGAAATAGATGAGAATAGCTAAGAACTTTTTTAAAATGGGGAGAGAAATAGAATCCTTTTGCCAGATATTTTTGACTGAGTTCAATATGATAGAGTATAGGCAGATAATAACCTAATTCTTTCTCACTGTTGACCTTTGACCCTTGGGTTGGTGGGCTAGTTCTTTCCCATTGTTTGAATGCAAACATGGGGAGGCTTTCTAAGTTTCCAGTTACACTGGGTTTTTAAAAATGCATTTTGGTTACTTTAATGATAAGAACACACTCATTTCTGTGATTATAATATCCAGTGTAGTGTGAAATTAAAACTATTAAGTTTCACTTAAAATTGTACCTTCTTCTCCCTCAAAAAAAAAAAAAAAAGCTACAGTAATGGGGCAAAGAAGGTCATCAGCATCTTGGCTGTTAGGGATCTTGTTCATCTGCTCTTCCATTCACTATGCGTCCTGTCCCTTCATCTTTAATGAGAGGGATGGAGGAGAGGTAAGTGACCATGCCATCAGGGGTGCTGATTTTTTGTCTCTAGTGCTGGTTTTTTCTTTCATAGGGAGCTCTTGGACACTAAGTTCTTATCATGGGCTGTGATTTTCTTCTGCAAGACACTTCTAATTCTTCCCTCCAACCCTGGGCACCTGGTTGTCTGCCCTTCCATTGGCTGCACATGGCCTCTCCAGGAATCCCCAGCAATCCCCATCTGGTCAATGAGATATACTGTCCCTCCTAAGAAGGAGGAGGCATAAGCAAGATGAGAATGGTCCCCTCTCTTTTGTCTCCTCAGGCAGCTTGTAGACTCAGCTTGTCATAACTGGTGTTCCTCAAACTTCAAGGGATACATGTTAAACTCTCTGAGTCACAATCATGGAACCCTCACTCTTATGTGGCTGAATGGTGAGGAAACTCCTTCTGTCCCTGTCCCCTCCATTGAGGTGGTAGAATGGGGAGCGCAAAATGCTTTGACAACTCTCTATAAAGAAATACTTTGGCCTTTTAACACTCAGTATTTTTATACTCTCGAGCTAGGTGAGACTAAAGTCTCAATGAGTCTCAAACTCATTTGAGCTGGTTGTGGTGGGCTTGAAGAAAGTGGCTCTGTGATCCTGCCTCCTAGTGTCCATGCCTTGGTGTAGCCCACTCCCTGGTAGGAAAAAATAATCCAAAATCCAAAGGCCAGTATTTCACACTTCACAAAGGAATAAATGTAAATGGTCACTGAATGTTAACAAATACATTAAGTATAAAATCAAAATAAGATGTCAGTTTCCAATAACAAATTACATTTTTGCAAAGTAAAATGTCAACTTTGTTGCAAAATGCAAAAAAAATAAGAATATAAGAACATGAGAATATATCATGCTAATTAAGGTGCAGTGAGATGGGGATTATGATCTATGATGGAAATGTAAATTATTACCAATATTTTAAAAGCACTTTGCTAATAACTATTACGAAATCTAACAGATTTCCTACCTTTTGGTCAAATAACTCTACTTTTAGGAATCTATTCTAAAGAAATTTAAAAATTGGGCATAGAATTATGTAAAGGTTGTCTGTGACCATATTATTTAAACTATTAGGAAAAAATTAAATACCTAATAGTAGTACATTAGTTAAAAATTGGCAAATGATTAATAATATATATGTGATGAAATATTAAACATTAAAACATCTTTAATAATGTGAAACTACTCATATATGCAATAGTCATTGAAAAAATTAACAAAATGCAATATGCTCATTTACTTGTTAAAATTGCTTGAGTGTAAGTGCCTACTATTTGTTAGGCATTGTGTTAAATCTTGACCATGAGTAGTACGTAGTGATCCCAATTTTGTTATATACCTTTATAGAAGGAAATAGCACCATAACTGCCACTGATTGTTCTGAGTACTGGGATTACTATATTTTTTATTAATTGCCTTATACTTCTCTGTATTTTCCAAGATTTCTCCATGTACATGTGGAGCAATAAATGAAAAGCTTTAAAACTTCATTTCTTGCACTATGTTCACTGGAGCTCTGCCCAAATATTAGACTGCCTCTAGGTCCTTAGCGAGGCAGGAGATTTGGTAACACAAATCATCTCCTGGTTTATCACTGGTTAATGGGATGTGGGAATGCGGGGTAGTTAAAAACAAATAAGAGAAGCTTACATTTTTGGATGCTGTACAAGACTGTAAGGGTTGCATAAGGAGAGCTTTTTAAAGAGGACAGTGTGGCTTCCTGCTGAGATTCTGCAATGCTGCATGTATTTTGGAGCTCCCCAAGAGCCTGGCTGCCTAGCAACTACCACATAAAGTCATCCTTCTCTCCTTAAAAAAAAAAAATCCTAATCTATGCATGACTCAAATGAAGATGTTCTAGTTCAGTGGAGCTTGGAGAGCAATTAGTTGTAGCTGTCCTTGGCATTTGTGCCAGGCACATCAGAAAATAAAATGAAGATGCTGTGGCCACCCTGTGTCTTCATCTCCAACATGTGGAAAGGGAGAGCTGTTCTTCCAAGGCCTTATTTTTTTTCCCCTGCAGACTGAAACTCTCTTAATGAGAAAGGCTAGAATAGCAGATTTTGGACCTGGTGGGCCTGGTGAACCTTTCATTGTGAAGGCAAAGAGTGGGGAAAGGGTGAGAGCACATTGGAGGGTGTTTGGGTTTACTAAAGGACACTCCCACTCCAGGATCATTTTTCTGCCTGCCTCAAGGGCAACACCCTAGAAAAACTTCTAAAAGCTAAATTAATTAATTGAGGGCTTCCTTTTTCTGTAATCAGGCTATGCCTATTGTCCATATCCTATGGAAATTTAACACGACCCTAGAACCTTCCCTATTATTCAAATCTTGTCCTGTTGTCTGCATTACCAGGAATGTTGTGTATTCAAGTTCCTCACTGAGGGCTCCTAGATGACCTTGACTCACTCCTTCCTCCAATGACAATGTACTTCTTCCAGTGTCACTCAGATCTCCAAGGCCCTTTCATTAGGTGACTTCACACCTGCCTGAGTCATCTTCAGAATAGCACCAAGGTCATGAAGTCATCTTTTCTAGCTCATACCAAAGTAGCATTTGCAATAGGGTATTTAAAAACAGCAACAGTGATGGCAAGGAAGGGCAAGAAAGAGGAAATGGCCTATGTGACAAAATGACTCTCTTCTTTCTCTTGTGAGAGTGAAGGTATTAATAATTATATATGGCTGTACTATTATGTAAAGTTGGAGTTCATTTAATTAGTCACTACTTATTATTTGTAAATGTACTAAACTATAAGTGGTATGTGAAAAGGAATATGATATCTTGTTTTCAAATTGTTTATAAGCTAATGAGAAAGACTAGTAAACAAGTGATAGTAAGGGAAAAGAAAGGAGGGATGGGACAGCATTTAATATAAACTGCAGCCTGGGGAGAGGAGCTTCTGTGTCTCAGACAGGAATGCTGACATCATGGCACAGTGGGGCTCTGGTGGTATAGCTACATGAAATGTTCCTCCTGGACTTGGGGACAGAAGAACAGGCTGCTTGTGGGACAGAGAATCTGAAAACTGGAAGAAAGATTCTTCAGGGACCAGATATGGATAGCACTAATCATAATTATAGACATTCTCAAGGTAAAGCCTGAAAAACCTACAGGAGGGCAAGAAATCCTGTAGAGTGGAGGAAACTTGAGAACTAAAGAAGCAGATGTCTTCCTTAAATGGGAAGACCAAAAGGACCAGCCTGCAGAGCAGGAAGAAGAGGAGAGGAGCACATTGGGAGGCTGAGAAGGAAGTGGACCTTAGAAATAGCAGACAATACCAGTGCTTGCTGGAGGGCAACCTAAGAGAGAACACCAACATCTATTCAGAAACTTCTGGGTACCACCCACTGGACTGTTGCCAAGAACTATGAAAGGTCTGAGATTTTACTCTAACAGGTTAGCCTGTAAGTGTCATGGATGTTGGTAGAAAACATGAAACTTCTGGGTTACAGATGACACAGCCAGTGGCATGAGCATCTGCATATTTGCATCAGTTTCCTTGGCTCCAGTTCCATGGTGGGCAGGGCAGAGGGGACCAAACAGATGCCTGTGTGTGCAGGATGTTGCATGATAGGGAAGTAACCTGGACCTAAGGGAACCTGTATCTTTTTAAAAAAATAGTATAAGTGAGTTAAAGATATCGCATGTGACTAACTAACATTTGCAAAGTACAGGGTCATAAGAAAGCCTCCTCACCCATGTTACCACTCTCCCGGTCTGTCCTTCACTAGGGTCATGTGGAAGTTTCTTCTGAAGAGTTTTTCTCAACTAATCTCCTAGAGGATTTAGTTTTTTCACATTTAAAAAACAATGAGCTTGAAATCGACATGTAATATTATATTTGTTTCAGGTATACAATATAATGATTTGATATTTATATATATTGCAAAATGATCACCACAATAAGTCTGATCACCATACATAGTTATAATTTTCTTTAATAATTAGCAGTAAGCATTCCTGCCCTTTGAAGGGAGACTTTTCCACAGGTTATTTGCTATACATATGCCCTTGAAAAGATAGTCTAGAATAAGGATAGTCAATGGCTCTGCTTGCAACAGTCCCATGGAAAATTGTCTACCAAAAGCTATGTGCCTAATATGTATAGTTGTGCTTAACATTTCTACAGGCTAACATTTAAGATAGCCTGAAAGAGGTTACTGAGTATCCTTTCAAAATGGAATTGGAGAATTTTAAAGATAGGAACTTTATAAAATTTCTAGGATGTTTTTAATTTTCCCCATTTCTTAATTTTCTGCATCTTGTCCTTTCCCCCCCAATGGATGAATAGTAACAGTCAGACAAAAGGATTTCATAAGGAAAGAAGAGAAATGAAATGATGGCCAGGGTGTTCTACCAGTATCCCTGAAACAGTCTGGGGTCATCAACCTTTTGGCAGGGCATCAGTTTCCATATCTCTCCAGTGCCTTCATGGTGGACTCACCACCCCAGGCTCTGTGTGGCTGGGCAGCCTCTGTTTCACACACAGATCAGGCCCTGCCTCCCTGCAGTATTGGGAAAGAGAGCAAGTAATTGAATGCAGAGATCCAGCCTTAGGCTATACCTGCATGTGGATACTGACTGGCAGTTCCCTGGATCTTATACAACAATGTGCTTAAGAAAGAATTAATCTAGGCAGAAATGACAGTGTTAATTTTATGCTACTTTAACATTAATCATTGCTCTCACACTCAAAGATTTCTAGAGAGATTTATTTGATTTGTAAGGTTCAATCTTAGCCCTTTCAGAAAAGCTAAGCTGTGGATTTCTTTCTTCCTTTTTAAAATTTTTATTGTTGACACTATTACAGATGCCCCCCATTCCCCCCCTTTGCCCACTTCCACCCAGCCCCTGCCCCCCTTCCCTCTGGCTGTCACCATGTCACCACACTGTTGTCTGTGTCCATGAGTCATGCATGTATGTTCTTTGGCTAATCCCTTCACCTTCTTTCATCTAGTACCTCCTCTCCCCTCCACTCTGACAGCTATCAGTTTGTTCCATGTATCCATGCCTCTGGTTCTATTTTGTTCATCAGTTTATTTTGCTCATTAGATTCCATATATAAGTGAGATCACATGGTATTTGTCGTTCTCTGAGTGCCTTAGTTAACGAGGCTGTGGATTTCCAAAACGTTGCACCTTAATAAGAACATTTTATTTCCTGTCAGCTTTTAGACCAGGAATTAATTTTATTTGGGAAAGTGACAGGATATGAAGCTGCAGACTCCTTGATTGCTGGTGGTCAGCAAAAAGAAATTGGTTAGGGAAAACTGAAAACAACTGACTTCACTTATTATTTGCCATTTGTCTCTAAAATTTAACAATTCTCTATCTAAATTCTAGAACTTAATACTTGCAGAGAAATTACAATCAACAATGCAAACACTCTACAGTAAAAGTGAAGTTTATTCAATGTTGTCTACTACATGTAAAAACATGTAATACTGACGGGAAAAAAAAAAAACTTCAGCAAGTTTTCTAAAGGCTTTCCTTAGATGACACCTGGAAACTCATCTGGAACTTTTTTTTGGTAAGGCATCAAGTGAGAATGCAATATTGAAACATACCACATTAAAATTTATGAAGCCCTTAAGAGACACAGCATTGATTCATTGTTTTTATACAGAATCTCTGTTTAAATTTCTTAAATATTTTCCAGAATCAATCAGTAATGGCTTTAGATTACAAGATATTCTTGGTAATGGGGTTTGGCAATTCTTTTGGAAGATACAGTTTTTAGTGTTCGACAAGCTGGTGATCCATATTGAAGAACTCCAATAGTTTGAGTTAATATATCATTGAGGTTCATAGAGCAAGATTACATTCATCTTAATAAATGATTACAGACCGTGAATCAGAATGGAGATTAAGACAAAAGAGAATAAATGGCTTGGCCAAGGGCCGTAAGTGCTATTAAATAATTGTACTGAGCATGTAGGTTTTTTGGTGGTGGGTATATACAGCATATACTTTGTATGCACAAGAAATTATGTTCTGTGAACCTGTATTTTGCCGTGTTACAGAGATGGATATAACACAGTGAGCAAGAGCTTAGCTTTGAAGAGAGATGGAGAGAGAAGAGGGAAGGGGAGTAGAGGAGGGGAGAAGAGAAGAAAGAGAAGGGAGGAAGAGAAAGAAAGGGAGGGAGGATGGGAGAGGGAGAGAGAATACTATGCTATCTCTGAGTTCAAGAGAGGACATCGTTGTCTCTTAAGATTAAGGAGAAAATAAGAGCACTTATCGAGAGCTTATAAAAAATTAAGTAAAATAATACATGTTAGATGGTTAGCATAGTGTTTGGAACACAGTGTCTAGTACTATCATTTATTAAAAGCTAGCTCTTGTAACTATTACTATGCAGTCTTAAAACAGATTAGTAGTATCAACCATCATGCACTCTCAGCAGCAAAGATTAAGACTGGGAAACTCAAAATGAAGAAACTAACCTTCCTTACAAACCTGCCATGAAAATGCTAAGTGCTTTTTAGCATTTTCTAAATGCTAAGTGCATTTAGCACTCATCTCAGAATGGTTGACCCAGTAACTTAGGAAATTATTTTACGGTTAAGTATAAAATTAAACAAAGAGAGATAGAGATGATAAACACATGATCTTAACACAATTCACTAATCAATTCATTCTTTTTTAAAATCACTAAATAATTTTTAAGGTCCTAGTGCCTACAAGGAAATATATGTAAGCTGAAGATATGAAAGGAACAAGAGTCATCATCCCTGCCCTTTATTCAAGCTATCATTAAGGGGAGAAATATAAAATTAACATTTGTTTATTTAAAATCAATTACAATTTATCTCTGTAAATTTCAAGCTACTTTTCCATTTTTCTTATTATTTATTATTATTATTTTTTTTATTATTGTTCAAGTACAGTTGCCTCCATTTTTCCACCTTTACCCTTCCCTGCTTTATCGACCCACACCTCCCACCCTCAATCCTACCCCCTTCAGCTTTGTGCATGTGTCCTTCATACATGTTCCTTGATGACCCTTTCCCTTCTTTCCCCGATTATCCTTCTCACCCCTCCCCTCTGGTTACTGTCAATTTGTTCTTTATTTCAATGTCTCTGGTTATATTTTGCTTACTTGTTTGTTTTGTTGATTAGGTTCCTGTTAAAGGTGAGATCATATGATATTGCCTTTCACCGCCTGGCTTATTTCACCTAGCATAACGCTCTCCAGATCCACCCATACTGTCAGAAAGGGTAAGAGATCCTTCTTTCTTTCTGCTGCGTAGTATTCCATCATGTAAATGTATCATACTTTTTTGATCCACTCATTTACTGATGGGCACTGAGGTTGCTTCCACCACTTTGCTATTGTAAATTGAGCTTCTGTGAACACTGGGGTGCATTGGGGTTCTTTTTAGTTGGTGTTTCAGGATTCTTAGGGTATAATCCCAGCAGTGGAATTGCTGGGTCAAAGGGCAGTTCCATTTTTAGTTTTCTGAGGAAATTCCATACTGTTTTCCACAGTGGCCTCACCAGTCTGCATTCCCACCAACAGTGCACTAGGGTTCCCTTTTCTCTACAACCTTGCCAGCACTTATTGTTTGTTGATTTATTTATGATGGCCGTTCTGACTGGTGTGAAGTGGTATCTCACTGTGGTTTTAATTTGCATCTCTCTGGTAGCTATTGATGCTGAGCATCCTTTCATATATCTCTGGGCCCTCTGTATGTCCTCCTTGGAGAAGTGTCTGTTCATGTCCTTTGCCCATTTTTTAATTGGGTTGTTTATTTTCCTAAAGTGGAGTCATGTGAGTTCTTTATATATTTTGGAGATCAAAGTCTTGTCTGAGGTATCATTTGCAAATATATTTTCCCATATGGTGGTTCCCTTTTCATTTTGCTGATGTTTTCCTTAGCTGTGCAGAAGCTTTTTATTTTGATAAAGTTCCATTTATTTATTCTTTCCTTTATGCCCCTTGCTCTAGGGGACTTATCAGTGAAAATATTGCTGCATGGAATGTCTGAGATTTCCTGCCTATGTTCTCCTCTAGGACTTTTATGGTGTCAAGACTTATATTTAAGTCTTATCCACTTTGAATTTATTTTTGTGTATGGTGTATATTGGTGATTGAGTTTCATTTTTTTTCTATGTAGCTGTCCAGATCTCCCAACACCATTTGTTGAAGAAGCTATTTTTACTTCATTTTATGCTTCTTCCCCCTTTGTTGAATATTAATTGATCATAGAGACATGGGTTTATTTCTGGACTCTCCATTCTTTTCCATTGATCTATGTGTCTGTTCTCATGCCAGTACCAGACTGTTTTGATTACAGTGGCCTTGTAATATAGTTTGACATCAGGTATTATGATTTTTCCTACTTTGTTCTTCTTTCTCAAAATTGCTGTGGCTATTTAGGGTCATTTATGGTTCCATATAAATTTTTGAAGTGTTTGTTCTATATCTGTGAAATATGTCATTGGTATTTTAATAGGTATTGCATTGAATCTATACATTGCTTTGGGTAGTATGGCCATTTTGATGATGTTAATTCTTCTAATCCATGAATATGGTATATGCTTCCATTTATCTGTGTCTTCCTTAATTTCTTTCTTCAGTGTTGTGTAGTTTTCTGAGTACAGGTCTTTTACCTCCTTGGTTAGATTTATTCCTAGGTATTTTATTTTTCTTGTTACTATAGCAAATGGGATTTTTTTTTCCCAATTTCTGTTTCTGATATTTCATTGTTGGTGTACAAAATGCCTTCAATTTCTGAATATTGACTTTGTATCCCACTGTTTTGCCAAATTCACTTATTAGGTTGAGTAGTTTTTTGGTGGAGTATGTTGGGTTTTGTATATATAGTATGGTCATCTGTGAAAAGTGACAGTTTTACTTCCTGCTTTCCAATGTGGATGCCTTTTATTTCTTTTTCTTGGCTGATTACTGTGGCTAGGACTTCCAATACTATGTTGAATAGAAGTGGTGAAAGTGGACATCCTTGTCTTATCCCTGATCCTGGTGGGAAAGCTTTCCGTTTTTGCACATTGAGTATGATGTTGGCTGTAGGTTTCTTGTATATGCCCTTTATTATGTTGAGGTTGCTCCATCTGCTCCCACCTTGCTGAGTGTTTTTATCATAAATGGGTGCTTTACCTCATCAAATACTCTCTCTGCATCTATTGATATAATCATGTGATTTTTGTCTTTCCTTTTGTTTATGTGATTTATTATGTTTATTGATTTGCAAATATTGAACCATCCTTGCATCCCTGGGATCAGTCCCACTTGATCACAGTGTATGATCTTTTCAATATATTGCTGGATGTGGTTTGGCAATATTTTGTTGATGATTTTAGAGTCTATGTTCATCAGCAATATTGGCCTATACTTTTCTTTCTTTCTTGTGTCATTTTTTCCCATAAATATATAAACACAGTTCTTGGGAAACAAAAATAGTCTTTATAGTATGTATCTCATTGCTGAACTGCCCATGTAAAATTCTTATCACTTATGTTAAGGTGGACTAATTAGTCAAACTATAATACAATATATACATTACTTAAGATATAGTGAAACAAAAATAAGTTATTCACAAGATCATAATTTTTGAATAATCTCCACTCATAGAAATACTACCCTATAATTTACAATTCTATTGTTTCAATTTAAACAAATGTACAACCACTTAAAAACAATAAAACTAAAAAAAGAAGAAAAGAAGAATTCAAAGTAATCCTAAAAAAGAGACAAAAATTTTATTTCCCTGATACTAGATTTTTATAAGAAATTTCACTAGAAAATGGAATCAGTAAAACACTTCTTCTTTCAGGAAGTAGTGGACAGAGATGACAAGAACACCTCCACAACAGGTATTCCTCAGTCCTACTGGAGGATGGAGTGATTCAGAATGTCCCATAGATGGGTTTACTGGAGGAGTGGGAAAAACTCATTTCCTTTTTGAACTGCCCCCATGGATCACTTCCCAACATGAATACCCGCTTAGATACTGACATGAAGGAAAGAAGACTGGTTGGCAGTTCCACTTTCAAGTGGGTGAGATGGACCTGAAGGACATAAATTTCCAAGAGCATTTTAGTATCCTTTCCACTGGATTCTGCTTGAGAATGTTGGACTCCATCAACAGGAGGTACATTAAAACTTGCCTCAGGCTGGTTCAGAGAGATGGCCAGAGTCATCAGCAGTAGGATAAGCTCTATTGTACTCACCTGGAGGAAGAACTAGTTCAGGTTGACAACATGGAGAGATCATCATCCTGCCATCTGGATCCTATGGAGGGAGCATCTGGTCCTGACCAGGTGTTTTGAATGCTGGGTCCCTGAGATGCCCCAGTTGAGCATTGCTTTGGCCTTGATGATCTCTTAATCCAAAGGATTCCCTAGTATTCCCAGGCTGGCCAAATGCTGGAACTGGATTATCATTTCCTCGAATACTCTTTCTGAAAGCTTACATGAAACATCTGCTTAAGTTAATATTACTCTACTGTGTGCACATTCATTACCTAAATTATTGATGTTGGAAGTATTAACCACATGAGCTTTGTTTATAACAGCAATGATCTGGTCTTTGAAAGGGCACATAAATTTTTGCATTTCTTCTGCTAACATTGTCTGATTTTCCATTCTCAGGAGCATGACTCATGTTTTCATCTCTTGAGGCATTTCCCCTCTATCCCTAAACTGTTCTTTTCCCTCTACCTATGATGTATTATTACATTTACTTGTTACAGGTCCATCATTTTTTAAAATTTAAGCTTTTGAAGCTCCTTTTCAGTCTTCTGATTCTCAAGATGCATTCTTCCTCTAGATAGTTTTGATATAATCTTCCAATATTTCTTTTTATCTTCTTTATCAAATTTAATATAAATTTGGCTACTTTCTTCTTTAAGACTGTAAGAAAAAAGTACCAAGGGCACAAACAGTTTCTTCAAAGCCCCTTTAAATGATCATTTAAGTGGTCTCCAATTTCTGAATTTCCATTCAGTTCCCACTAATGATTAACTTGCTATATCTGCTATCTTTAATAAGCATTCAGTTAGACTTGATCTGTGGTTTTTTCATATGTAGAATATTTTCTACATGAGCTTTAAACAATGCAACTATTTTTGTTTGTTCATTTTACTCATTTTTTCACTCATTCATGCTTGAGCTTCTTGTAAAAATAGTTTTATATTTTTCTAAACTTGAGGATTTTTATCCACATCTTCCCTGAATGTTGTCTTTAGTTGTTCTTCACTCCTCTCATATAACCTTAAAGCTGTTTTTGCTTCAGTCACATGGGACTGCCTAGATTCTGATCCATCTTCTAGTCAGTGTTCTTCCTGTGATATCAGCTCTTACCTTATATTGTTTTAGACATTTAAACTTCTATTTCCTCAGGGTTTTTTTCCCTACCAAGTCTATTTAACCTCTAAGAATAAGATCTATTCAGTTTTATACTTGCTTCTAGGCTCATCATTCTGATAGCTTGGTCTTAGGGATCAGCTCCATCAAATACAACTTTAGTCTTTCTTGTCAAATGATATAAATTTATCAGACATTTTTTACTTTTATTTATCTAGGGCAGAAAACCAAATGCCAAGATTTTTCTCCCTATAAAGTTTACTTTTAACTTTATTTTCTCATGCCTCCAGCTCACATTCTGAGGTGCTGAGAGTTAGGATTTCAAGATATGAATTGGAGGGGACACAAGTCACTCTGTACCAGGGAAAGTCAGTGCACTCAGATGGACTAGAACTTGAATCTTTTTGACTATCATATACAGTCTGGAAGCTTATTCATTAATTTGTCTGGTAAAAGAGGTGTGCCTTTTACTTTCCTTCCAAGATTCTTTTACCCATCCTCTATTGAAAAGCCTTCCATGATTAAGTGAAAGCCTAGTTACCACTTTTCTTCAAAACTCTAAATTCTCGACCCAAGCCACAAAAATAGCAGGCATGAGATTTAAAGAATTGTCCAGATTTTCTGATCTTTCAAGGCCCAACTCAAACACTGTTTCCATTGTGAGCCTACCCGGTTCTCATCCAGGTACAGGACCATTTCCCCTTCTCTGAAGTCCAATGATACTTTATCTGTGCCTCCCACGGAGTTTTTCTCCTTTAGGTTTCTGTGCTTCTACAGTTCAGGAATAAGCTCCAAACACCTCCACCTTGGGTCTCTCATCACCTTGAGGCCAGTGTTTTTATTTTTGGCTCACATTACCTGACACATGGCACACATCAATACATGATAAAATAATGAATGCAGTTTATTGCTAAGTTCTTTTGGAAACTTTGAGATCTTGTTGACCTGGCATGCCCTTCCTAACTTCATTACTATGATTTTTTTCTTTTTAAGTCTAGATAATTCCTTTCCTGAAATATTACTTCCAGGAGGAGAAACTGCAGCACTGCTGCAGACCCTGAAAAAATAGATTATTTGATGATGAAGTAAATGACAAAGGAGACCTTCAAAAGGCCTGCCCTTTGAGGAGACTAGATAATTCAAAAAGGAGGAAGAGAACAGAGAGCACAGTGGTATACAACTTTCACCAAATCACAATAGTTTTCTACAGATATCACAGTGAATCTCGTTCTTTGACAAAACAAAAACAAACCTAAAAGAAACACAAAACACTGCACCCTTGCTGTTTCTTCTGAGTCACAGTGATTTTCAATCTGAGGGTGGATGACTCCTGTTGAGGGTGAAGTGTGGGAATAAAAATTTTTGCAAAGACCTCCATGATCAACATGCCTTCCAAGTAATTGCCAAGAACCATTCAGACTAAACAAAAGAGAGATACATCAACATATGTGTGTTGCAGTTTTTCAATGGGCAGATGAACATACTGTTATGATTAAAAGAATTAAAATTCCTTTTAAAACTCTTACTGAATTAGTGGATTTTTGTCATATTTTACTCAACTGCTTAACACTGATGGTCAGTAGCCTGAAGTTCTTGAAAGTAAAGTCAAAAAGGGGACCCTTATAAATGAAAAGTTTGGGAGCCAACTACTCTTGATGTAAAGGCTTGTTCTTCATGCAAAAATTGAAATTTCTGCTTCAAAACTTTAAAGTAGCAGCTAGTAAGACCTTTAAGGTTTTGTTTCCATGTTTTTGGTTCAGTTTTGATGACAATTTTTTTTCAGTGTAATTCTTCAGAAAGGCTCTAGGGTAGGGCCGGGAGCCAGTGCTTTGTTTATCTTTCAGCCAGCCATCGAGGAGAAACCCCAGGATTCCTCTACAGGATACATGAGGACTAGTGCAGAGTGCAGACAAAACAGGATATTACTTTCTGATTTAGTTATGTGAGAGAATTTCCCAAAGGGCTCTCATGTTGCTTCTCCTAAATAATATGCATGGCAAAGTGGCCCCAGGCCTACCCCATGACCTCTTTGCAAATTAGTATAAATGGGTATTGTCCAAAAAGAAGCGATCACAAAGGAAAAAGAGTTAACAAAAATAGAGAAGTTATTGGAAGAAACAATTATGAGGGCACTTATTTATGAAAGGTATTTTGGACATGGCTTTGAGGGGAAAGATGCACATTCATAAACATTTGCAAAGAAACAAACCTCTGTTCTAATAAGGGAAGAATATCATCAACCCAAGAAAGAGGAAAACAAATCACCCTTGGGTTTCAAATGCATTGTTGGTATGTTTGACACCAGCTTTACCTTCCTAATTATGTTGGGCTTGGATTAATCTATCTGCAACTTTGAATTCTCTCAACATATCATACAGAAGGGTTAGGTGGCAGGTAGTAGTAACCAGCCTTGGAAAATTCATAATGACATCTCTTCGCAAATGCCCAGACAGAGCAGTGGGTTCATCCCTTTGTCTCTCCTCCTTTTCAGGACTCTGGACCCTTAACCTCTATCTAAGCCAGGAATGGCTGTGAAGAAGCTAGTTCAAATGCTGATGTTTTCCCATTGACTGAAGGATAGAGTTTAGGTTACCTTTAGCTCTGAACTAAGCTGATGTCCCCTTCTGTTGTCCCAACCTTCTGCAACTCAGTCTGCAGCCATAATTTTCTTGTAATTCACTGAACACTCTTGCCTTGTTCACCAGCCTTTGAATATGTGGTTCCATCTGAAATGTCCTTGTCTAGTTGACAATTTTTTTATTCTTAAAGAGAAACCTTTCTGAGAAGCCAACCCTGATGCCTGAAAAATGCTTAGCACACAGTAAGTACTCGATAAATTTTATGTGTTATTATTGTCAGGCAACTAGCCCTTCCCACTTCTAGGTTCCCATAGTCCTTTGTCCATGTCTATTAGAGCTCCTAGGTGTTATCACCATGTTTGCATTTCTTTCTCCCTCAGTAATCTGTTTTGTACATCCAGAACCTAGCACAGTAGCTGGTACAAAATTTGTAAAATGAATCAGGTTCAAGGTCAGGAACATGAAAGATCCATTGAGTAACACATTAAGAAGATGAGGTATAAAAATAGAGAAAGGTGGAGACTGCAGAACAGAGCTCCTAGCCCTTCCTAAAGGTGCTGCATCTATTCTACCCTGAGCAATTACTGCCACACAAAGATATTTAGATTTTAAGAAGAAAAGAAGCTGTAAATCTGAATTTTTATGTGTGCTCTCTGAATTTTTAAATTTTGGCAACTAATATGAATTTTCAAAACCATTATGTGGGCCAAGTGAAACATGTCTGAGGGCTGACAGTTTCCATCTCATTTAGAGACTGGAGGGGGTAAATGATTGTTGACTCGTCTCAGATGACACCCCACTTCTCCTAGAGCCAAGATAGCTTCTGTGGGTCTTTCTGCCAACATTAGGAATAGGAGTACCTCCCTTTCCATTCTTCAGAGCACACCACGATCTTCCATTTTCAGAGTCTCCATGGACAAGCTGCCTAGCCCCAAAATTTCCTGCCTATGTTAAGGGTTGACTATTAATGTTACTCAGAGTCAGGCTTAGCATCTCTCAAGCAGGCATGTCTGTCTGGGAGTCTGGACAACACCACTTCTGAGAAGGAAGTGAAGACAGAGGGACTCTGACTAGAAGGAAGGGGTCAACCCCGTTTTTAAATGGGGAAAAGGGACCTGGTTGGTAATCAGGAGACTTTGATTTTAGTACTGATAGTAGAGTAGTCCCCCTTATCCATGGTGGATACATTCTAAGACCTCCAGTGGATGCCTGAAACTATGAATAGTACTATATATACTAGGTTTTTCCTACATATACATTCCTATGATAAGGTTTAATTTATAAATTAGGCACAGTAAAAGATTAACAACTAATAATAAAATAAAGCAATTATAATATATACTGTAATAAAATTTATGTGAATGGCTTTGGGGCCATTATTAAGTAAAATAAGGGTTACTTGAACACAGCACTGTGATACTGTGACAGTCGATCTAATAACTGAGGCAGCTGCTAAGTGACTAATGGGGAGTGTTTTCAGCACTGGACAAAGGGATGATTCACCTCCCGGGTGGCAGGGAGTGAGATGGCATGAGTTTTCATCACACTACTCAGAATAGTGCACAACTAAAAATTTATGAATTGTTTATTTCTGGAACTTTCCATTTAATATTTTTGGGCCATGGCTATCTGTGGGTATCTGAAACTGTGGAATGTGAAACCATGGATAAGCAGGACTACTGTGTTTGGAATAGAGTGTTCACAGGCTCTTTGTCCTTTTCTCAGTTATTCTTCACAACAAACCTAAAAGGCAGATATTTTTTTTTTTAAATTGAACTTTATTTTTCAACTACTTTAATATATTTTATAATGCTTATATTAAAATTTTTATAATGTTTATATAAATTTTAAATGGTTTTTTTTTTTATTGTTATGCAATTACAGTTGTATGCCTTTTCTCCCCATCCCTCTAACCCACCCCAGGTGAACCCACCTCCCTCCCCCCTCTCCACCCTCCCCCTTGGTTTTGTCCATGTGTCAAAAGGCAGATATTTTTATCCTTACTCCATTGATAAGAATACAGAGCTTGGAGAGAGAATTCACCTAATATCACACAAGTAGAAAGTACAGGGCTAGGAAATGAACCTTTGTGGTCTGTATATTTCCAAAATCTTCACTCCTCCATCATGTCACCTGCATGAGGTGGGGTGTACCTGGGAGTTGGGATGGAGAAAGGTATCTCCCTCACTTTCCTCTCCTGCCTGTAAGGTTAGGTAACAATTTATCTGCTCCTGGTTTCCTGATTCCACAATCGCAGCAGCTCTAATAGGTGATGAGAGAGATCACAACTTATAATAAAGGTGCTTCTTCACTTCTATTTAGCTCAGTACTTCCAAAGTATATTTGGTCATGGAGCTCTTTCTTGGAGCACTTACTTCATATCCATGGTAACCAGTGTTCCATGGAACACTCTTTGTGAAATGTTCCATTTAACTCAGCCCAGGGCAATATCATAAAAAACAAGGCCTAAGAATCTTCTGGACCAAAGAGAACACTTTTATAAGGAAACTGACTACAGGCTAAGGAGAAAGCTAAAGTCAGGAGAATTGGACTATAAGAAAACTCAGAGGGACAGGTTTATGATAATAAATACTCTTGGACTTTATGAAAGCTACAGATAATGTTGTGGAAAGGTGCTAAGAAGAGAATGTTTGAGAAAGCACCTTGATTATGAGAAAGCTTGTCAACTCCAGGAATGTCTTACCACAGGAGGCCAGGAAGGCGAGGCTGGGAAATATTTTTCTCTGCAGGATTTTAAACAGAATAGCTTTCCCTTGGCAAGGCTCAAGTGTGGATATTTCTTGAGCCAGAGGAGAGATTATATTATCTCAAAATCCTTCAAAATCACCTATATTAGCCATAATTAAAAAATCACTTTTGAAACATGAAGGCCAGTGAAGTAGAGGCACCACACAGTCTCACAAGCAGGTTGATTGCAGAGCTCAGCTCTGCACCCTCATCTTATACGAGTAAACTTGCTTTCTGTGATAACACGCTTTCCTTTCTAATCTTCCAAACAGATTTAAATGACCAGTGATTGCACCCAGCTGCTCTTGCTGCAGCCAAGCAAACATGAGATGTGTGATGACCACAAATGGTCAGCCCGCTGGGGAGCATACCTAATGAGAAGACTTTCCCAAAATAAACAAAATACAATGCGATTTGGGATTCCTAAATGTCACAGCAAAGCAAATTCCAACTCCCTGTAACTTCATGAGATGTTATAATTAAAAATAAATATGCAAGCCTGGGCACCCACCCCTAGGTAAAGATTTCACAGTCTCTTTTGCTGTGACAGGCCATTAGTTAGGGTAATTAGGCCCTGCCTACATCTTTCCTGGGCATTGCCTCCTCAGGCAGGGCAGGGTGGTGGTTAGAAGTTGTGGTAAGGATTCAGCCCTGAGATGCATTCATGCAGGGAGAGAAGGGTAGGTGTCCCATTGGCACTAATGAGAGGGTCCCTGGACTGTCTCCAGGAGCTTTAGGCTGCAGTCAGTGAGCCTCACTAGTTAGCACTGACAGGCAATGAGTCATCCTTCCAGCAAGAATAGGCTCATTATTCAAAATGAGGTGCCAGAGTGCCAGTTGGCATGGGTGGAAATAAATATACCCGAGTCTTGTCAGCAATGTCATCTCAATTCCTATTCCCCAAAATTTCAGATGCTTCCCACTTCACTGTTCCAAAAAGCACTATGTGGCGGGAAATAGAGGGAGACTTGGCTCGGCTCCCTGAGAAAAGAAGTGGAGGTGATAATGATAATGCCCATTCTGCCAGGCAGTGAGGTTGAGGGACACTGGAGAAAGGAGAGCATCCAGCAGAGTGCCTGGCCCAGCACATGCTGCAGAGGAGAGCAGCTGGGTGCCTCTCCACGTAACCCATTTAAATGATAACCTCAGATCTTGAAGCTTAGATGGAATTGGGGTTTTGTAATCACATGAATTTGGACAACTTATTCTAACTTCACTTTCTTGATCAGTAAAACAAGCAGAGTCATAATATCTTACTATGTACCTTGAAGGATTGTTGAGAACATCAAAGATAATGCACATAAGTTTCCCGGCACAGTATCTGTACATCACAAGGTATTAAATACTGATTATTGCTACTCTGAATACTTAGATATAAGTAGAATTCACTTTTATAGCCCAGATAACACTATTCTGCAGGGCCCTTTCCTTCTGCTCCACCTTGAATATGTTCCTTCACATTAGGTCCAGCATGTACACCTGTGTATATGAAAAAGGAGAATAAGGATAACTAATACTTGCTCAGTACTTCTCATGTATCATAATCTGTCCTGACACTTAATATATGCAACTCATTTGACCTTTACAACAACCCTGAGGTTCTGAAGATTCTGAAGCTGAGAAACAGAGGAGGGTACATGATCTCCCTGCCCACAGCACAGGGCCAGCAAGTGGCTGCACCAAGATTCATACCCAGGTGGCCCTTCTCAAAAGCTACTCCCCACTGTGCCATTGACTCTTGCAAGACACAGACACCTTTCCCTTTCTCTCCTTCAATTCACTGCCAAGAATTTCATGGACAGAATATCATGTAATCATAAATGTAAACTTCTGATTTCAACTTATAAAAGTGATTGATTTCTGTGTTTTAGGTCTGCATGGTACTCCCATTTTGTAGGCCAGATGGCTGAGACTTGGAGAGAAAGGCGCCCGGCCTTTGGTGTAGCCCCAGTTGACTCTGCTTAAGCTCAGTATGTTGCTGCGATGCTCAGTGCCCAAAACTCCCTTTCCTGGGCAGGTTAGTCAATTGCTTCCATCTTTTGTGTCCTGGGCCTGAATCAGCTGCCTGAACACCTGTGGGATCAAACTGCTCCTTAATTTACTTTTACTTGAAGGTATTTTTAAGATGATTTCATTTCATGGCAGCTAAAACTTTTAGAAATACAGAGTGGGGCAAAAGGGAGTTTACATAGTTGTGAGTCCTTAAAACACAGTTTATCCTTATATTATTATTTATTAATCATTGTATTATTTCCATATAAATAACTATAAACCTACTCATGCCCCACTCTGTAGTTTCCCACAAATATTCATAGAGTTCCTGTCCTCTAATTGGGATTAAATTAGATATGCAAAATTGATTTCCTTTCTGATAAAATACAACTAGTGCCTTTATGATAAAATAGCTAAAAGCTCTGTTGTTTTAGCTAAGGATCCCTGGTTGCTACTCTCCTGAGTTGGGCTGGTGACACTAGTAGATTCAAGCTTAATGGATTACTAGTGATAGCTCTGAAGTCTGCCATATACCTTGTGTTGACAGATTCTCTGACCAAACCCATTTATTAGGGACACATCTGGGAGCCAAGTGGCCTCATCCCACACTGTTGATACCATCCTGTCTTCCCTCCCTCACTTATGAGAGGGCACTTACTTCTTCCAAACTGCCCCAGTCAGCAAGGACATAGCCATAAGTAGCCATAGACTTTAGGGCCACAAAATATAGGAAAATATTTCAATTAAAAAAAAATTAAACATGATAAATCACAAGCTAAACAAAGCTGATGCCTAACATGACTTGGAGCACTCTAACTGAAGCCTTTTGCTTAGTGTTTCTTCTTTATTAGACCAATGTTTTCTGAGACTTATCTCCAATCTCAGAAATAAGCTAGAACACTAAACATGACAAATGTGTCCCCAGAAAACCATATATCTCAGAGACTCTGCTATACACAGTTCCAAATTGATATGTGATTACTTAGTGGAACTTCTTAATTTGAATGACAGAGCTGACTAGCAAGAGTATTCATTCAGTCTGCTTGTTTTGAAATGTTGTCTTTTGAAAATCTACTCCATCTTAACTTGCTGGTAAGGAGAAGCTAAAACTCTGTGAGCCTCATACGCAGACAGTCTAGAGTGTGGTGCCCTGGAGAGAGGGCAGGAGTTCCTCTGTGCTATAAAGCACAGCTGCCTAACCTTAAATAGGAATCAAGTTTTCTGTTCTAATATACTGCTCTGTAGAAAGAAACTGGGAAGTAACACAGACTCATAGAGGTCACCATTAGTATGAGATGGAAAAAAAAAAGAAGTAAATAGTTTGTAAATTCACAATGCTAACCAATAGTTCAAAATTATAAGCTTCTGTATGAGGAAAGCTAAAAGGCTTCTCTTGCTTCTACACAAGCTCCCTCCCTGCTGCCATGGCTCTTTGGCATTCCCACGACACTAGTGCCTTGGGGTTAAGATGAGTAAACCTGAGAATACTCTTTAAATGGGTAATGTATGTTTCTACAAGTGGAAACTCATTAAGGCAAAGATCTAGATATTTTTGCCCCATTGCTTAATAACAATGATGGTCATGTAATAAGTTATTTAAATGACCCTCTTTCTGGCTTCAAAGGCCCTGAACAAAAAGCCAACTAATTACCTTCAGATTTGAAAACAGAGTGGGTTTTTTTGCCTTTATTTTATTTTTTTATTTCTCATATAGAAATATTTGTTGAAAGTATTTGATTATCTAATCAATAAATCACTGAGCCATCTTATATGACATATGACATAGAAGTAGTACTTGAGAAAGTCACTTTTTTTATTGTTGTTCAAGTACAGTTGTCTCTGTTTTCTCTCTACCACTCCCCCCCAACTCCACCCATCCCCACCTCCCTCCCCTGACCCCGCCCTCCCTTGGTTTTGTCCATGTGTGAAAACAGACTGTTTAAACCACCTGTGAAAGACTTTCAAAGACAGTGGCACAACATTCATTTGCATACACTTAATCCATCATCCATTTATAGGAATCAAGTTAGAGGCCAAGGAAATGGAAGACATCCATGTAGAGATGTCAGAGAGCTGTGTATTATACCTTCCCATCCCCATCGCACCTCTGGGAGTGGAAAAGGAGGGTGATTCTTCTCCATCTCTTCTTAAGCCAGAGGGATGCTTCAAGAGAAGAACTCAAGCACCTTAAAATATGCCTGCTAGAATTGGGGAGCAGGGCTGGAGTGAAAGCTGTGGTTCAGTCAGACTGAGGCTACCCAGTTGATAGGAAGGGATGCACTGGGAATCCTTCCACTCAGTAGAGGGCTTGCTTCTTAGGAACGAGTTTAACTCACATGGAAGTTGACAAACATTGAGCCCTTTTGAGTCGTATCTAGGATGTCAGCATGAAGAGCCATGTAACCCCAATAGGACCAGCTGATGCCCAGGAAGCAGGAATTACAATGTTCGGCTGAGACGAGTAGTTACTTACCTGCGGTGAGCGTCAATTTTTGTGTTAGGGTAGTTACAATCCAAGGACCCCAATGGGACAGTCTCTGAGGAAGCCATATATGCCCTAAGGGAGAAGTAGTTAGCAGGGCATCTGCCATCTTCCGGTTAGATCTATGCAGGCAAGAGGAGGTTTCCTGTCCCTAGTCTTTCCTCCTCCTGCATCCTTCCATTCAACTCCCAACTCTGTAGGCCCAGGGCAACCTAGGAGGGAGGCAGGGAAAGAGGAGAGCCAGGTGCAGAAGGAGAGAAAAGTCAGCTCTCCTGTTTTCCTCTAGTGATTTCTTGGCTGACACAGCTGTAGCTAGAGAAGGGAAAAAGTTTTGTGTTTTTTAAATTTTATTTATTTATTTTTTAGAGAGAAGGAAGGGAGGGAGAAAAAGAGGGAGGGAAGTATCAATGTGTGGTTCCTTCTCACATGGCTTCCACTGGGGACCTGGTCCACAACCCAGGCATGTGCCCTAACTGGGAATCAAACCAGCGGCCACCCTTTGGTATGCAGCCTGCACTCAATCCACTGAGCTACAGCAGCCAGAGCAAGAAGGGAGAAAGTTTTTAACTGGGTGAGAATATAAAATCATGACTCAAGAATGGATATTTAAATTATTAAGATGACTGTTCTTGTGAATGAAAGTGACTTGAAGACTTATTTCCTGAGAATGTTGAGAAAACCTGTATGATTTGCATGGTATTTTTTTTGAATGGAATGCTTTTACTTAAAAACACTTTTGTTGTTTCTTGTTCAATCGTACTATCAGAGGAAATGTTCTAAGTGATGCTAATTCTTTTCTGAAGAATCAACCTTGGATGTTTGATTTTGGTTTATCTCTCTCCACTTGTGCTTCTGGAATAATATTACTTGTTCAAGAGTATATGTTGTAGATCATAGAACCAGTATTCTAGAGTCTAATACTTCTTTACAGGAAAACAATTACTAATACTAGCCATTTTTAGAACTGATTTAGGTCATCTTGAAAAAAATATTAATAATACTATTAATTTCTCCTTATCATTAGGTCAATTTTTGCTTTATGTATTTTAAGGTTTATAGTTGAAGAAACACATATATTTTACAGTATATTAATTATTGTATAGCATCCCTCCTTATTTGGATTAAATTCTATTTTGTTAATTAAAGTCACTAATTGTGTTAATTCTACTGAATTCTACTTTAAATTCTGTTTTGCCTGATATTTGGTATGACTACACCATACATATTTGGTTTGTTTTGACTTTTTCTCATCCTTTTGTTTTCAACCTTTCTGTGTAAAATTTTCTTTAGTTTATTCTTTTGTAAAGAGTAAGGAATTTTGATTTTGTATCTAATATAAGAACCTGTGTCTAAAGCAAACTACAAAACAAGGAAAATCATCAGGGATAAAGAGGAGCATTACCATATTTTGCCATGTATAATGTACACTTTTTTGCCCACATTTATGAGGGAAAAATAAGGATGGCATTATACATAGGTAGTACTAATTCTGTATCTATATAAATGTTTTTAATTCTTTTATTTATGCTTATGTGTTAAAAGTGTAACCCTAGAAAGTCATAACAATATATGCATGCAAAATACTACCGTGGAATATGATAACTGTTTTTGTTTCTAAATATAAATAAATAAAAAATTGAATTAAAAATTAGAGTGAAAGAGTTTTTTCCTGAAAGTTTGGGCCAAAAACATGGGTACGCATCATACATGGCAAAGTACAGTGTATAATGATACAAGGTTAAATTTTCGAAAAAGATATACAGTCCTTAATGTGTTTTAAACTGGGTAAAACTACCTAACAACAGAACATCAACACACTTGAAGTACAAAATGATACAATTGCAAAAAGACATCAATATCCCTCTAACAGTAATACATATAGGGGTGGGCAAAAGTACAATAGGTTTACAGTTGTGAGTACATGAAAGAGTGTATTCTTGTACTATTTATTTATTTATTCTTATATTATTTATTCATATTATAACTGTAATATGAAGTCAGAAGATCAATAAGATATAGTTGAAATGAACAGCACCATCAACCAACTGGATTTAATTGACATTTATAGATTACTTCATTCAACAACAACATAATTCTTATGTTTACATAGAGCACTTACCAAGTTAGACTAAAATTTGAGCTATAAACACATACTGTAACAAATTTAAAAGAATAGAAATCACATGAAGTATGCTCTCAGACCATAGTGAAAGTAAACTAGAAATCAATAACAGAAATATAGCTGGCAGACTACACAACATTCATCTAAATAACACATGGATAAAAAAACTCATAAATTAGAAAATATTTTGGATTACATGAAAATATTTTTCAAAATTTGTAGGATGAAGCCAAAGCAGTACTTAGAGGGAAGTTTATAGCATTGAATTCATATGTTAGTAAAGAAGAGCCATGGCTGGCGTGGACTGAGTACCAGCAAACCAAAAGGTTGTTGGTTCGATTCCCAGTTGGGGCACATGCAAGGGTTACAGGCCAGGTTTCCAGTAGGGAGTGTGCGAGAGCCAACAACACATTGATGTTCCTCTCCTTCTCTTTCTCCCTCCTTTCTCTTCTCTCTCTAAAAAAAAATAAAATCTTAAAAAAAAGAAAAGAAACATTTAGAAATCAATCATCTAAGCAGCTTCCATTTTACAAAACTAGAAAAAAGAAAAAAATAAATACACAGTAGGCAGACAAAAAGAAATAATAAAAATCAGAGCAGACACCAATAAAATGGAAAACAGAAAAATAAAATAAAAGAAATCGAAAGCTACTTAAAAAAAACAATAAAATCAATAAACTTTTAGCCAGGCCAATTAAGAAAAGGAAAAGACACAAATTACTCATATCAGAAATGGAAGAGATCACCACTATTGATCCCTTAGACATTAAAGTTATAACAAAAGCTACTGTAAACTGCTCTTTGCCCACAAATTTGGTAACTTAGATACAACACACCAATTACTCAAAGGAATTTTTGTGCTTTAATGGTCGTGCTTATTTTATTTATTCATAGTTATTGTAATTCTTTGTATATTTGAATCATTTCTGTCCTCCTGTTTTTTTTTTATTCGTAAGATTTTTCTTTGTTTTTTTCCTTTTCTATTGTCTATTAAATTAATTTAATTTTCTTCTTTTAAATACCTTCCCCCACACCACCCCTCCAACTTGGAGGATATACATTTTGTTTCCAGTGTGTAAATGTTTTACCCTCAAAGAGACCAGCAAAGACTGCTAGTTATATCTTATTATTCATTTCCCTCTTCTTTTTGAGTAATAGAAAGACTGATTTTAGTTGAGATACAGTTGCCTGGAATTAAGACCACACTTCCGAGCCTCCCTTAGCAACCCAGAGGTCACAGTAACCTTAACAAAAGCAGTGTGGGTGAAGTGGTGGAGGTGAAAGCCTGATTGGCATGAGGTCTAGAGAAAGTGGGAGACGGAGCACAAGCAGACAACTCTGTTCAGGGGGTTTAAAAATATATATTTATTGAAGTATCATTTAAACAACATAAAATTAACCATTTTAGAGGGAGCAATTCAGCGATATTTAGTACATCTACAATACTGTGCAAACATCACCTCTAGCTACTTTAAAAATATTTTTATCACCTCAGAATAAACCCAGACCCATTAAACAGTTTTCCCCTATTGCCCACAATCTCCATCCCCCAAGCAAACACCAGTCTATTTCTGTCTCTATGGATTTATCCCTTATGGGTGTTTCATGTAAACATAACCAAAGAGTTTCTTTCTTTTCCTTCCTTCCTTCCTTCCTTCCTTCCTTCCTTCCTTCCTTCCTTCCTTCCTTCCTTCCTTCCCTCCTTTCTTCCTTTTCTTTTTCTTTCTTTATTGTAAGGGAGCACAGAAATGGAGAAATGGCAGACAGGGATACAGGATGATATAATGGAAAGTCATTATATGACTTTCCGTGCCCTTCTGTGCCCTTTCCATTTGAGGTTGAAATCTCTGCACTTCTCAGAGTTATTTTCAAGAATCTCTTTCCTGTGGCCACTTTAAATGTCATCTCTGCTGCATCCTATTTAAACATTTCCAGCCCTTTCCTAGTGGATACTTCCAAACAGTTGGGGAGAAGAGACGGAGAAGAGGTATGTGTTCTTTCTGGTTCCCAGCAGTACGCATCTAGCTGTTGTTGAGATGACACTTGCAAATGCCTTTAACAATTTCTTAAAATGCCCCTTGTAGTCCAGAAATGGATGAGGACCAGATCAATGGAGAAGTGAAAGCTGCTAAGCCTAGTCCATTCTTCTTGTTCCAATGACACTGTAAGAGAGCAATCAGGATGAGTCCATGGAGGATATTGGGCATCCTCAGCTGGAGGAACTGAGATCTTCCAAAGCCATGGTTCTTCACTGAAAAGCAATACTCACATGAATTATTTATTAGGTACATTGTTTAGCTAGTACTATGCTGAGTGCTCTCTATGCTTATTCTCATAGGTCTTCATAGTCACTTTGTCTTGTGGGTGCTGTAATTACCAGTATTTCCATTTTACGGATGAGAAAACTGAGGTTCACAGCAGGAAAATAATTAGCTCAAGGTTATACAGCTGAAATAGATGGGACACACGTTAATTTGACTTTAAAGGCTGGTTTAACTACTATACTGAGTTGGCTGAGTTTTAGCTGAACTTTAAAGGCTGGCTGGTCAGGGCCCCCAGTAGATCTTGGCAGGAGAACCCTTTGAGGAAACCACTCATAGTTTGTATTCTCCTATTCAAATCAACTTGAGTGACTCAATGTTTCCTTGCATTTCATGCATTTTGCTTTGCAGTTAGAACTGCTTAGATATTCCCCTTAATACTGAGCCGGTGCTTTTTAATTTTTTTCATGTTTGTCTTCAGCCATTTGAGGGTTGCATTCTGTCCCTGCTTGCTCCCAAGTCTGGTTGTCTGGTTTGGCTGCCAAAGCCCAGCCATTGTTACTGACTTACTATTTCCTCACTTGATGTTTCAGCAGCCTCATTTCTCACTTCCCACTCTGGGGATGAATGTTTAAGTGCAGCTTTTCACACCCTCATTCACACTTGCCCTCTCTCTCCTTTCCTCTAAAGGCTGGTGTGCACAGCTCAAATGTCAGTTGTGGGCTCTGGAGACTTTCTCTTGGGCCCCTCAGCCGAGGCTGTGCATCTGGCCATAGGATTGTGCTTTCCTGAGGGCCATTCCAAAGGAGTTGGGCAAGGGGTAACAAAACTTACATTATGAGCATTTGAGATGAACTCAGAAATTTCAAGCAGGGTTTAGTTTGTGGTATTGGTGGTGAAGGAGGTTTTATTCTGGTTTGGCAAACTTGTATGCAGGGACAAAACAGATGGGAAATACTCAACCACAAAGAAATGTGTCTCAAAGAACAGGGGAAGAAGGCTAGAGGGTGACTTAAACACTTGTGTCTATAACATACTATGCTTATGGAAGATATTATCTTTTTTTTTTTTTTTAATTTTAAAATTAAATTTACTGGGGTAACTGGTTAATAACATTACATAAGTTTCAAGTATACAATTCTATAATACTTCATCTGTAATTGCATTGTGTTCTCACCACTGTGATTGCATTGTGTGCTCATTCTTCATGGGCACACAATGCAATTCATAGTCTAGCTCCCTCCATCACCCTGTATTTGACCACCTTAGGACAAGAGCCATATGATTTTACTCATGTGTGGGATATAAAACAGAAAGCAACAAATGAATAAACATAATGAACTCATAGACAAAGAAAATGGGATGAAGATTACCAAAGGGAAGAGGAATGCAGGAAGGATGAAGGAGGAAGATATTATCTTTGAAGGAAGCTTGGATAAGGGTATGTGGAAATTTTCTGTACTATTTCTGCAACTTTTTGTGAGTCAAACTATTTTGAAATAGAAGGTAACAATAACAACAACTATAATGATTTAAGATATTAAAAAGACCTGTGTTTACTTTTGTGTTTATATTCCTGTCCATAGCCATATGAAGTTTACTGCATTTCCTACTACTGATTTACAACTGGGAATCAGCAGGAGCCAACCTGGTTATGCCACTAAGTACTCTGTGGCTTTGAATTGTTCACATGCCACATTCTCTGTTTTTTAAATATGTATATATTTTAAACAGCTTTGTTTGGACATAATTCACATGTCATACAGTTCACTCATTTAAAGTGTACAATTCAATGGCTTGTAGAATATCCACAGAATATAGAATATAACTATCACCCTCATCCCCCCAAAATCCTACACTCATTAGCAGTCATTCCTTTTCCCTCCCCACACACTTCCGCCAAGTCCTAGACAACTACAACTCTTTCTGTCTCTATGGATTTTCTTATTCTAGATATTTCATATAAATGGAGGCATAAAATATGTGATCTTTTGTGAGTGGCTTCTTTCATTTTGCGTATTATTTTCAAGGTTCATCCATGCTATATGTGTCAGTACTTCATCCCTTTTTATTGCTAATATGTCATTGCATGGATATATCTCCTTTTATTTATCCATTTGTTTGCTGATAGGCATTCAAGCCATTTCCACTTTCTTACTATTACAAAAATGCTTCTATAAAGATATGCACAAATTTTTGTGTGGCATATGGTTTCATTTCTTTTGGGTAAATACCTAGGAGTGGGATTGTTGGGTTATATGGTAACTCTATGTTTACCATTATAAGAAATTGCTCAACTGTTTTTGAAAGCAGCTACACCATTGGACATTTCCACCAGTGGTGTGTGAGAGTACCCATTTCTCTACATCCTCACTGCTACTTCTTATTAATTGTCTTTTTCATTACAGATATCTGAGTGGTTATGAAGTGGTATCCCACTATGTATTTTGTTCAATTTTTTCCCTGATTGCTAATGACATTAGAATTGTTTCATGTGCTTACTGACCATTTGAATATCTTTATTGGAATAATAGCTCTTGAGATCCTTTGTCCATTTTTAAATTGGGTTATCTGTCTTTTTTTCACTGAGTTATAAGGCTTCTTTATATGTTCTGGATATAAGTCCCCTATTGAATACGTAATTTACAAATATTTATCCCCATTCTATGGGTTGTCCTTTCACTTTCTTGGCGGTATCATTTTCAGACACATCTCTTCTTAAAGTCTCAAAATCTTCATGGATCTATACCAAATATGCTGACTCAAATTCATCCTCTATGTCCTCAAAAATTTTTGAGGGTACTATGGATAGAAGCTAAAACATTTTAGTTGAAAACTTCCAGAAGTTGTCTGTGTTGCTGAAATTTAGATTCAATACTTGATGCAGAAGCCTATTCCTTTGCTCTGGGAGAATCAACTAAATAGGTCCTTTAGCTGCACAATTATAAACTAAGTTCTGCCTTATTGCTCTGACTTGATAGTTTTTTTAAAGCCAAAGCTGTAAACAGAGAAGCTGGGGTTTATTACTAATGTAAACTCCTATGTACGTTTTAGTCAAAGCAATCTCTTCGTAGATTTGCTTTTGTTTATTTGGTGGTGGGGTGGGTGTGGAAAAATATTTCTTGGTACTGCACTATGCCTGTACTGTGGCTCTTTCTGACACGGATAGATGGTATTTGTGTGTTTGTCTCAGAGTTGTGTATGAGAGACAAGCACAGAGAAAAGAAGCCATAGAGGCTGTTTTCACAAGAGGCTTTCTGCTATTCTGGGCTCAACCAGTGTGGTGTTGGAGTCCAGGTAACAAAGAGTGGCATGAATTGGACAGAGAGTGATTCTAGCATCTTTATAGCCTGGGGAATGGTGGTGTCGCAGACACTGGAGTAGCACAGTTGGAATAGACACTGGTGTTTCCACAAGGCACCTTCTGCAGTAGCTACAATGAGGTTCCTTCAACAGCTTTAAGATCAGCAGCCCAAGAATAGATAGCGTAGGAAAGAAAGGGAATGAACAGAGCAGACTGCAGGTGGTGACTGAAAAAGACGCAAAGTTGTTATGCCTCTGAGGGCAGCTAGGTTGCCTTGGAGTGAGAGAAGTTTGAAGTTTAACAGTCAGGCTGGGCCTTGCAACTTGTGCCTTAGTTCTCATATGACTGCAGTTGTACCCACAGGTCAGTCACCTTTATACGGAGGGGGTTGCGTCAGGAGTCACTGACTGGCAGGCAGCCTGGGGGACAAATATGGTCACTCTGTGGATATAGTTGATTTGATTAACACAATTTTTAATTAAATTTGAATTTAAATGCCTATATGGTACATGCATTATCTCTTTATTTTGCCACAGAATCCACCACTCCTTATTGTTTCATACCATGTGATTCACACATTCATGTTACCTGTCTAACCTCTGTGGATATTTGAGTTCTGAGCCTGAGATTAAAAGTGTATCAAATAATCTTATATTTCTGACATTCTGTGATTCAGAGTGATCTCTGTAAGAGGACTTTGGCTATCTCAGCTCAGCTTGTTGATCTATAGACTCAGCCAGCAGTCCCCTACATGGGGTGGGGTCATTCACCATTGCCAGTGGCTAACTGAGATCATGGAAAGTACTTGCTGTTTTACCACCCTTTTGTGTCATTTTGATAATGAAATGATGGACCAAGAGGTGAGAAGCTGCTTGGAGGAAGCCAGGATATTTATCAGAAAATGGGTACACCAAGCAAGGATCACCTCACTGCCTAACATCCAAACCTGCACTGAGGACAGAGTGCAAAGCCAGTTTTTAATTTACATCAAAGTTTTGATTCCATGTTAACTTTTCTCCTTTAGAAAAGTTGACATGGCTCTGCCAGTCATTTCTCTTTGTCAGTCTCATCCCTAACAAATATGTCCTTGGCGAGTGATTGCACTTCAAATATCAGTGAGCAGGTGGCAAAAGCATCCTTTGGGTCAAAGATGCTTTTCGAGTCTCTTGGAATTTTACCACACAGGAACTGTCTATTCTGTTTATCAAAAGGAAAATAATGAGAGTTAAGGGGAAATCATTTAATGAGAAAATTACTTTTTCTGCAGAGGTTATTTCTACCCTTCTACAGACAATATTATTAATATATAGGAGTGGTGTTCTAAACATTTTGAAATCAACTCATGCAATCATCTCATATGATTCTAACTCTTATGAAATCAAAGGGCAGACAGTCTCATTCTGATTTTAAACAGAAGAAAACTGAAGCACAGAAAAATTAAGAGCCTGCTCAAAGACACATGTCTAATTAAGCAGTTGAAATGTGAAACTTCATAAGTTCTCGCACATAATACAGTCAAATAAAAATTTTAGGAAAATTGAATTTACCCTGAACTCTTCCTCAAAACCAATATTTATAAAAGATTCTTAATTCCTATCTTTGTGCTTTCCCCCCTTCCTGTTTGTTTTCTTGATTTGGACACATGCAGACAGGCGCAGCAGTTGTGCTAAAGAGAAAATGGATGAAGATAGCCAAGTTCAGTGTGCAATTTTATGATAAATTACTAAAGGTATGTTCTCAGAGGAAAGGTTAAGTGTAGTGGTGTTGAGAACCACTGCCACCTAAAAAGTGCAATAAAATCAGTGTAGCATAGAAAGAGAAGACAGTCTATTGTGAACTTGATCTAATAGAGTCAAATCAAATAATGTCCATAGTCACACAAGCAGGAGTAAGAACTACAATCTCCAATCAAGACATTCCTGTGCAGATAAAACCTGGCCCCAGGGGCTGACCATGCTTTGCATTAGTAATGCTACACTCTCAGGGCAAGAAGAGATTTAAGGAGTGCATCAGCTGAAAGTGTGTGAAGTTCAAAGCCAAGAATAAGAAAACAATTAGAAACAGACATCTGCTTTACCACAGCTTGACCGAAGAAAAGTGTGGAGGGTTTACATAAGCAACAGGGCTCCCCAAAAGAAAGAAATATAGATTTTGAGAAAATCTTTAGGAGATATTCAATTTTCCTAGGAAGGAGAAAATGCAGTATTTGAATGAACATGGCTAAGCACCTTTGAAGAATCACAAAAGTCTTAAGGATTTGTACATAACAGTGGGTTTGTTCCTCCTGCAAATATAAAAATGGGCATGTGAAGGTGGACTTGTATAGTTGAGCTTGTGGTGTGTTATGAAGCTCAGTTATTAACTTAAAATAATCCCTAAACAACAGTGATAACTTTGATTCTGTGGAAATATTGGTGGCTTACAGTCATGAGAGAGTGAATTCTAAGAAATTGCGCAATAATAAATTGTCAGTCACTGACAGACACTAAGAGCTATAATTAAGGAATAATGCTCCTATTCAGAAGAAACAAATGTCTGAAAGAATAAACAGGATTCTCATTAGTGACTTTTCTAATTTATTTTCTTCCTCAGCAGCTCATCAGTTGAGAACCACGGTGTTAAGCCATCTGTCCATGGAAGGTGTTGTCAGGGCATTTCTTGTTTTGAACTGATGTTTTCTGACTTTTGGCCATGTGTTCACAATGAGGTTTTTTCCTGCATATTTTAGTGGGCTTTCCGTATTTTATTTAGAAATGCTGGGAGGACTGGCAGGACAGGCCTATCAGAGGTCTGTTTACATGAGGTAGAACTCTCTCTAAGGAAAGGGAGAACTGAGCAACAAAGATTTAGTTAAGGGACATGCTGGGTAAGTGTGAAGAAGAGTGGCTCCAAATTCAAGTGTTCATTGCTCAGCTGCCCAATGACCCAACAACTTCAGATTCATATCTGAGTCCTAGGTTTAAAGAGCTGCAATCAATAAAAATTAAATCAGTTTGTTTGCTAAAATCTCTGTGGGCTACTGAGAGCCCAATGGATCTACAGACCAGTTCCAGAAGAAACAGTAGACAGCATCGTCATTGCTGACATTAGTGTCCCTGAAGCTGTGTGAGTATATTTGTGAAGGGGGATGGTTAGCAGATGCAGTGGGACATGGATGAGAATCAGCTCTCTCTGCTCGCATCAGCAGCACCTTCCATCATCAGACAGAGCACAGGACCTTTGGCACAAAGACCAGCCTTGCATGGTTGGCAGCCATTGCAGTGGCCTTCACAGGGCTGGCAGAAGCCTCAGCACATCTGCCCCTTTATCACTGGCAGCAACAGGAATCATCATTACCATGGTTCAGAGCAGAGGGAAAAGTGAAGAAGGGTAGGGTCAGGTGTGTGGCAGCTGAAACACCAGTTTGTGCCTTCCCAGAACTATGTGGACAGAATTTCAAAGTCCTTGTCTATCTCGAGGATCAGATGTAAGCATATCCTAAGAAATCGTTTTGTTGCTACAATCTCACTGTAGCCACAGGTTGGCATGGACTGGGAGAACACAGATGATAAACAGAGAGGAGAGCCTGTGTCCCCTGAGTTACATGCCAAATGTCAGGAGCAGGACTGATGAACAGGTGCTCCTCCTTGGCTGAGTCCTGTGCCCTAAAGGTCTGGTTTCGTTCAGAGGTATTTATTCTTCAAATCAATTGTAGTTTGGCAAGGGGAAGGGCCAGGTAGTTCTCTCAGATTCAGGTGGTGAGCATTCCTTCATTTGCCTGACTGCAGAGAAAGAGAAGCAAGAGAAAAGAAGTCAGGAGGATGTAGAATGTGCACTAATTCTAAACTTAGGCAGCACAAAAGGGAAGAGCTGGAGCTGCAAATGAATTAGGTTCATGAAGATAGCAGGAAGGAGAATAAAAGGGTGAAGTTTGACATCAGAGAGCAGTTGGATTTAGTAGAAGGTGGTCATAATCAGAGGAAGTCATTTGGAGAGCCAGAGAAAGGTTTGGAGAGTAAATAGAATGACACAGGTAATAATATACCAGGCAAAAGAACATACAATCTTTGTAAATTTGAATCAAGAGCTCCTTTGCCTGGTAAGAAAAGCTGATTCAAGTTGTCCAAATAAGAAATAGTTGAGGCTTAAATGGAAATATGACAAGATACAAGAGGGAACAGAGGAAGAAGTAGCTATAGACTTTGAGACCTAGGCATAGGAAGGAAAGGGTGGAGTCAATGTAGGAGCTCATTGAGACCACAGGTCCTAACTTAGCAGGTATATCTTATCTAAGATATACTTGGAAATAGTATCACCAAATGGTGTTTGCATATTACTTGTTCTTCCTTTTTCTGAATCGTTTTTTTAAAATCTTGTTTCCAGTTTCAAAGAATATCTTTTTTTCATTACATCATGAACAGGTAAACATTTTGAAGTTTTGATGTATTCCCAATTCTTCTCCGGTTTTTATTAAGTATAGGCTGAGACAGTTTGGCTTCCTAGTTAAACAGGTATTCCAAATTATTGCCTTAATACATTAATTGGGCCATTGACTGAAGCAAACCTTTCTTTTATTTTTGATTTGTCACCTAGAGGTGGGAGTCAGTGGTGGCATAAAAACAGAGTGATGGGGCGGGAGAGATGAACTTCATTAATTTACCGAGCTTTTCATCACTGGTCCTTCTAATTGCTCTCCTAGTTTTAACCTTTAATAGCCTAATAGCTGTAGCACAATGATGTTGGGAATCTCCCTGCCTGGTTTCAGAAGCTGTAACCCCCCCATGGCTAAGGCTAAGTAAAAAGACCTTGGGACCATAAGCCACTAAGGAGACAAAACTTATCCTCCCGGCAGGGGCACAGCCTCTGTCCCCTTTACTTCACCCTGCTTGGACCCTGGAGGATGGCTAGATAAGATTCCTTAAGGAAGGAACAACCTAAGACAGGCACAGTCACAAAGGGGCCATCAGGGAAGGACTTAGGGGACTATAGAAAAGGGGTGATGGACCCTTACCCCTCAGCTTTGTCATAGCCTGAGTCCTCATTCTATCTGTAAAAAGTCTCCTAATCCCTTGGCTGCCTACATCCCCCACCTGATTCAGGCCTGAAATAATGCCAGAGGGTGGTACAGCCCTGTGCTGGAAAGGGCAGTTTCCTGGGAGAGATCAGGCCTAAGAAAGAATGCATAAAATCCTGTGAAACCTGCTTTGCTAAGAATGCTCTCAATTTAAATGATAAGGGTCCAAGCATAAACGAGTTTGTTTCCCAAAGTTTTATGGCCCTTTGGCATCACTCTATCTATCTGACCCTGACTCAGAATAAGCCCTTATAGTTCTTTGAATATTATCTATTCCTTGATCATTACTGCCTGACAATGACTGATGAGCTTTAAATATACACCCTGTATTCCTATGCAAACTAAACACAATAAAAGACCATTGAGAAATGGGCTCAAGGTTCTTCACCTCTGAGAGATTGGCCACCTTTCCTCTCCCAGCAGATCATGTCTTGGTAGAATTATTCTCATCTGTGGCAGCCCGGGGGAGCTCTGTGGGCAGAGCACCCCCACACAATGAAGGGCTTTTATAGACAGGATCACAGAAAACATTGTTTTTCTGAGGTCCCCATATCGTTACTGAAAAGTGGTCTGAGTGGGCAAATGACTTAGGGGAGAGGTTAGCAAACTGTCTATGCCCATAAGAACCACAATGGATATTAGTTCATTATGAAGGAAGTAGTAATGTCACTGGAAAAGCCATGGAGTAGGATGCACTCTAGTCCCAGCTATGCTAGGAGACCTCCAAAATGTCACCTAACTTCCCTAAGTATTGGTTCACTCACCTGTCAGTGGAGCTGGGGTAGATGAATCCTGTGATTCTGGACAGCTCTAAGCAGCTATTATGTTTCTAAGTGCTTTGCAAAATTAGAAGGGTTGGTGGGTCGTTCATTATTGACTGTTTACTGTGGCAATTAGCTTTTTTCTGAAATGTGGGTAGACTCTAGCATGTGCTCTCAGCCAGAGATTAGGAGGCATCAGGAGAGGGCAAAAGGTGTAGAGAGAGATTGTCTGTTAAAAACCCTCTCCATGGTCAATATTCAACTGTATAATTGGAGGGGGAGATAAATGCTTTCCTGTGCATTTCTTTACTTATCTATATGTGAAAGTGAGAAAATTTAATGAAAAACTTGCATACATATGTTTATATTATTACTGAAAAGCAATTGAGGTCCTGCTGCCTGCTGCCACCCTGTATGCAAAATTCCAAAGGCAAAGGTTTGGTGATAAAGGAAAGGAGCCTTTATTCAAAAGCTTCACAATTTTGGAATAACAGCTTTCCAAATGCATTATTCACTTAAGTATATCAATTAAGGTTAAATTCTTAACACCTGAGTTCTCCTAGCATTCCTCCTGTTAGTTTTTAATTATCTTATTTCTACAGGGTTAGTTTACAAACCAAAACAACATAAGATACAAAACCTAAACACTTTTGGAAGAATGGCAGGCTTCTGCCTCTACAGCCTAGAACACCCAAAGAATAACCCTGCCACTCTCTGCCAGGCCAGCCTAATCCTAAGCTGTGCCTGGAGTTCCTTCTTATCCAAAATACCATCCATTGGGCAGGAAGCTGCAGCATGATCATCCAGGCATCCTCAAGGAAGAGAGCCCAAAATCCAGAGAAAGCCAGCACCACTCTGAGAGCCCAAGAGTGCTTCTTTTATTTCACATCTTTTCATCCATAATTCCATGCACTCTGGAGGCATTCAGCTTCTCAGCCAATCCCGTCTTTGGCTGTTTACCATTGCCTTGGGCAACCTCCTCCTATGGCCCCTCCCTACTCCTTCCTAGTGATCTGATCAGATATCTGTATCAATATATGTGCACATACATATAAATATATACATATATGATATCTCCACATATAAATCTACTTCTAGGTGAATTATATCTAGATAAGAAAAAGTATCTAAGATAAAAGGGAGAAAGCAAGTCTTCTTTAAATAACATTTTAAAAGTAACACTACAACTGTTACTAATCTCTGGTACTCAATGGAAGTGGAATAATTGGGAAAAGAAAGTTGACTTTAATTTGGTTAATGAGTTAGTAGGCAAGTAATTTCCTGCATATAAAGAGGAGAGAATGCTTAAAAAGAGTAGTGAAAGTTGGAAAGAAGAATGACTGTAAGGTAGTGTTGAGGAGATCACTGGAGACTATAAATTTGGAGCAAGATTTTCATTAACTATACCAGAAGCAGAGAGATGGTAAGTTGGTCCAAGAGATTTAATGAGGATTCTGGTTGCAAGTGACAGAAAACCCAACCCAATCTGTCTTAAACAGGAGATGAAACAGCTTCACTCCCTCCATGGCCCGTTATTCATCTCCTGCTGTTTGGCCTGGTTCCTAACAGGCCAGTACCAGTCTGAGGCCTCAGGTGTTGGGGACTCCTGATCTAAAGAACTGAAAAATACAGGGATGCATGCAATAAAATTTGGTACAAGAGCTCGAATGATTTCCCTAGGATATGATGTATCTTGGCCCTGCTTCTTCTGGGTCGGCTCCATTCTGAAATAGACAATAGTTATTCCAGTAGAAACTTCACATTCTTCTTGGTCACTCAACAAAAGACCTGGCATCCACTCTGATTGGGCTTAATTGGCTTATGTCATGTGTCTATTCCTGAACTTATCACTGGGCCAGAGAGAATAAAATACATTGATTGACTTGAATCTCAGTCACATGCTCTAACTATGGTATCATAGACCAAGTGGTGGAAGCAGGAGCTCCGCAGAGGAAAGTTGGGGAACTGTTATTTGGAGAAAGGTATATAGATAGACACTAGGCAACAAAAACAACACATCTTTCTTTGAGGTTTTTTCAATGTGAGGATGCTTGAAGGAATGATGTAGTGGTGAGGGTTTCAAAGAAAAGGATAAAGAAATGATTCTAGTGGTGCTCTATGGGTCTGTGATGAATAGGAAACAAAGTGAGAGAAAGGAGTGATGTTAAGGCAGAAGGTGCCAGGGAAGCTATAGAGTATTGTATTAAAATTAAGAGAGTAAGAACTCTGTGTCACTGGAGGTAAAACTATAAAGGAGAGGCATTCCAGTCTAAAATGTGGCTGTGGAGTGTTTTAGCCTGTGCTTGTCCTGGAAATTAGTGCCTGAAACCAGAGTTTCTATTTAGACAGTTTATTTTTTGGCTTGTTTTGTGTAGTCCTAAGGAATAAGAGTGAGTGGTTGGGGAAAGTGAACAGGAAGGGAAATAAAGGTAAGAGTATGTCAGCAAATTAGTTATTACTGTGGTGCTTGATTTTGCTGGGATCTCAGGGAGTGTATACAGTGTGTCTCAAAATAGTCTACCCGGAGGGCCAAAGGGAAAATAATTTATCTAGTAGCTACAACGCCCCACTTGTTGAGAGTTGCCTCTTGGAATATCAACTGTTCTCTACTTCTGGGTTGTGCATGAATAAATCCCATAGTGTTTCCTCAGGCATCCCTTAATGAAGCCCATGGTATGTATGTGAGGAGAGGCACTGGGTCAAAGACTGCATGGAACTGTCATACATATGTCTAGAATGAAAGCTAAGGCCAAGAGCATGTTAAGATAGTGAACCAAAGGGAAGTTTTTAAAGTCAACAGTTTGCACCATCAAGCATTCACATCTCCTATGGCTCTCATTAAGCCCAGTCCATTGGTGGATACCTACAATCTCTAAAAAAGTTAATAGACATGGGCTCTGACTAGGTGTCTCAGAGCATTATCCAGTACACCAAAGGTTGTGGGTTTGATCCCGACTCAGGGTACATACCTAAGTTGTGGATTCTATCCCCAGTTGGGGTGCTTATGGGAGAAAACCGACTGATGTTTCTCTCACATATCAATGTTTTTCTCTCTCTCTCTTTCCCTCCTTCTTTCTCTAAAATCAATGAAGATATCTTTGGATAGGGGTTAGCAAAACAATAGAGGTGGGTTAGTGGAGTAAGATGCAGTCCGTGCCCCTACAACAGTTTCCAGCACTGTATTACAGTGTTTTCTCCAATGTCCACCTTTGCCCTGTGCCCTAGTTCAGCCACTGAAGTTTCATTGCTGGAGGCAGGGTGCAACTCAGACCTTACCTCCAAAATGTCTAAGTCCTTAAGTTATGGAGTTGCTATTCTGGCATTTGGGGGGCTGCAAGTATCCATTTCCCATTAACAATGGTCACGGACTGTTGACATGGATTCATCATAAAGAAACTCTTGAGTTTCCTGTCTGCCTTGTGCAGTGGAACTCAGCTTCTCAAGGTAACCAGGGCTGGTGATCTTTATCAATACTCTCTTCTTTGCCTCTTGTTCCAGCAGTATGATGAACGTACAGAGAAGGGAGTCATAACTTTGATCCTTAAACATCTTTTAGTGGAATGTCTCTTCCCACCCCACCCTCATCCCAATAACCAGGACATCTAATTGGCAGCATCATGTGGCGGTGGGAAGCAGAAATTCCATAAGGGGTCTCTGGAAGTGATGTTGAAAGTGGTAGATTTTGTGTTCATTCCTTGACTCTGTGACATGTACATTATGTGTTCTAGTTATTGGATACACAGCTCCATATGGTTCAATACACATACTGCATCTTGGAAGATAGCACCCAAATATTGTGGGTAGTTAGTTATTCCAGAGCCAGTGCCTTAGCTAAGCCATTAATAGGTTTATAGTAGATCCATAATGAAATCATCATTTTAGATCACTGAATCCAGGTGACGAGTTTCTTGGTAAACCCAAAGCATCCTGTGATCATGTGCCCATCATTTAGCCTTCTAGGCAAAAAACCCCCAACAATTCCCCCCCCTACAACCCAAACCAAAACCCCAACCAACCCCCCCCCCCAAAACAACAACAACAACAACAAAACATTGTCTGATCTGGAGTAATTTTGTGTAAAATCCTATGCTGGTAAATCTGGTATCCTATAAGTCTTCAGGTATGGTGCTGACATAGGTTCTGAGGGCTGATGGTATAAACTCACACCCAGAATAGTATTATTAGTTTCATGAAAGTGGCTAGTTTTCTCAGGGAATTATGTCAGTTGAGGGTTTAGTGCAGTCTCTGCTGCTACTGCTGGCATTCTGAGCACGCATCCTTGGTAATACGGAGTCAGTACTGTGGGGCATAGCCTCCCTCCATAAATGCCCATGCTGCAAGCCCTGCGGTAGCTGGCATCCATGGGATGAGCCATCCTACTCTCCTGCTTGTTGAGTGCCTCCTCCCTGGTGGGCATTAGTATCAGGGAACAAAGACCTACATGCTTTGTGCTCACTTCCTTTGGTCCATTTATATGCCTCTTTCCCAGATTTCTTATCTCTCATATTTCAATCCTGTTTCTTTTAGACTCTAATCAACCAAGTCATTTACTGTAGGTCACAATCTCAGGCGACTTCTTTCTCCATGCAAAGTAAACAAGCAGCTTCACTGCTTGCAACTTCCACTCATTGATGGTATTCCTCTTTGTTATTGTCCATTAGAGTCACCCTTGAGTGTAGGTGAAGTGCAGCAGCAGTCTACTTTGCACTAACAGCAATGTAATGAGCTTGCTCAGGTGTAAATCACACTGAGTATTCTTCCTCCTCAGTTGGCTGGTCAAAGGGAACCCCTGTGAAAACATAGGTGTGAATTGCACAAAGGCAGGTGACATGAAAATGTGGGCCTGCTTGCTCAAGATGCTTACTTGTGCTCCTTGGACCTGGCCAGGCCCAGTCCTGAGTTTACCATTTCCAGTGTGTGATAATATCACTTCTGTGTTTTCTAACCTTATGACATGGAGGATCTCATAATACCCAGATCATGATGAGTAGCTGCAAGTACACCAGGGCCCTGTAGCCTGGCAGACTCTGCTAGCTCTCTGAAGAATGGGCTTGCTCCAGAAGGCTAGAGTTCTATAATTTTCCTCCTGTGGTGTGCCAGAGGCTCCAACAGCAACCTTACATACCAGAGCAACTAGCATTGCAGGATCCCTTGGCTCATAAGCCCACATCATGTGTTAAATTCAACAAATTTTCACAAGCAGATACACCCCTGAAACAAGCGCAGATCAAGGAATAAAACACCATCATCAACTGGCACTAAATTTTAAGGGGATTTTTCAGGTGGTTTCTTATATTGAGGAAACTCACTGATGATGCTTTCAGCAGCCCTGCTGGAGAAATCACAGAAATGCTATGAGGCTGTTTTCTATGCTGACTCTGAATAAACATGAAGATTGTAGTGTTGCATTCTGAAGCTATTTCATGGTGAGAACATGAATATAGTACCGTCCCTGTCTTTGTAGAGCTTATATTCTAGTAGGAGAGATAGGCATTAATCAAATTATTATGCAAATAAATGTAAAATTACTTCTGGGAATGCATATTTTCTCAGGTTCCTAGCTTTCTATCAGTTTGATCTCATCTTCCTAGCCCAGTGACTTAGGGCTTTGTCCGCAGACTTGTTCTAGACCTCTGGTTCCTTTAGTCTTGGCATCCTGCTTTGGTCACAACAGTGTTTGTGCTCCTGCTTTCTGATACAGTCTTCAGCTGCACCCCCCCACTTCTGGCCCCAGGACCTTCTAAAGTCTTGGGAAGAAGCTGCCTGCTCCAACTTTGGTGGTGTTGGAGCCCAATCCCCACTTCAAGTTACTGGGCTCCTGTGGTGGGGTGGAAGCAGCAAAAGCAGCAAGATCCCAGGAACTATTTTCACGCAGGAGGCACCTCACTGCCAGAGGCTGTAGACAAGTGGATTCTAGCATTTAGAGCTCAGCAGAACAGCTGTACCCCTATGAAGCTGGTCTTGTCACATGGTTTGGACACTCCTCCTGGAAGCTTGTTCTCAAGGCAGTTTCCATAGGCTCTTCCTAAATTCTGAGAATTACCTAAAATCCCAAACTAATCCCTTTTCTGCTTAAAATGGAACCTGCCATTTGCAACTAGGAACACAGAACCATATGCGTGGTGAGAATTGTTGCCGAAGCGGGATTATGGAATGTCAAAATTGGAAGGCATCCTTGGACATTAGATAGACTGTCCAACTGTCCCATACTCAGCTAGTGTTCCTAGTCATTCTAGCTCCTACAATTCATTGTCTACAGTGCATATGAGGGATTTCTTAAAAAGTTAAAACAAATCCCATAACTTACTTGTTTTAAGTTTTGTTTAAAATTCTAGAATAAAATCCAAACTCCTTAACATTGCTACAAAATTTCACATGCTCTAGGCCCTGCCTAATTCTTTGACTTTATTTCCTACCCACTCTCCCATAGGGGTTCATCCTTCCTGGCACGTGCACATGCCAAACACAGTCCTGCCTATTAGCCTCTGTCCTTGTTGTTCCTTCTAACTGCAATTTTGATCCCAGGATCCTTGCATGGACAACTTCTCATCATTCAAATGTTAGCTCTTCAGAGTGGCCTTCCCTAACCACCCTGTCTGAAGAAGTCCCCCTATTGCTTTCTAGCACATTACTCTTTTCTGGAGGCTAAGAGTAAAGTGTCTTGTTTTAACAAAATTAGCATATTCTGAACAAACGTCTATCAAATAGAAGGAGAGTTTCTTGTTTCTAATTTGTACAAAGGCACCCTATGAGCTAGCAGTGGCTGTGATGTGAAAGAAGGCATGGGAGCTGGGCATACTTGTGCAACCAGGGAGAAGCTGGCCTGGTGCAGCTGAATGAGGAAATTCTTGAAAACCAGGCAAAGGAGTGTAAACCTTATGTGTTAGTAAATGAGGTTATGGTCCCTCAATGGGTTCAAGAGTTCTACTGCCCTCCACAGGTGCCTGGGAAGAAGTCCAGAAGGTTTAAACTGAGCACAAGGCTTGGGAGGCATCACCCTTGGCCACAAACTTCTGATTTCTTCCACGGTACTACTGGGCAGGAAGGGATGGGAGGTAAGGCACAGTGCCTGACACCTGGTAGACAATCAAGAAATACTTGCACAGTGAATGCATGAGGCCAGACCTACATAAGCCATCGCATGGAAGATCCTGGCTGGGAGCTAGCTGGCCACAGATAGCCATGTCAGCATAGTCGGAGGGCAGACTGGCAGAAGTTTCAGAGAAGATGGGCCTGTCCCTGGGGAGATTGTTACCTCTACCGTCTCCTTGGTAAACATATGGCCCCAGAAGCCAGAGTTCAACTAATAATCAGACTCCATGAGTCCTAGTAGGAGTCTTTTCCTTTATTTTTTTCTTTTTATTTTATCCAGATGAAATCTCCTGAGGTGGGCATAGCTCACAGAGAGAAAGCAAGCAAAAAATTACTGGTGAAAATGCCTTTGGGTAGAATCAACTCCCTGTTTTCCTTTTGCTCTGTTTCCTGGCAGTTTTTTATGAACATAAAACACATATTTTTATAACTGTTCTTCATTAAAATCATTGAGGGCTGAAAATAAGAAAGCAGGCTGAAGCTGACATTATTGATGAGAGATCTAACTTCTTTTCTTTGCCAGAAAGTCCAGGGACAGGGACTGAGGACCTGACTCCCTCCTACCTCCTTTTCTCTTTTTCACCCTCCTTCCTATTTCCCCCATTTTCCTTCCCTCCCCTTCCCTCCCACTTCCTTCCCTTCCCTTCCATTCCTTCTCCCTCCCTTCCTCTCTCCCTCCCACCCTCCCTCTCTTTCTCTCTCCCTTCTATCATTTCCCTTTTCTATCCTTCACCCACTTCAACTTCCTAAATACCACCTATGTTGTTAATATATTACCAGTGCTGAAGACAAAGAAATCAATGAGAGTTTCCATCCTTGAAGCGTATATGCTTTAGCCTATCCTTGCATGCTTTAGGGATTTGTATCAAACTCAGATTTAGGAGCAAATGATTTGGTTTGGGTTTCAAGGCACCAAGCGCTCAAATACTGCTGGGCCTCCATTTGGCCTGCTAATTTGCTAATTGGTGAGCAGTGAGGTGAGTCAGAGAGCTTGGAAGTGGCCTGCTGCTCTGCATCTGTCTTGCAGGTAATTAGCAAGGTTGGGCTGACAAATATGACTCATGGAGTCTCTGCCATTGTGGATGTTTTAGGAAGCAGAGCTGGATGGTCAATGAAGATTGCATTTGTCAAAAGGAGGTGCAGCTTAAAATCACCAGGAAGATAATTTGTGCCCCTTTGCTCTGTTCAAGAGGAAGAGGGTGACAGGCAGTTTAACTTGTGTGAAATACAACAAAGGGCGCCTGTCTTCTTAGGTTTTCAGATATAAGTTATCAGTAGAGACTTCTGAAATTTTCAATGCTACTTTTTATATTACTTCTAAGATTTTAGAAAAGACTGATAAGGTTACAGTGTTCATTTCTCTGTAGAAATAGTAGAATTTATATCTCTTTGTTGATAAAGAGAGTGGAAAAGCAGATAGTTACAGTCACAAGTTGAGAACAGCAAATCAAGGTTCTACTGATAGTTTAGTCACTAATACATTGAATGACTTTGAGCAATTTTATAATGAATTTGAGTCTTAGTCTTCTTACTATCAAATGTGTTTTGTAATATAACCTACCCCATTCACTTCATGAGGATTCAAGGAGAATTTACTGAAACAAGAAGGTAACAGTTCTTTGAAAAATGAAAATTACTGTTCAACTAGATCTAGGCAAAATAAATTGGGTGTCTCGGAATCATGATACATAGCTCATCTACCAATGACTATCAAGTGTTAGCTTCAGAGGAGGAGACTTTCATTTCTCCTCCTCTTATTTGCATCTGCTGTCACTATGTTGTGCTTTCCCCTTTCATGTCTCCTTCAAGCTTGGCCCTTTAAATGAGAATTCCTGATGTTTTTCTCCATGGTGATTTGATCTGTACTAAACAGGGGAGCAAGAGTCCTATGACTTTTAATATCACCCTCTCCATACTCTTTTGCTTCTAAGAAGCCTAATTCAAACACTCCCTGGCCACATTAGGCTCATATTCTGATGGCCATCATGTGAGCCCTCTTGGCCTCCCTCACTGTGACCCTCCTACCTCCAACTGTCATGCCCACCAGGAGGGCAGTCCCCTCTTTCCAAAGTAACTTCTTTCACTGGCTTTCTAGGCAACTTCCTCTGAAGTGTATCCTGATTAGGATTTGAAAAAGTCTTTATAACCTATTCATAAACCCCATGAGAAAATGAATCAATCTTATATTTTGCATCAGCATCTGACTTTAGTCCAAAACTTAGTTTAATCACTCCTCTTGGTCAATAGGTATAGTTCTGAATAACTTTTATCTTTTTCTAAAAATTAAACACTTGATTCACAATATCAATTTTCTATCATTTTCAGAGTGGAAAGATTATGCCATAGATATTAAAGGTAATTCTCAAGGAGGAGTCATTTGAGTCTTTTAAATAATTTATCATTTATCACTTGTGCCTTTAGCCTCTGGAGGTTTCCCTATTAAAGGAATCCCTTATTTGGATTCAGATGTTCCAATATGTTTGAATTTTTAAGAAATAACCTATTTTATTATCAAGGCTGGCCATCCTATAGCTAGTCACCCACCTAGGGGCCCTAGATTTGTAACCTGTCTGCTTCCAGAATAATGTAAAATGGTATAATAAACATGCCTATAACAGAGCTTCTAAGATAGGAAATTCAAAACCATGAACAAGTTGAGGAAATAAAATACAGAACAGTTACTACTTTTGAACATGCAGTTGAACTGCTTGAAAGGCTGAGGAAATCATGGAAGCCTAGAACTTAGTCCTTCCCTTGTTAAAAAGGGAATATTTCAGGTCTTCTAGAGAAGTAAGACAAGGCAGCTGACATTTGTTTGGCACTCACTCAATAACTGATAAGAGCTTTCACATACATCTCCTTTGCCACCCACTAGCTGGGAAATAGCAGGCAATTTACCCAATATCTCAGGCAGGCAACCCCTAACCTGAGAGCTGGGGGGATGAGCATCCCTGACTCAGAGTGTGTTGTGAGAATTCAGTAAGGTGCTTGTAAGGCTGTAGTAGGGTGCCTTGTGCATTGTAAACATCCAATAAACAGAATCTGTAATTCCTATAACACCCCTCCAGGAAGGTGTTAATATCTCTGTTTAAGAAATAAAGTTACATCATTAGTCAGAGTGTCACTAGTACATGGAAGAGCCAGGATTCCAATCCGGGTCTCTTTAATCAAAACGTCCATGGCCTTTCTACTGTACCTGTCAACTCAAAAAGGAATTTTCCAAATAGAATTTTTTCTTCCTTTTTTTAAAGAGAATATTGAATAACATAATGAACAGTGTAGTAAATCAACTTTCAGGGGTTATTTCTTAGACTCTCAATAAGAGCAATGAAGTTAATATTAGGCCATAACTCAGGGAAATAATTTTTGTGAGGACCAGGCTACAAAGTCCAGCTGTCCAGGGAGCTAACTTAATGTAAATAGATGATGGACCCCTCCACTTATTTCCACACAGCTAACTCTGGTTGGTTACATAGGTGTTTTAAAATATCAGTGATGGCTTAATGGTCTTGATATCTTGATAGTCCTCATGCAGCAGGAGGGGTACTTTTCTCTTAAGTTCTGGTGCTCAGTAACCTCCTTTTCTTGGACTGGCCCTGGATGAAGTGATTTCTCCACTCTACAACAACCCTTTCCCAAGCTGCTTCTTTGTTTTGCTTCTAGTTTTCACATCCCTGGCAACAGGCTCTTCCTAGGCATTCTGAGCCCTCAGCCTTCCAGGATTCTAGGACATATTTCTGACAGGCCCCAGGAGAAGCACAGTATCCTCTGGCCTGTCTCCTTGACCAGTTTACTCTGTGTATCAAAGGCTGTGCCCTTTTCACTGGCCCCACCTGGTCCTGCCCCCACCCTGGCTCCCAGTCTGCCTTTCTGGGGCTAATAGAAAAGCAGAAAATCAAGGGGGAGGGTGGAGGTGGGGGAGGGAGGGGGGTTCGGCTGGGGTGGGGTGGAGGGATGGGGAGAAAAGGCATACAACTGTAATTGAATAACAATAAAAATTTCAAAAAAAAGCAAAGCAGAACAAACAGTTCCCTGTCCTACTCTTGCTCCTTTCTGTTCACCAGCTTCCACTTTAAGTTGTTTCTGACCAAAAAGAATCTCTTTTCCTACTGAATTATGATGAGTTTGATTACAGTAAAAATAGCTGTCTGAGCACAATATAAGTTCATGCCACTGTTGAACATATAGGATATTTTGTTTGATCCTCACAATACAATCTAGGAATCAGGGAGGAGAAATAAGTTGATAAAGGTCATGCAGCTTGGAATGGGAGCAGTAGGGCTTAAACCCAATCTGATTGATACAAAGCCAATGTTCATTCTCTTTTCATGTAATTTACTGTCTTCTCTGATTATATTTGCAGCTCTCTGGGTGCTGAAAACTTCTTAGTAGTCATATCTATATCTTCCTAATATATTTAGAAAATGTATTTCCCAGGAAACTAGAAATAAAAAGTTTCCCAGTCTCTGGATCTTTCCAAGCAACCAGTATTCTCCACTGTCTGCACATGAGCACAAATCTATTTCTTCTCCATAATAATGAATGCTGAAAACAGGCCCCACTGCCTGATAGATGTGCCGTATCCTGTCTTATTTGCCAAGGCATGCCAGTTCAATTGGCCATTTTCAGCATGGATGCATAGGGACTTTGACTCATTGTATATTGAATTGTGATGCTGGAATCATTGTTTTCTCAAGTTAAGGCAACTGTGGGAGTTTAATTTTGAACTTAAGGGGATAGAAAGATAAAATGCAATTTCCAGCTTAAAATTATTTTTTAAAATTCTCAGCGGGGTGAATTTTCACTCTTGTCAGGTTTTGTCTTATCAGACATGCAGGGTTGGCAGCCCTACTCAGAGCCTGTCCTAAGGCAACACTGTGCAGAAGCTGCCTTTCCACTTTCAATTCCTATTTCCTCATCTGCTTCTACCTCTTCCTCTTCTCCTTCAGAGATCCTGAGTACCCAGGCCTGCAGCACACCGTGGACAAACTGTGATGATGCCAGAATGGCTGGACCTCAGTTGGATCCCAGCCCTGCTAAAGGCTAGCTGACTGACTTTAGAGAGAGCTCTTATCACACTAGGCCTTCATTTTCTCATCTATAGGACGGACACGATAAGCATCTAACTTGTAACACTGTCCAGAGTCACAAAGGAGATAATGCACATTTAAGTGCTTTGCTAATTGAAAGAATTTTGCAAATGTTCATTACATATTTTCAACTTTTGATTATCTCAAGCTAATCCCCCACGGCCTTACCAAGGCCTGCTCTGAGTTCATATGAAACTCAAATGTTCTTTCCCCTACTTTATCCCAAGTGAAGTTTACAACTTCTCAGGTCACCTGAACTGTACAGAGACTAGACAAAGACCAAGACTTTTAGCCACCTTCTCCCTGTCACTTGCATACCAGGCTAGAGGAAGGGGGTCAGTACTATTGGTGGCCCCCTTTAGGAAGAGACACGGGTGCTGAGTCACCTTGTGAAATGCTGATCATTCATTGCACCTGTAGGGAGTATCACAATTCGCTAGGTGGAGGAGCATGCTGGCTTTTGACCTTGTTTATGGAATGTTGACCTTATCTTTGAGAGGTGTAGGCCTTCCAGCTAGAGTTGTCTGTATTTAGCATGTGGATCACCAAGAGCCAGAGGCCAGCCAGGGTGCCAGACATGACCAAGTCTGAGTGACACTGATCTTTGTAAGTGTCCTTCACCTTTCGAAGGCCAAGTCCTCCATCCCCAGACCCAGCCTTAGCAGCCAGAGTGGGGAAGATAGTGAGGAAGTAAAGGTCCAGACCCAATATTTGGGTGAGACACCCTCTGAAGAGATTTATAGTTGACATGAGTATGTGAAATATTCTGAAAAGTACTGCAGAGAAGAGAGTTATATTACTTTACCTATTGCAGTACTTCCCAAAGTTATGACAACAGGATCCCATCCCCCTTTAATTTTTTCCACTTAAAGCTTAATAACATTCCACAGTGTCACTAGGAAACCACAGTACTACAAAAGGAACTATAATTGAGAACTCAAGTCTGCTGGTTCAGAATAAGAATGAACAATTTAACATTTCCTCTGTACCAAGTGTTTCACATATACTAACTCACTTAATCCTCACAATAACCCCATGAAGAAAATAATATCACTTCATTTTTATAGGTGCAGAAAGTCAGGTATAGAGAGGTTAATAATCAGTTTGCCAAGGTTGCACAGTCACTAAGTGGCAAAACTGGGAATCAAATCTAGGTAATTTGATTCCAGGCTTGTCCTTAACCAACATTATTGACAAATATTCTTATCAATGAAAGAAAATAATTAATAGTGCCACCTTATAGTTTTTTGAGGTTCAAATGAAATAATGTAGGTCTTTCAATGCTTCACTATGAGATGGAGAATACTAGCAACACTCAGCTTATAGGTTTTGTGTGGATCAAATAATATGTCTTATATGGGAGTGTTCTTCAAACTTAAACTCTCATTATTTAGGGGAAAGGATTTCTCTTGGCCTGTCAATCAATGATAGATTATATATATCTATATATTGGCCCCTAAGTCATTCAATTGATTCTTGTATGTTGGGTGCAGTGTGCTTTGATTTGAAGAGCTCTAGTGCAGGCAGAATCTTATTCTAAAATTTGTCATGAATATTATAGAAGAAATTCTATAGAAGATATTCTATAGAAGAAATTCTCCTCCTGAAAAAGAAATTACTAACTAAGGGTTATTATTATTATTATTTTCATGGAACATACTGTGCTTGGAAAGAAATTCTATGGAGAGGGATTGTGGTTATTGGGTAAAATAGTGTGTGGGCCTCACTCTCCCCTTCTTTTAGCTTCTGAAGAGAAGCGTTGTTGGGTGAGGGAGGATGCCTTGCCCAGACCCACATGGTGATTTAGGGAGCCCTTATTCTACCTTGTACCCTATTTCACTGTTTGAACAGAGCTCAGTTATCGTACCACTTACTGAATCATTTTTGAATTATTTGTTCACTTGTCTGCCTCCCCTACCAGCCTTAGCACTGCATGCAGAGAGCGAAAGGGTTTTATTCTTCTCCCAGCCCCAGAGCCTAGCACAATTTGGCTCAGGATGGAAGCACATTCAAATTGGTCTCTTCCTTTTTGGCAACCTCAATTATTTAATCCTAATGCTATTTATGAATATGCCTCCCCATTCATTTTTATGAAGAAAAACTCAAGGTTTCACAACCTGGCAAAATGTGAAACGCCTTTCTCACTTCTTCCCCTCCTCTGTGTGGCCTCCTCCAACCTCTCATCAGTGTCCTAAATGGCTGTAGATGAGCCCTCATGGTGCCAGTGTTCCTCTGGGCACCATGTGGGCTGTCAGTGCATGTACCAGCGGGAATGTACATAAAACATTGTTTTCCTCCATAAATACCAACTTCCTCTCCATTTCTTTTTATTTTAGTAGCTGTTTAAGTTATAAAATTGACAATTAAACATGGTTCTTTTTTGAAGTGCAGACACCTATTCATGAAAAAGTGAGTCTTCCTCCCATTCAGTTCCCAGCCCACTCACCGAGGATGAACACTAGCAACAGTTTCTTGTGTGGTCCTCCAAAAACTTCTATGCATGTACAAGCATTTAAATATAAAAGTGGATATATATTTTTTCATCTTACACAAATGAATTCATTTTATACATGCTGTTCTACAACTCTTTTTTAAACCTAACAATCATTTTAGGAAATGTTTGCATATCAGCACCTTATTTTTAAATAGCCATATAAAACTCTTCTGTTAGAGATGGTCAAAATTTGACAGATCTTCTTTTCATGCATATTTAGGTTGTTGACAAAATTTTGCCATGAAATAGAATGTGGCAGAGAACATTTTTACACCTGTAATTTTTTACTGTTAATATTGCTGAATTGCCCTCTCACATTTCCCCCTAGCATACGGAGTGTACCGTCCATTTATAACCTTTTAAACATTAGGAGTTATTTGATACTTTTATCTTTCCCAGTCTGAGAGGTGAAAATGATTATTATCTCATTGTAATTAAAATTTCATTTCTTCAACTGTAACATAATTTTCTTCTCATGTTGTGAGGTGGGTGTTTTTTCACTTTTAGTATGTATGAACTACCTGTTCATATTCTTCATTTTTCTATTGAGTTGTTGGTCTTCTTTCTTGGTAATATGTAAAGCTCTGCAAGAAAATCCATCTTTTGTCAAAAAAAATCTATCTGTTGTAAAGTGTTCCTCTAATTGTCCTTTTTCTTCTTACTCTATTAGGGTTTTTTGTTCATATAGAAGTTTTAAGTTTCATATCAAGTTAAATTAATGGATTCTGGCTTCTATATCATACTTAGAATGTCATTATTCAGGACTATAATTTTTAAATTCTACATTTCCCCCAGTTATTTCCCTAAACTTAAATCTTTGACCAATCAGAGGCTTATTTTTGGCAGATGAAGTAAGAATTTAGCTTGACATTTCCAAATAGCTAGCAGTCATCTCAACGCCATGGAAGTGCTCCCTTCAAAATGTGTATGTGTCTGATTCTAAGCTCTTTATTCTGTCCACTGATCGGCTTATCTAAATTACATGAGATATTTCAGTAATTTAGGGCCATTCTTCCAAATTTACTGTGCTGTTTAATGAGTGTTCTGGCTATTCCCCCATTTTGTTTTTCTTTATGAATGTTAAGAATCAGTTTGCAGGTTTCAAAAAAATTTCTTTTAGTACTTTTATTGTGATTAAATTGCAATTATACATTAATGTAGGAAGCATTATTTTCCTTAAAATATGCATTTCTATAGAAAATGTGGCTTTCCATTTATTTCAAGCTTTTTTTTGTTTTGAGCAGTTTTCTTTCTGTAGATTTTCTTCATATGTCTTGCACATTTAATTTTATTTCAACATATTTTATCTTTTAAAAAGAAATTATGAATGAGATCTTTTCTTCTATATTTTTCTCATTATTTCATATGTTGACTCTTCCATATTATGTATATATTTTTTGAGTCAGCACATTGTTATACTTAGTTTAAAAGTAAGGATGCATGGGTGCTTTATTCCCTGATCTCTTACCTGGTTAAAATATTTTATCTGATGCCTTTACACTTGAAAGAAAAATTGAGTTACTTATTATTTTTCAACAGTGAATATTGAAGAACCTTTGCGTTTCCAATGTGGGGGTGTGAGGGTCAGGGATACTGGCCTTCTTTAAATTCTTTCTTTATCTTTGGAGTCTAATAACTTTATTAGGTTATGTCTTAAATTTGGTTATTCTGTATTTTTTTTCTAAGATGCACTCTATCAATTTAATTCATATAGATTCTCAATTTCTTTTATTTTACAAAACTTTTCTTTTACTTTACAAAACTTTTCTTTTTAGGTGTTTATGAATGTTTTTTTCTTGTTGTTTGGCTCATGTGTTTTTCTAACACCACCACTTCAAAAACTTGATCTCTTTATTAGTCTTTCATCTACTGGCATACCAGCAATTCATTGCTTTTAACTCATGATTTATTAAAATTCTTTGATTTGTATATTTTTGTTTCAAATCTGCCCTTTATGTTTTTCAATAGGTGCATATTTTAATATTTTGCTATCTTGAACCTGGAATTTAATTTTTGATAGCATTACTTCCCTCCTAAGCCTTTTTTCTGAAATTTTCCTGCTCAGAACCAACTAATTCTTTTGTCACTTAATCTTTTTTATATTGTAATATGAAAACATTAATAATTCTTTTCATATAATTTCTTAAAATGTATTATTTTTCTTATAAAATAGCAAAGTATATATCAATTTATTCTGAGGTGAAAACTAACTTTACATTCAAAGCCTATAATGGTATGTTTATTTTAATATAGTTTATTTATTATGCTAATACAGTTGTCCCATTTTCCCCCCTTTATTCCCTTCCACCCTGCATACCCTTTCCCACCTGTATTTCCCCCACCCTTAGTTCATGTCCATGGGTCATACATACAAGTTCTCTGGCTTCTACATTTCCTATACTGTTCTTAATCTCCTCTTGTCTACTTTCTACCTACCATTTATGCTGCTTATTCCCTGTACCTTTTCCCCCATTCCCCCACTCCCCTGCCCCACTGATAACCCTCCATGTGATTTCAATTTCTGTGATTCTGTTCCTGTTGTAGTTGTTTGCTTGGTTTTTTTGTTTTTGTATTTTTTTAGGTTCAGTTGTTGATAGTTGTGAGTTTGTTGTCATTTTACTGTTCATAGTTTTGATATTCTTTTTCTTAGATAAGTCCCTGCAACATTTCATATAATAAGGGCTTGGTGATGACAAACTCCTTTAACTTGACCTTATCTGAGAAGCACTTTATCTGCCCTTTCATTCTAAATGATAGCTTTGCTGGAAAGACTAATCTTGGATGGAGGTCCTTGCCTTTCATGACTTCGAATACTTCTTGCTAGCCCCCTCTTGCCTGTAAGGCTTCTTTTGAGAAATCAGCTGATAGTCTTATGGGAACTCCTTTGTAAGTAACTGTCTCCTTTTCTCTTGCTGCTTTTAAGATTCTGTCCATCTCTTTAATCTTGGGTAATGTAATTATGACATGCCTTGGTGTGTGCTTCCTTGGGTCCAAATTCTTTGGGACTCTCTGGGCTTCCTGGACTTTCTGGAAGTCTATTTCCTTTACCATATTAGGGAAGTTCTCCTTCATTATGTTTTCCAATAAGTTTTCAATTTGTTGCTCTTCCTCTCCTCCTTCTGGCACCCCTATGATTCAGATATTGTAATGTTTAAAGTTATGCTGGAAGTTCCTAAGCCTCTCCTGCTTTTTTTGAATTCTTGTTCATTCTGCTCTGGTTGAATGTTTATTTCTTCCTTCTGCTGCAAATTGTTGATTTGAGTCCCAATTTCCTTTCCATCATTGTACATTTTCCTTTATTTCACTTTTCATAGCCTTCACTTTTTCCTCTATTTTACCACCTTACTCAACCATTTCTGTGAGCATTCTGATTACCAGTGTTTTGAACTGTGCATCTGATAGATTGGCTGCCTCTTCCTCACTTAGTTGTATTTTTTCTGGGGCTTTAATCTGTTCTTTCATTTGAGCCTTTTTTTTTTTTTTTTGGTCTCGGCAAGCCAGTTACATATGTAGTAAGGGGCGGAGCCTTAGGTATTTGCCAGGGTGGGGCAACCCACATTGCTGCTGTGGTGCTGTTTGTGGGGGAGGCGTTTGAGAGGGAACAGTGATGCTTGTTCAGCTCTCTGCCAGCTTTCAGTCACTTCTGCTGCTACCCACCAGCAAATTGGACCCTTCTGGTGCTGATTCCTGGATGGGCGGTTTTGTGTACATTCTAGAACCCTGTGGGTCTCTCTAATGAGCTCCCCTGTGAGGCTGGGAGTTTCTCCTGCTGCCTCAACCCCTATAGGTTTTTTCAGTCAGAGGTTTTAAGACTTTGTTTCCCCAAGCTGGAACCCTGGCTTATGCAGTCTGTCTTGCTCCCCAGTTATTCCTCTCAGTTTATCCACACGCAAATGTGGGATCACCTGGTCTGGCAGCCACCACCTTACCAGGGGTCCTTTCTTCCCCAGCTGCCTGTCTCCACCCCTCCTACTGGCCTGCTGGAATGTTTCTTCTTTAACTCCTTGGTTGTTGGACTTCCATACAGTTCAAGTTTCTGTCAGTTCTGGTTGGTTTTTGTTTTTAAATTTGCTGTTCTCTTTCTTTTGGTTGTGAGATGAGGCAAAGTGTATCTACCTATGCCTCCATCTTGGCTGGAAGTTGTCTGATAATCTCTTATTCTCTTCTTTTACCTCTTTCTTTAGCTGTTTCTTTAAGAGCCTATATTTATTTAGTTGATGCCAATGGAAAATACTTGTCTAAGTTTTTATCATTTTGTTGAATAATTATATTTGGATTTTTTCATCTCTATTGGCATTTGCTATTTCACCTCTATTGGTATTGAATATTCCTCTCTCTGTCTCTGTCTCTGTCTCTCTCTCTTTTCCTTGGTCTTTAAAGTCAATGAACATGTCCTTTGGTGAGGATTTAAAAAGTTTTTCTTTGGGGACTAAGAAGACATTTTTCTTCAAGTTTTGTTGAGGATGGTGTTTTCTTCTTTACATTTCATTCTTCTTGTGGGTTTTGATTGACTTCAGAGAGGGGAAAGAAATAAAGTGTCCTTTACTCTAACAATTAAAGATAGAAGCCTCTTAAATTCTAGCTCCAATTTTAATATATAAAAAATAACCCTTGCATTCTATATTATCTTATAGTTAGAAGACTTATTCACAGTTGACGTGATCTTTAAAGCAGCAATCTTTTATGTAGACACAATATTTCCACATAACATTCTTTCCCTTTTCATGTGCAGCTGAGTCTGAGGGTAGAGGGCACTGGTTGTTCATGCTTGTCCAGATTCCCTTCCTTCTCACATTTAACAGTGTTCTGCTTTTCCTTGGGAAAAATTTTCCTTCCTCATGCCATGGTGTTTTGGTGTGATGTCAGTCATAGGGATATCAAGGAACATGGGCACACTACCCAAGGCAAACAATCTCCTATAGATTAGATGCCACCTGGGTATCACAAAACATAAAAGGTGAACTACTGGCCAACCCTGAAGAGACTCATTGTAAGTTATTGCTACTGAGATCCCAGAGGGGTCTTGCTTCCTGTCCTTCCCATGTCCAGGTTGTCTGACTGTTTATTTGATTCTGTGAACTATTTGTGCCCTTTCCATGAATTCTCTTCTTGCACAAGAGTGGGTTCCTATTGCTCACTGTGAAGTATCCTAATTAGCACATTCACAGGAGTTCTGGAATCCACCTAAGGTATGCTGCTAGGGATGTGGCAGAGGTAGGGTTTGAACCCAGATTTTTTTGACTCTCAGTTTTGTGTTCTTTCTTTTATGCAACACTTGGGTCAAACTAAATATACAATAATCACATCTTTTCTTGGGATGGAATGGGTATAGCCTGAATATTATTTCAGGATAGTCAAACAAAGAGCACAGAGGAACAAAAATTGGGTCTCCCCTACAGTGAGGTAGGCAGAGAGGGAACAATCTAAAAATAAACTGCAGATATGGAGGAAAGACTCAGCAAAAGCATAGTATCTAAGAAGTGAGGCAAAAGGAGGATGTTATTTAAGCAAGAACAGCACTTGGGGTCAAAATATTGTGTGATATCTGATAATGCATCTGAAATTGTTTGCTGTGTTGTGATGCAAACAACTCCCATCCATCTCCTCCCAAACTTGAGTGAACTTTGCTATGCAGAAAAGTACTTCCCATGACTGGTTTTCTGAGTAAAGTAGAGAAAGGAACAAAATTCCAGTCTCTGTCATTGTGATGTGTTTTAGAATCTGCATGTGCATGACAAGAGACAATCAAAAACTGTGCAAGTTCAGGAGGTGGCTATTTTAGAATTGGGTTTCCCATTCCACATGACCTAATAGAAAGCAGACAAGTGGACAGCTACCTAGGGAAAGTAGATGTGCCATACGAATGTCTGTAAGGGAAGAGTTCAAGCAAAGAGAATAGGCAGTTTAAAGGTCCTCAGACAGGCAGAGTTCAGAGGGCATAAGACTAAAAGGAAGAAGAAACTGTTTTGGAGGAAAGGGAATCTTTATTTCCAGAGCAGCAGCCTGGAGAGGTGGGTGCACCTGGTGACTGGCTCACCTCTCAGGTAGCAGGGTAGACTTCATATTGGATGTCACTTGTTCTTATCAGAGGGGACACATTCTGTGAGTATCAGTAACAATACTGAAGGTCCAAATATCAACTTATTTTTCCTGAAAATACTGCTACAGTTTCCCAGGTGCACTGCTATCCACTTAAGTGTATACAGCATTATTACTTGGGGGGAATTATCCTTATTCCACTGAACTGCATGGCACAGAGAAAGGATTGATTTTGACACTCACACTACAGTCTGCTTTCTCTGAACCAAACACCCACTTCTGCTGAAGTCACTTGCCTAAAGGTTAAATTGCAAAGAGAGCAGAATTGGACATAATTGCACTCTTGTGAGAAGAGATAACCACATATGACCATTCAGGGTGCAGGTTCAGAGAATCCCATCCAGCCCCCCTTGCCATGGCCCTCAGTGTCCATGGTTTATATGCAAGGCAAGGCTGAGTGTGCAGAATCAGGGCTTCCCTGGAGATTGACCTACTGCTGGAATGTTTATGGGGATCTCTGACTCATCACCAAAACTGTTTTGATTCTGATGTTATTCAGAACCAAAACATAGCTAGACAATTTTAACCTATCTCTTCCTGACCTATATCTGAAATTGCACCAGGGAGAGCCTGCTAGAAGGAGATGGTTCTACATCCAGTGATTAATAATAATTTGAAATATGTCACAAGCTAAATCACAAACATGTTACTCTAGGTGGAATGTCTCACATGTCTCTTTCTAGGGGTATAAAGAATTACATATAATTCTTCCAGCCACTCTCTAATTCACACTAGGCACAATTCCTTTACCCTGACCCCCACTCTCATTTCTCCAGCAAGGAATGATAGGGGTCTGGTAGACAAACTTTGATTCCTCTAGAATCCTTCCCCTGTCTCAACTACATGCTTGTGAGTTTGGCTTGGCCAGCCCATCCTTTCAATATTTCTAGCCAGGCACAGTGCTCAGTTCTTGGCCACCTTTCTTTGCATTTCTCTCTGTCTCTCTCCCTATGAGTCCAATTATTCAAATGGTTTCACACATATTTTGAGATGTATTTCATTAACAAACTTAATGTGCTGATATCTCTTCTACCCAGATGCCTACCCCTTGCCCTTTCTGGAAAGAAGCCCCACAATCTCATTAACAAACAATACAAATTCCCATCTTTCAGTGTACCAATAAAGAGAAATGTTCAATACCCAATTTAGAAAAATGAAATTCCTCCATTTTGCAGGATTTGGAAGAAACCTTTCCATAAGGACATGGGGTATTCATCTGATATGATCAATACCTTCCTTTTTAGGTTCAGCATTGAGGGAAGCTTCATACGCTTTGCAGTTAAATAGTTCCTTTCAAAATGTGGCACAATTCCTATGCTCAATATATAATTTAGCACTTATTCTGCTAAACCCTTTGCCTACAGTATATTGATTAATCTTCACAATAAACCTCAGAAGTAGGTATGATTATTTCATTTTATATATGAAGAAAATGAGGTTTAGAATGTTTCATAAATTCATTCAATAAATATATACTGAGTACCACTGCATTTAGAAACTTGGAAATTATTGGTGGTCTTAATAAGAATGCTTTCATTGGAGCAAAAGCTTGATTAGAGTGGATGCAAGGAAAAAATTATTTGGAGGTAGTGACTGTTGTATAAACTGCTCTTGTAAAGAGTTTTGCTATGAAAGGAAAGAGAAATAGGGCTATAGTTACAGAGGAAAGAGGGATGTCAAAAGAGGGTCTTTAGTAAAATAGTATAACAGCATTCTAGGATGGGAATGGTTCAAATACAGAAGGAATTGATGATGCAGAAAAGAAATAAGTGGCAAAATTTGCTGAGAGCATAGAAGGTTCATCTATTCTAACAGAAAGAAGATGCAAGAAGATGAATGGATTGTGGGAGCCTGTAGCAGTCCTCTCTTCTGATTCATTTTTCTTAGGAAAGTAGGAAGCAAGGCCAGTAACTGAGATGAAGGATGGGGGAGGAGGCTTGAAAAGAATGGGAAAAGCATGAGATAGTTAGGAAAGTGAAAGACGGCAAAGGATGGGTCTAACTTAACTGGGTTTGTGGTTTAGCCAAACGAGTATGCCAAAGTGAGAGAGAGGTGAGGGAAATTAGGGACATATGCAAGGGAATAATTACTGAATGACCCTGGAATTTTAAAATGGCTACGAGTGAAAAGAGGCCATGGAAGTGGTGGTCTTCATTTGTAGATGAATGGACTAAAGGTCTTGATGTCCTGATGGGGTTGAAGTGTTGATGGAGTTCAATTCCCTGCTGACAGAGGCAGGGAATTGTAAAGGTAGAAAATGATGGTCAGAGTGGGGTAGTTGAAACTGGAAAATGGAACCAATTATGTTTCTCAAGGTCACACAATATTATGTTGCAGAACTGGGATTCAAACCAGGTCTCCCTGCTCCAAGTGCCCAGCCTGGCACCTCTGCAGTACACTGAGGGCAGAGTGAGAGGTGCATCAGCTCAGCTGGGCTCTGGTGGCCTTTGTGGTATCATTTGTGTAGATGAGAACCCATGGCTTTCTCATATTTATAGCTCTACCCAGGACTGTACTGTGATGTTTCCCCTCTTTTTCTCCCACTCCCACTTCTTACAGAAATAGTAACTGGTTCAGATGGGCTCAGCTGCCTTCATGAAGAATATATGTTTGCTGATGAGGGGAAACAGACCAGGCTTGCTAATGTAAAAACGTGGGGTCCCTTATGGGTTTGGGGTTTAAATATCAGTTTCTGGTGTTTGTGTCTGTGTGGATTTCTCCGTGAAACCAATCATTATCTTCCCAGCTCCACACTTCCCTAGGGGTGGTTGGTAGGGCACCCACCCTCTTCAGATATTAACCATCCTCTACAGCAAAACCGCCACAGGTCTCATGTGGTGTTATATGCAGGGCAGAGCTAAATACAAAACAGACACTGAGGCACATGAAATCCTGAGGCAGACTGATGACAGCCCAGGAATGCTGAGACTGAGGCCACACTCTCCTATGCAACTGCTGACAGTACGAATGTTAACTCTAGACTTCCTGGCGGCTGTCCAATCACAGTAGGAAGTCCTGTACTCTCTCTCTCTCTACACACACACACACACACACACAGAGGCATCAGAAAGCCTGGAGGAGTGTCTGTTCAGGCTTTTTGAAAGCTGTGTGCCTAGAGGCCACCACATACTGTACATTTTAAAAGTTGTAAGAAAAATATAATTTCTAGTCCTCAGAGCTTTACAATAATCATTAAATGAGAATTGTCATTGTAATGGAATGGCTCCTACTGTGAATTTGGGATATTTCAGATTTGTGGCCTTTCAAATGATCACTAATTTTGTAACAGCCCTTCTTTCCCCTAGGTCCCTCGGGCACACTAAATGAAGGGTGCATGTCTGTGCCGCTCTTTCTCCAATAAACTTTCAATGAGAGTCACAGTTTCTCCCTCGACGATATGGAGGAGCTTGGCTTCTGTCCAAGTGGAATTTCATACCTCATATATTTCAGAGGAAAGCAGGGCTTAACTAAAGATGTTGGGTTTATCTAGGAAGAGAGCAGCAGAAAAAAAATAGTGCTGGTATGTGTGTGAATATGTGTATATGTATGCATGTGAAAGAGAGGGAGAATAAGAGAGAGAGAGAGAGAGAGAGAGAAAGGCAGGCAGGGAGCAGGAAGCTTATGAGGGAGATTAGTAAGAGTGAGGTGTGATTAACAGTGGTAATGAAAATACCCACTCTGTAGTCACTGTTCTAGTTCTTCTGTGTGATCTGTTTCTGAATGTGCATACTCTTCTTGAGTGATTACCCAAATTAATGATGAACAATGTCATCAATGTGGATTGGCTTTTTTAGGGTTCCTGATGAATTATTGAGTCTGAATGAAATTATTATACATTTAATAATTTTCTGTACTATCTAGTTTCATTCCACTTAAAATCATATTAAAAAGTATTCCATATAGAGAAAATCAATTTAGTAAAACCCTTCATGAGCTTAGAGTCAATACCCAACATTATGGTTACACAGGGCTTGAACTAGAATTATGTCCAACCTGGCTTATTGCCATTAACAGGCTTCTCCTGGCTCAGGAAAACATACTGGATCTAAAAATAAAATGCACAGATAATAGTATGGTGATTGCCAGAAGGAAGGGGGAGTGTGGTGAGGTAGAAGAAGATATAGGGGAGTTAAATGGTGATGGAAGGAGATTCAACTTGGGGTGGTGAACACATAATACAATATACACATGATGCATTATAGAGTTGTATATCTGAAGCCTATATAATTTTATTAACCAGCATCACCCCAATAAATTAAATAAAATATGTCTTCTTAGGTACATAATGCTCAAGGAATTAGCTCTTTCCTACCCCATTTTACCTGTTTATACATCTTATTATGTCTAGAATGTCCTTTAATCACCCCATCCCATTTCTAATTGATGAACTAAGGCAAAGAGAGAGGGGAGCAAAGGGAACGAAGGAAGGAGGGAGGGAGGGAGGGACGAAGGAAAAAATGAGGGAAGGAAGAAAGAAGGGAGGAAATAATAAAGGAGAAAAGGAAGGAAGGAGAGAAGGAAGGAAGGAAGGAAGGCAGGAAGGAAGGAACAGGTGGTGAGACATGTAGTTGTTGAGCATTTAGCATGTGCCAAGCAACAAAGAATGAGTCATGGGACTCAGCAAATACCTACTATGTGCAGGTAGCTTCTGCCCAAGTGCTGACCAATGTTGTCCCTGCCTTTTAGATTACAGGTCAGTTTCCGTTGGGTAACTGAGGGTCACCAGCCATCATACCAGCAGGATTGAATCAATTAATGATTGAAACTCAATGTAAATAGTTACATAAATTTGTAATTTTGTGCTCTCTAATTCCAAGTTAATATAAACACATTATGATGCTTAAACATTATAAGGATTCTTACCAAATGAAACATCAATATGACTAAAGCCTTCACATGTACAAAGCTCATGTTTGAGTTACATCCATTTTCATATTGTTCTCTATCGTTAGCAATAAAAATATGAAGTGGCCTATTCGCATCTGGATTCTGATCATGGGCTAACTAAGGAAAGTGCTTAACTGTACCTGCTTTGGAGTGGATAACTATAAAATGAGAATTAGGATACCAAAGCCCATGAAAACTTCAAAAGACAGTCTCCTAGTGTCCTCATAACTCCCTGTTTTGGATGGTTTGACAGATGCAACCCACTACCCCAGGACTAAGAATGAGCAGCAGAAAGTGAAAGTCAATTGGAAGAACTTTTGGAGTTGGTTCAAAGGATGAGCAGAGCTCATGAGGGGGAGAAACTTTGTATTGTTGGTCAGCCCCCTCTATTATGTGAGACAAAATCATCATTTAAGGTTGGCCTCAGGAGCACAGAACTGCTGATGCTGCTGGTGCCCTGTACATGACCTCTTAGGATTTGCACGTCTCTCATTTGCAATGTTTAGCATCTACCTCTGTTCACCTGAGGGTTTTCTCAGACCTCCAGGCATGATTTGCTTAGGAATGGTAGACTGGAAATGCTGAGGACTGGCTGCTTCTGGGAATAACATCAATCAGTAACTGAAGGAGTAACTGCTCTTTTGCCCCTTGGTTGGGGTAACTCTGAGGCTCATATATGAGTATTGTGCTATCTTCCAGAACTCCCCAGCAGGATTAAGCTCCAGTTGACCACAGCAGTTAATTAATTAATAATGCATTTTTTACTGGTTGCCTTCTCTTCTCCAACTCACTTTCTCAATCTTCTGCCAATTTTTCTTTGGATCAGCTCTTCAATAAATTACACTTATCCTTATTTCAAGGTCTAACACACTAACACACAGGTCATCTTTTCTCATGCTTTTTCTCACCGTGGTAAAAGCAGGAGCCTAAATAATCATAGTTCTCTTATCCTTGATCATAAGCCAGTGCTGAAAATCCAAACACCCACAGAAATGAGGCAAGTTACATAAATAGGAGAAGTGAGCTGGACAGAGATTATGCTAACCAGATGGTGCATAACCAGTCTCAAAGAGCCAGCTGCTCTTCAGCCCCAGCCAATTGTCACCCATTTGAGAAGTAGGCTCAATGTGGCCACCTCAAGGTTTTATGAGAATCCAGAAATCCATATTTTGTGTAGAATATCTTAATACATAAATGTTGGCCACAAATTGAGATGCTTTTATAACATTGAACTGACCAAATAAAACACATCTGTGAACCATATTTTGTCCAGGGGCCACCAGTTGCAATTGCTATTACAGAAATATAGCCCTTAGCTGGAAAATCATAGCTAACATTTAACATAACAAGAATTGCTGCTCTTAAAATGGATTTTCACAGCCATTGTCACATTCTTTTTAACAGGTCTTATTCTCACCCCATCCTTACATGGTTATATCCAGCACTGCGTATCTGCTCAAAAAATAAAAGAGACCCAAGTGAAAAGGGAAATCTAGTCATAGACTTGGCATGTGATTGTGGTCTGGATTCATATGATATTTTTGAAGCCAACTGGAAAGGAAACCACCACCCAAATCCGTCACAATGTATGCTATCACAGTGAGTTTAAATTGGGTGGAAATGTTGTGAGTTTAATAAAATAGAACTGCTGAGATGTACATATATATCTGGGTTTAGCTGATAGCTCTTTCAAGGGCATTGTGATGTCAAATACGTTTGGCAGGTTCAATTCTCTTAGCACCCACATTTGCACTGTTCTTAAGACAGGAGGTGATTGGAAGCACATGTGCTAACAGTAACCGCATAATGTGTGAAATTAAGGGAAGTGTGGATATTTCACTCTAACTTTCACCGTTCTAAGATAGGCTAACCCTTTCCATGTGGGGGGATGGGGCAGAGGGTTACATCATTTTCCTTCTTCTTTTCTTTTTAATTTTAGGAAACAACTTAAAGCTTTTTACCTTCCTTTCACTTTGGCAGTTAGGAAGCAAAGTGCACAAATAATAAGAGTTGGGACTCTGAAATCTCATCTTCTCCAGTCAGAAAAACCAGTGTCAAGGGGTGCTTTTTAATTCTATGCGTTGACCAGTCACTCATTGAGAAAATGAAAAACGATGCTGTGCTACTGGTTTAAAAGAAAACTAATCTTATTTTGAGAGAAAAAAAAATCAAATGATTGGGCAGAGCTCTTCAGTAGTGTCAAGGTAATAAAAGACTAGAAAAGCCTGAGGGACTGTCATAGATTGGAGAAGACTAAGGAGACATGACAACTAAATGAAACATGAACTCCTGTATTGGATCATGGAACTGGAAATGGACCTAAATGGAAAAAAATGGTGAAATCTTAATATTAAGTCTGTAGTTTGGTAGCATTGTAACATGGTTAATTGCTTAGTTTTGATAATTTTACTATGGTTGCATAAAATGTTAATGTAAAAAAGAGCTGAATCAAGGATATATGGGTAGTCTGTACTATTTTTGCAAATCTGTAAATCTAAAACTATCTCAAAATTTAAAAAAAACAGTTTTGTAAAAAGACATAAACAAGATTCCAGTGCACAAAAGGCTAGACCAAGTAAGCAGAACTTCTTACAAAATCCTGCCTCAATAGGACTTTGAAGGGGGAGGATCTTGGCATGCAAATACCAAGGGTCCAGCAGAAGTAATGCCATTGAGTGTGATTGGTAGGGTACGTTAATGTCTCGCACAAGTTGGGCAGCAATTTGAAAATTTCACCTAAATTTTCATATGGTGTGCCTGAGTATGATATTGTTATGTTATAGAATTACATGCTTATGATTTTGTAATGAAAACTTTGGTATAGATTATTAGTTCATAAAAATGGGGTGTTATTTGTATAACACAGAATGGTATTTTAGTTCCATTTTACAGACAGAGAAACTGAAATTCGAAGAACTTGCTGAAGTTTACCCAGATAGTGAGTGCATGGATAGCAAAGGTAGGTAATTCCCACTGTGAACATTTTCTGGTTCTTAAATATTTTATGATGATCAATTCTCAGGCACAGGAAAAAAAAGATAAAATTGACAGTTATAAAAGGCCAGATATAGGTAGTATAAGTAAATGTAAGAATTTTTTGAATGATTAAGATGATAATCTCAAAAACCAGTGGGTAAAATATAGCTTATTCAGTGGCGTTAAGACAGCTAAGTCTATATTTAATTTGCATTTCCCTGATGGCTAATGACGTTGAGTATCTTTTCTTTCTTTTTTTTTTCAATGTCCAAAAATTTTTATTTTTTATTCATAAAATGAGTATCTTTTCATGTACTTATGTGCCATTCGTATACACTCTTCAGTAAACTGTCTTTTGCCTATTATCTAATTGGATTATTCCTTTTTCCACCTTGTAGTTTTGAGAATTCTTTATTCTAGATGTTTTAATTTTCATGAAATTAGATTTTTCAAAATTTTCTTGTGGGTCATGCTTTTGGTGTCAAGTCAAAGAAATGCCTAGCCCTAGAACCTGAAGATTTTACTAAACTCTCAAATATCTAATAGGAAGTTAGGAGGTGTGTGTGTGGGCGTGGGTATGCAAAGCAAAGATTCCCATCAGGTAGTGAGATGAGAGACAGTCGGGAAACAAAGAGGCAGAGCTGCCAGGAGAGCCGAAGGCACCCCAAGAACTTACACAGGCCTTGAAACTGGAAGCAGGTGGGGCATGTTCAAGGCATTTTTATTCATTTAGATAGGGTAAGGACCACTGACTTTATTCAGGTGAACTCTAATTCTCTGGGATGCATAAGAATCAAACTGTTAAGCTATACCTATAAACTAGGAGAGTTGAACAATCTGGTGATCACTTCACACTCTAAAGAACAGAGCAACTTGCCCAGGTCACACCCAGGAATATTTAAGCAAAGAAATACATCCACCCTGTCTCCTGATTTAGGTATTTTCACTGAAAAAGAATAGACTATAGGACTTCTTTTGTTGCTCAAGGGTAAAATATATGGCAAATATTATTTGGCCTGCATGTATAGAAGAAAATGTACTCCTTCCTATTAGTCATCAAGGTATCTCTTCACTTAGAACAAAATTATTAGAGCTGATAACTTAGGCTCCTCTAAAATAGAAAAATTTTTACGATCTTGATAAATTTACTTAGATTATCCATTTACCATTTTATTCATATATTATTTCTTTAAGAGTCCTTCCAAGGTTTCAAGTAAGCATGACTTGGGAATCTGTTCAACCCTAGCTGACTGGGAGCAATTTGCCTTTCTGCATTACTTTAGATGATCTCGTTCAACATACCTTTCCAGTGTGCTGATGAATCCTATGAACTTGAGTCCCAGGAACATTGATGGTGAGCTGACAAAGGCCAAAGGCTAATAAATTGCCCAAGAAAACCACTTTCTGGGTCTTTGGTCTTTTCAAACAGATAGCAACCTTTGATTTCTTGCTGTTCCCATCCCCTTCATAAGCTCATCAGATTTATCACCATCTCTAACAAGTCCCATGTTACCTGATAAATCACATACTGCAAACAACAAATTAATAAGGAAAAATATTTTATTAATTGAATTAGCAAATTAAACACTATAATATAGTTGTTTTCAATATTTTGATTGAAAAGGAGTGTTAGAGGTGTCACACTCAATCTTCTGGAATTTATTTCAAAGTTTTAATGACCTTGCTTCAGGAATAAGTATACATTCTGATACCCAGCCCATGTTTCTTGTGCAGTGACCAAATTTAAAGGGAAATATCAGGAGGCACAGGCCCTGAAGTGCTCTATAGGAAAACCTGAGACTGTCACCTTTGTCTGAATCCTGTCTCAAAGGAACAGAACATGTCCTCTTAGGAAGAAGCTCAAGAAAGAGGGGTAATAAAGAGATGTCCAGTGTAGCAGAAAGAGATTTCTTTTTCTTATGAATGTGGCTTTAAAATATATTTTCAATTATGGCTGCCTTCCCTAGCTTCTGGCCCTCACATCTACTGAACACCACTGGCACTGTGCTGGAGTCATTGTGCTCCTCATTGCTGGGCACTCACAGTGAAAAGAAAATGCCAGTTTAACTTAAGAATGACCCTGATGAAGCAGTAAAAATGATTAAAATAATTTAACCCTCGATTACCCATCTTTTTATTATTCTGTGTTGTAAAAAGATAAATAAACATAAAGGAATTCTGTTACACACCAGAATATAATAGTTGTTTCACAATAAAGCACTTGTATAATTACTTGCAGAATGAATAAAACTGGTATTTTTTTCATGAAATACCATTTTCACTGGAAGAAAGACAGATAGACAAACTATGTTTAGACTTGGTTAGAAAATACCAAACTATGGTATTTTCTCAAAATAAACTAGATGAGTTTCTCATTTCAAGAAAAACAATTGATAGAGCACATTACCAATGATAAAATTTTGAACTTTCAAGCAAAAATTAGAAACTCCTATCGTTCACCAAGAACTTGACAGCTTCCCAATCTTTAAAGACTTTCCTCATGAGTTGGTGCTGATATTAACAAATGAAAGTTTTACATATTGTATATTGAAATGTATTAACATTTTAAAGGTCTGAAAACTCAGTGAACCAATATTTTCCAAATGATCAATGCATGATGTTAAAAAATCATACGTGATGAAAGATCCATTTATTTTTTATTATTGTTTATGCTGTTACAATTGTCTCAATTTTCCCCCTTCACCCCCTCCACTCAGCCCACTTCCCACTTCCACAGTCAATCCCTGCAACATGTCCATGTCCATGGGTCTTTCATATATGGTCTTTGACTAATCCCTTCACCCTTTTTCAAAGTCCCTACCTCCTCCCTTTCTTCTTATAGTTGTCAGTCTGTTCCATCATCTATGCTTCTGATTCTATTTTGATCATTAGTTTATTTTGTTCCTTAGATTTCTCTTATGAATGAGATCATATGGGATTTGTCTTTCACCAACTGGCTTATTTCACTTAACGTAATAGTTTCCAGTTCCATCTATGCTGTCACAAAAAGTAAGAATTCCTTCTTTTTTTCTGCTGCATAGTATTCCATTGTGTAAATGTATCACAGTTTTTTAGTTCACTCATCTACTGATGGGCACTTAGGTTGTCTCCAACTCTTGGCTATTGTAAATAGTGCTGCTATGAATATAGTGGTGCATACATTCTTTTTAATTGGTGTTTTGGGATTCTTAGAGTATATTCCCAGCAGTGGAATAGCTGAATCAAAAAGTAGTTCTATTTTTAATTTTCTGAGGAAATTCCATACTGTTTGCCACAGTGGCTACCCTAGTCTGCATTCCTCCTAACAGTGAACTAAGGTTCCCTTTTCTCCCCATTCTTGTCAGCACTTGTTTGCTGATTTATTAATGATAGTCATTTTGGCAGGTGTGAAGTGGTATCTCATTGTGGTTTTAATTTGCATCTCTCTAATGGCTAGTGATGTTGAGCATCTTTTCATGTGTCTATGGGCCATCTGTATGTCCTCCTTGGAGAAGTGTGTGTTCAGGTCCTTTGCCAATTTTTTAATTGGACTTTTTGTCTATCAGGTGTTGAGTTGTATGAGTTCTTTACATATTTTGGAGATTAAACCCTTGTCCAGTGTATCATTGGCAAATATGTTCTCCCATACAGGCAGTTCCCTTTTTATTTTGATGATGGTTTCTTTAGCTGTGCAGAAGATTTTCAATTTGATTAGTCCCATTTGTTTATTTTTTCCTTTATTTCTCCTGCCTTAGGAGATATAATGGCAAAAATAGTGCTACGTGAAATATCTGAAATTTTACTGCCTATATATTCTGCTAGGATTTTTTATGGTATCACAACTTATATTTAAATGATAAAACATCCATTTAAAATGCAAGACCGACCAAAGAATTTAAATATAACAGGGTAGGAAAATTTCATTGATGTAGTTAAGATTCCACACTGCAACTAAGCTTTAAGAAACTACCCCTTGCTCAGTCTTGCCTTTTTCAGTGTGAGGCCAAATTTCTTTCTCTACTTTAACCAAAATAAAATTTCACAACCAATTGAATGTAGAACCAGATACAGGAATCCAACTTTCTTTAAGAAACCAGATATTAAAGAGATTTTAAAAATTAAAAAAACATAACAGCTGTGCTTGACTAACGTGATGCTTTAGAAAATGGAGTTATTTTCAAAATATATATTATTTGTGTTAATGTGTAGTGTTTAATAGCATTTTTAAACAAATTAATAAACATTTTAAAATTCTCTGCTTTAGCTTTTTAATACAAGAAAATATAGCTATATATAATCTACATAAACAAAAACTTTTTGAGATCCTCAATAATTTTAAGGATGTAAAGAGGTCTCAAGACTAAAAATTTGAGAACTGCTGCTCTAGATCCCCTCTATAACTTTTTTCCTACTAAGCTTTAGGGCATAAAATAATATAATTATCTTTAGGGGGCTATTTGGGATTTGTTAATTCTTTTTTTTTTTCTTCTTGTTTGTGGCAGTAAGCAAGCTGGTGTTTGCCTACTTTTCAGGAAAAAGAAGAAGGAGCAAGGCCTGGAACAGTGGGCTTGAACCAAACCCAATTTAGGAGGTATCTCCCAACACAGACATTATACATTTGCCTGGTTTGATATTAGTGTTCTGACTTTATAATATGAATCTGCTCAATAAATATCTTAATTCAATAAAAAGTTATTCAGCACCTACTAAGTGGAAAGCACAGTGCTTTTGAGAATACATGTCATGTCAGGTATGGCCATAATAGTACAGTCTACTGAGAGAAACAAAAATAGCAAACTTGTATGTAGTACCAGGCACTCTTCTGCTTTACCCCTGATATTTTCTGATTTAATCCTCATAAGTACCCTATTTTAGAATAATTTCCAACTATCAAAGGAGGAAATTGAGATTTAGGGAAGATTAGCATTACAGTAAGCTACAGAGCTGGGAGAAGAACCCAGATGCATTTGATGTACAAGTCTGGATTTTCAACTGTCATTGAAAATGGTACGGAACATTCTATAACAGAGTTCAAACAGAGTGAGGGGAAGAGACCAATTATAAGAGGGGAAAACCTGGCAGTGAGCTGGACCTTGAAGAAAAAGTGGATCTTCCACTGGAGGTTATCTAGGGGGAGGGAGGTGAGTTCCAGGAGAGATCTCTGCTTGAACAAAGACTCATAGCCACTAGGATGTCTGGCACATTTGGGATATTGTGATTTGAGATTGGAAAAATACATAGAACAAAATTGGGGAAAGATTTAAAAGGGATGTTGAAGATTTAAGACTTTGTTCTAGGAGGGTGGCAGCCTTAAAGGATTTTGCAAAGGGAAGCACCATGCTCCAAGCTGTGCCTTAGAGAGAAAACAACATGCACACTTAGACATCTGCATTTGCTTAGCCACAGAAAGCTCAAGGGCTGTAATTCTTTCTCCAAAGGAATTCCTAATGATTTAATTTGTAGCAGGCCAGAGCTTCTGCCCGTTTGGCATTAGGGTGCTGTGTGTGGCTTTGTTTTGACAAACTTTGGCCATGATTCGTTAACATGAAGCAGAGACCAGGTCGTGACTTCCTCAGCAGCAGGAAGCTCCCTGCCAACACTCAAACCAGGTTCTCAAAGACACGCCTCCTTTCTTCCCTGACCTCCTTCTCTCTGGATGTCTCCTTTCAAGTGGTGGGTGTTAACCTATTGAGATCTTATTTGAATACTTGGCAGAAAGTTGGTTTTTAACCACTGGTGGGCTCACGTAAGCCATAGCAGGGCCAAGAATTAAGAAGCAGGAAATCTTACGGCATTCACCTGAAACCACTCAAGCTATCACCTACAAGCCCCAGAGAGAGCAAGAATCTCCATTTGGAAATCTTCTAGGAGGATGCTGAGTCTGAGGCTACTATATTTCAACATTCCAACATGTACATAGAACTTACTGATAACATTGGGGTGGCTAGCAATAATAAAAGACACATGAAATTATAACATTTAAAAATAAAAACAAAATACAAATGCAATTCTTCAAAAATCAAAGAATAAATATGCAGGCACACTTGCTAATCTTTGTGGGGACTAGGGATGAGGGGTTGTGAAGTACAATTTAAATTGTAAACCAGTTAAAAAATCACAATCTCAGAAAGTTTTCTCATGCATGGTCCATATGCAAAAACCAGTTTCTAAAAACCCCAATTGGATTCAACTGAACCACTCGTTGTTTGGGGGAATATTGTGGTGTGGAGAAGTCAGTAACTGTATGGCTGTTAGACTAAATTTAAGCAATGTCCTTCTTTTTCTTAACTTTTTTTTAAAAAGTTGTGCTTAATATCCCAAGGAAGCTGACACAAAAGTTAAATAATTTCTTTCCCAGGTGGAGGAAATTAAAGCAAAAAGACAAAAAGTTCTTAACTCTTGTATGAGAAGACAAGCATCTTTTCCCTTATGACAGATAGCTCTGATATGTGCAAAGAGAAGACAGGCCAGGAAGAAAGATGGAGAATTCTGAAGTGATCACAAATCACACAGCATAAGCAAAATGTATCCATTTAGGAAGAATTTAATTTTGAAGACATTTACTTCAAATCTAAAACAATTTGGATCTCTTGAAAGCAGTTCTCTTAATTAAAATGTTTTTAGCTTTCCAAGGAAAAAGACATGTGGACAATCACAACAGTGTGGTGATTGCTGGGGAGAGGAGGTTGTAAGGGAACTAAAGGGTAGAGGAAGAATACAATAAAGATTAAATAAAGTAAGGAAAGAATAAACAAATGGGACCTCATCAAAATAAAAAGCTTCTGCATGGCTAAAGAAAACAGCATTAAAATGAAAAGAGAGCCAACAGTATGGGAAAACATATTTGCCAATGATACCTCAGACAAGGGCCTGATCTCCAAAATATATAAAGAACTCACACGACTCCACTCCAGGAAGACAAACAACCCAATTAAAAAATGGGCAAAGGACTTGAACAGACACTTCTCCAAGGAAGACATACAGAGGGCCCAGAGACATATGAAAAGATGCTCAGCATCACTAGCCATCAGTGAGATGCAAATTAAAACCACAATGAGGTACCATCTCATACCAGTCAGAGTGGCCAACACAAACAAATCAACAAACAAATGTTGGAGAGGATGCACAGAAAAGGGAACCCTAGTACATTGTTGGTGGGAATGCAGACTGGTGAGGCCACTGTGGAAAACAGTATGGAATTTCCTCAGAAAACTAAAAATGGAACTGCCTTTTGACCCAGCAATTTCACTGCTGGGATTATACCCTAAGAGCCTTGAAACACCAATCCAAAAGTACCTGTGCACCCCAATGTTCATAGCAGCACAATTTACAGTAGCCAAATGCTGGAAGCAACCTAAGTGCTCATCAGTAAATGAGTGGATCAAAAAACTATAGTACATTTACACAATGGAATTCTACGCAGCAGAGAGAAAGAAGGAGCCTATACCCTTTTCAACAGCATGGATGGAACTGGAGAGCATTATGCTAAGTGAAATAAACCAGGCAGTGAGGGACAAATGCCATATGATCTCACCTTTAACTGGAACATAATCAACAAAAGAAAAAAGCAAACAAAATATAACCAGAGTCCTTGAAATTAAGAATAATCTAACAATAGCCAGAGGGGAGTGGGGAGGGGCAGTGGGGAAGAGAGTTTTCAGGAACTACTATAAAGGACACATGGACAAAACCAAGAGGGAGGGTGGAAGCATGGGAAGGAGGTGGGTTTGGCTGGGGTGGGGAGAAAATGCAGACAACTGTAATTGAACAACAATAAAGTAATTAAAAAAATTAAATAAAATACATAGAAATTATTTTTATTTTTCTTTTATAAAGAATCATTTTTAAATTTAAATAGATTTTGTATTATCACCAAATCATGGATTCTGTATCCATTTAAAACACATGTACCCATATCATATTTTTCTCATTGAATAGTTTTTGATTATGTTGTCACTGGAAATTACCGGCTTCTGTCTAATGTCTATGACTGCAAGCACAAGGGATTTTCAAGTTTAAGATGAACTTTTTCAAGTAATTTTACTTTATCTTTCAACTTTTCTATTTTGTCATTTACATAACTCTAAGTAAAGATAACATAACTGAACTAGAAAGATTGTTTGGTTTTTTAAAAAAAAATTGCTGTGGCATTGAGTAAACATGCCTTCATTCTGATTTTTGCCTTCATCATGAAGGTGGTTTACAGATGGCTGATTGGGAAATCTGGGCAGATGTCATGAATGTGGCAACCTGAGAAACCAAAGCTGACACAAGAAGGTCCTGATCATGTAAAGGACACTCCTTCCTATTTGTTTGTCTGTATTGGTGTTTCGAATAGAAGTTTACAGGTGGCCTATAGTGTGGAAACCATAACACTATGTTAAGAGTAGTGAGTATCAGAATGCTGCGGCTTCCAGCCAAGATGGAGGCATAGGTAGACACACTGTGCCTCCTTGCACAACCAAAAGAAGGACAACAAATTAAAAACAAAAACAACCAGAACTGACAGAAAATCGAACTCTATGGAAGTCCGACCACCAAGGAGATAAAGAAGAAACATTCATCCAGACTGGTAGGAGGGGCGGAGATGCGAAGCTGAGGAGGGTAGGACATGCGGCAAGGCTGCAGCTGGCAGACCCAGCAAGGTGGCTGATTGTGGAACAGGGCAGGCCAGGCTGCTGCAGCTAGCAGACCCCGTGGCCCCACATTCTCTCATAGATAAACTGGGAGGAACTGTGGGGGAGCGAAGTAGACCATGCAACCCAGGACTCCAGCACCGGGAAATAAAGCCTCAAACCTCTGATTGAAAACACCCGAGGGTGTTAATTCTTCCAATCCATGAGCATGGTACATGCTTCCATTTGTTTGTGTCTTCCTTAATTTCTTTCTTCAGTGTTGTGTAGTTTTCTGAGTACAAATCTTTTACCTCCTGGGTTAGGTTTATTCCTAGGTACTTTATTTTTCTTGTTGCTATATCAAATGGGATTTTTTTCCTGATTTCTCTTTCTGCAGTTTCGTTGTTGGTGTACAGGAATGCCTTTGATTTCTGAGTATTGACTTTGTATCCAGCTGTTTTGCCAAATTCATTTATTAGGTCGAGTAGTTTTTTGGTGGAGTGTATAGGATTTTCCATGTACACTATCATGTCATCTGCAAACAGTGACAGTTTCATTTCCTCCTTTTCTATTTGGATGCCTTTTATTTCTTTTTCTTGTCTGATTGCTGTGGCTAGTATTTCCAATACTATGTTGAATAGGAGTGGTGAGAGAGGACATCCTTGTCTTTTGCCAGATCTTAGTGGGAAAGCTCTAAGTTTTTGTCCATTGAGTATGATGTTGGCTGTAGGTCTCTCATATATGGCCTTTCTTATGTTGAGGAATGCTCCCTCTATTCCCACTTTGCTGAGTGTTTTTTATCAGAAATGGGTGCTGTATCTTATCAAATGCTTTAAAAAAAAGAGAAAAGAAAAGAAAACACCCAAGGGTGTTGAAGCGGTAGCAGGAGAAACTCCCAAAAGAGACCTTACAGGCAAGAAGGGGCTGGCAAGAAGTATTCCAAGTCATGAAAGGCAAGGACCTACATCCAAGATTACTCTATCCAGCAAAGCTATCATTTAGAATGGAAGGACAGATAAAGTGCTTCTCAGATAAGGTCAAGTTGAAGGAGTTCATCATCACCAAGTCCTTATTATATGAAATGTTAAAGGGAGTTACCTAAGAAAAGGAAGATAAAAAATATGAACAGTAAAAATGACAGAAAACTCACAGTTTTTAAGGACCACACCTAAAACAAAAACAAGAGCAAACTAGGCAAACAACTAGAACAGGAACAGAACCATAGAGATGGAGATCACGTGGAGAGTTGTCAATAGGGGAGTGGGAGGGGGAGAGTCGGGGGAAAGGTACAGAGAATAAGTAGCATAAATGGTAGGTAGAAAATAGACAGGGGGAGGGTGAGAATAGTATAGGAAATGTAGAAGCCAAACAACTTATATGTATGACCCATGGACATGAACTATAGTGGGGGAATGTGGGAGGGCGGGGGTGGGCAGGATGGAGTGGAGTGAAGGGGAGAAATGGGACAACTGTAATAGCATAATCAATAAATATATATATATTTTAAAGAGTAGTGAGTATCAGTCCAGGGGGCAAGAATGGTAGTACCTGGAATCCTTTTTCAGGAAACTTGGAACATCTCCCAGAAACATGTCCAGGAAACTTGAAAGTGATGACTTTTCTTTAAAATTGACTATATGAATATCAATGTTTTGTGGTCCCTGGGGCCATTGGTTTATTATAACTTGCTTAGTGACCACAACTTTGTGTGTACTACCCATCCACTCTGAATCCCTCTGTCTCATTATTTTGGGATAAAGTTCAACTGCCTCGGTCAAATATTTAATCTTTCATAATTGAGTCCCCATTAGCTATTCCAGCAGCACAGATGTTGGAATGCTAAGCACTGAAGGATGAATACAATTGCATTAGGCAATGATGGTGGAAGAAAAAGGAAATCCAGGCACAAGGCAGAAGAAGGCAAAAATATGGAAGCTTAGAAGGGCAAAGTTTGTTTGGAGAATGGTGTGTTAAACAATGTGGCTGAAAGGTAAGATATACGGAGGAACTCAGGAAAGATGAATTCTCAAAGAGAGGCAGGATTATGTAACATAGGGTCCTGTGAGCCATGCTAACAAAGTTGAATTTTATTTCTGTAGCCACTGGAGTAAGCAACAAAGATTTTTGCAAGGAAAAGTGTTATTGTCAATGCTGAGGTTTAGAAAGGTGACTGGCAAGTGAAGGCTGTCCTGATTGAAATTGTTAGAAAGGCCTAACCTCCAAAGGTCCTCTTAAATACTGTAATTCCACAAAAACATTTTACATTTGTTAGAAGTTACAGAGATTACCAAGTAGCCCAAGACATCATGGTGAAAATATTTAGAAATCTGGCAAACTCCTCTTTCACTATATGTTATTTCCAAAGAAGATAATCTTTAATCCTCTCTTCCAACCAATTTATTTTTCTTGGAAAAAAAGGCCAAAAATGTTTGGAAAATACACTCCACCCATTTTTCTTTTTAGAAGAGATGGCTTCTTAGTACCTACATGAGCCAAATTTTAATCTACAGGAATTTTCTTCAAGAAGAGGTTCTGCCAAAATGTTCTTCCAATATAATTCTGGTGGGAATCTGTGGTAGGTGAGTGTAAATTGTTATAGTCATAGAATGTAAGAGAGGAAGGAGAACATCAGCATACTAAATATTCAATACTAAGAATATATTATGAAGTATCTGGGATGTTTTTAGTGAGTGTGGAAAATCAACAGCTAGTCAAAAGATCATGAGAACCTCAGAGCTTACATAATCTATATTTCAGTATTCTATCAGGTACTTATTTATTGATGGGGATTCTAAAGAACATTCCATGTGTATTTTTGAGGACTCTGTGGGGCACTGTACATACTGGTGAACACAGACACAGTTCCTGCCCTCATGGAGCTTATATTTAAAATCAGGATACAAAAAGATAAATAAGAAATTATAATAATATGACATAATAATTATAGTGTGAAAGTGCTTTGATGGAAGAAGCACAAGGTGTTATAAGACCATACAGAATAAGTTTGGAGGACAGGAAACACACCTATGAATAAATTGTAACTAAGCAGACATCTAAAGCATAAGCAGAATCTGGCCCAGCAAAATAAGGCGTCAAGAAGGAAGGAGGGGAGTACATGCTAGTATGTGATGAATTTAGGCACAGACCCAGAGTCAAGAGAAATAATTGCATTGTGGAAACCAAGTAGTTCACCTCAGCTGGAATTTACATAGACACTGTGTATGTGTGCTGAGGGTGAGGGTGGAAAGTAGTGAGAGGGTGAAGTATCTACAGATGAAGCTGGAGAGGTAGGTAAGTAGGGGCCAGATTCTACCAAATCTTGTAATACTTATAACAGAATTGTGGAGTTATCCTGAGGGCACTGGAGAACCATTGACTACTTTTAAACAGAGTAACAATCTTGAACATATTTGAATCTCAGAAAGACCACTCTGACCATGGAGTGGAGAATGGATTGGTAGATGTGGCAAAGTTGCCTGGTACAGAGGATGTGATAATCCTCAGGACAGGCAATGAAAGCCTAAACAAGAAGAGTGGAAATGGAAACAGATATGGATTTAAGAGGTATTTACAAGAGAGTATAGGTTAGACTTGGTAATTGTTGTTCAGAGTGAGGGGGAAAAGGGAGACAACATTAATTTCCAGGTTTCTGGCTGGGCTAGTGGTTAATGACTGTGCATGAAGAGAAGTCGATTAGATTAGAGGAGCAGAGGAAGGGGTGAAGGCAAGGAGTTCAGTTTTGTTTCTGTTTCTGATGGACAAACAAAAAATCTAAGAGGTAATTGGATATATATATATATATATATATATATATATATATATATATATATATGGACTTGGAATTCTGGCTGAGATTTGAAAGTTATTAGCATGTACATGGGAGACAATGCATGTAAGGAATGCTTAAATAAGTCTTCTAGATAGCAGAACTCCAAGGCATCCATGAGTACTACTTAAAATTGGAAGAATTGCCCCATTTCTCAGTCCCTTTTACTATAGCTCTGCAATGCACAAAATTCTATTCTGTTCCCTATCTAGGATCTTAAGAATATTCATGTCTTTCATCCCACATAGAATTCTGTCTCCTCTCAAAAATATCACTAATTTTGAAGCAATTATGTAATTATTTTTTTCTTTTATTGAGTCCAGAGAGAGTGGAAGGGATAGAGAAAGAATGAGAGACAAACATCAATGTGAGAAACATCAATCAGTTGCCTCTTGCATGTGACCTGACCAGGGATTGAACCCACGAACTTTTTGTTTGCAGGACGACACCCAACCGCGCTGCACCAGCCAGGGCCGAAGCAACTACTTTAACACCCTTGGAGCTTACCTTGATTTTGTGGTCTGAAGAAAGCTATACAAATTTTAGGGGCATTATCTACTTCCATAAAAGCATATAATTCAAAAGAGTAAAATCAGGACATTTGCTTTCAAGCAAAATAACTGAGTTATGTTTTACAGGGAATTATTTGGGTCATTTGATATTTAATTTAAACTGTGTCCTTCCTACTCTCATTTTAATTAATTCATCTTTTAGCCTGTCCTGACATGGTCAGAACTTATTTAGAATCCCTTGTTCCCAAAGATCAAATTGATTTTCTAAAGTACATTTGGTTTCTAAAACTTGGCTTCTCTCAGCTTCTGGTGACAGTACAAAGAGCACATACATATTCCAACAATCCACGGATTGTTGTTAGTGAAAGGCATCTGTGCTTGGCCTCTCTGAGAGGAAGGGCACAGCACATTTCTTCAAAGGAGGAAGTGTTGGAGCTATTATTACCTTCAAGGCATCCTTGGTCTGACCATTCAGAAAGACACAACTCAGGCTCTGAAGCCATTCAAAAGAGGAGGTTGTAAAAATGGGTCCCCTGGTGACACTTTGACTGCAAGTCTTTCCCTCTCATCTACCCTGCAGACCCAGGTTTGTTAGCCTTGACCTCTCCTATTACTATGGAAATGCAACACTGCCAAGGGAACTTCCTTGGTGATTATCATTTGGCCTACAAAAAAATAGAATAGAAATAGGAAAAACATTGCCCATTACATCTTGCCATTTGGCCTTTTTCTTTAGACCAAAGAACCTCCCAGCGATTTCTTTGAAAGTATGATGTGGGGGTTGTCAGACTTCTGCTCTGTGGAGTGTTCATGTTTGAGGAGGTGAGGCTCACCTGCAGTACAGTATTAATATACTTGGAATAATGATAATATCCTTAATACCATGAACTCCTTGGAACTGTGGGCAAAGTATACAGCACATATGTGCATGCCACTTAAAAAAAGGTCCATTGCTTTCCTCATAAATTCTATATCCCCCTAAAATGAAGAATTGACTTGGTCCCATTCCCTCATTTAACTTACCAGGAAAATGCAGCCCAGAGATTATGTCCTTTTTTTTTTTTTATTGTTGTTCAAGTACAGTTGTCTTCATTTTCCTGCCACGACTTTCCCCTGTCCCACCCACCCCCACCTCCCACCCTCATTCATTCCCCACTTTGCCTTTGTCCATAGGTCCTTTATACATGTTCCTTGATGACACTTCCCCTTCTTTCTCCCTTTCTCCACTTCCCTCCTCCCTTCTAGTTACTGTCAGTTTGTTCTTTATTTCAATGTCTCTGGTTATATTTTGCTTGCTTTTTTGTTTTGTTGATTAAGTTCCACGTATAGGTAAGATCATATGGAATTTGTCTTTCGTGTCTGGCTTATTTCACTGAGCATAGTGCTTTCCAGTTCCATCCATGCTCTCACAAAAGGTAGGAGCTCCTTCTTTCTTTCTGCTGTGTAGTATTCCATCGTGTAAATGTACCATAGTTTTTTGATCCACTCATTTACTGATGCACACTTAGGTAGCTCCTTTTGCTTCTCTTCCTTCTGTTCTTTTTCTTCTCTTAGTCCTTTTTCTCCCTCTTCCTCCTTTCTCTTTTTGTCTTTCTAAAGTGACAAAGCTGTATACTTTGAATTTTTTGTTGGTTTGAGTTAATGTTAAACAAGAGTGGAAGAGTTCCACGTGAGAGGCACAGTGGACAAAGAAGGAGAACACAGTTGGAAGAGTACCTAGACTCACAGAGAAGATTACCAGGAAGTAGACAAATTATTTCAGAAACACTGGGTTTCGGTCATCAGTTAATGAAGGGACCCTGGCAATCCAGTAGTCAGGACCTGGGGTGTTCTTAATATGCATTTCCCAGTCTACCTGTTGCCTTGGCAATTGTCTTCTCTTCTACCTGTAGGAATGAAGCAGGTCAACAGTGGCTGAGGTCCAGTGCTCCCAAACTTACTAGGGAAGGAATGAGACAAGAGACTTGAAAATTCTAGGAGTTCCTTCCTGAGTTAGATTCTGCCTTCAGGAGAGTAGAAAAGATGTAGTGTACTTTACTTATTTTAATGAAGTGACCACAGTGTACTTTCGTTTGTGATGTTTTATCATGCGCTGCTAAATATCTTGAAGTCACCCGGGCACACCAATACAGAAAATGCATCCCATGGGCTTTGGGGTGAGAATCAGTAAGTCTGAGTGGTGGTTCCAACACTGCTGGCCTTGGACAAGTCCCAGAGTCTCTTTAGCTCTTGTTTTCCTCATATGAAAAATGGCAACCACATTAATGCCTACTTCAAGGGACAGATTCAAGAGTTAAATAAATGAAGGTACATAATATGTCTGATATGGAGTCTAGCATACAATATTGGCTTCTTACAGCCACTCGCCCAGCTCCTGGCTCTGTACCAACAACACAAGTTGGCTCAGAGAATAGAAAATGCTAGAGGAAATTTTTTGTGCTATGTGTTCTGAACTTAATAAAAATATTAAAGCCTCATTTACCCTTTGTTTTTTGTTGAGCTTCTTAGGTTAATATGATTTAGCAGCTCTGCAAGAGATTTGGTATCATTCTGTTCACAGTTAAAAAGTACTTTATAACTTTAGGGCATGTTGTAGGGAGAATTTCCCAACATTTTCTGACTTGTCAACGCCTTTTATAGTACAATCTTGCAAACCCAACCCCTTTGGAATTTTAACAATTATTTTATCATTTTTACATCATATGTATTAAAAAGTTATTTAAAATTAAACACAGACATATTTTATCTTTTTATATTTCTCAGAATTTTATCTTAATAGATGTTATTTATTTTTATTTTTATTTTTCTAATATATTTTATTGATAATGCTATTACAGTTGTCCCATTCTGTTCTCCCCTTGATTCCCCTCCACCGTGCACTTCCCTCCCACCAGCATTCCCCCCAACACTTAGTTCATGTTCATGGGTCATACATATAAGTTCTTTAGCTTCTCCATTTCCTATACTATTCTTAACCACCCCCTGTCTATTTTGTATCTACCATTTATACTTCTTATTCCCTGTACCTTTTCCCCCATTCTTCCCCTTCCCCCTCCCACTGATAAACCTCTATGTGATCTCAATTTCTGTGATTCTGATCCTGTTCCAGTTGTTTGCTTAGTTTGCTTTTGTATTTGTTTTGGGTTTGGTTGTTGATAGTTGTGAATTTGTTGTCATTTTACTGTTCATAGTTTTGGTCATCTTCTTTTTCTTAGATTATTCCCCTCAACATTTCATATAATAAGGGCTTGGTGGTGATGAACTCCTTTAACTTGACCTTATCTGGAAAACACTTTATCTGCCCTTCCATTCTAAATGATAGCTTTGCTGAACAGAGCAATCTTGGATGTAGGTCCTTGCCTTTCATGACTTTGAATACTTCTTGCCAGCTTCCTCTTGCCTGTAAGGTTTCTTTTGAGAAATCAGCTGATAGTCTTATGGGAACTCCTTTGTAGGTTAACTGTCTCCTTTTCTCTTGCTGCTTTTAAGATTCTGTCCATCTCTTTAATCTTGGGTAATGTAATTATTACATGCCTTGGTGTGTGCCTCCTTGGGTCCAGCTTCTTTGGGACTCTCTGGGCTTCCTGGACTTCCTGCAAGTCTATTTCCTTTGCCAGGTTGGGGAAGTCCTCCTTCATTATTTGTTCAAATAAGTTTTCAATTTGTTACTCTTCTTCTTCTTCTGGCACCCCTATGATTCAGATGTTGGAATGTTTAAAGTTGTCCTGGAGGTTCCTAAGCCTCTCCTGCTTTTTTTTGAATTCTTGTTTCTTCATCCCATTCTGGTTGAATGTTTATTTCTTCCTTCTGCTCCAACTTGCTGATTTGAGTCCCAGTTTCCTTCCCATCACTATTGGTTCCCTGTACATTTTCCTTTATTTCACTTTTCATAGCCTTCACTTTTTCCTCTATTTTACAACCATACTCACCCATTTCTGTGAGCATTCTGATTACCAGTGTTTTGAACTCTGCATCTGATTGATTGGCTATCTCTTGAATGCTTAGTTCTGTTTTTGGAGCTTTGATCTGTTTCATTTGGGCCATATTTTATTTTTTGTCTTAGTGTGCCTGTTACATTGTAAGAGGCAGAGCCTTAGGTATTTGACAGCATGGGGCAACCCATGGCACTGTATGTGGGGGAAGGGTCTAGAGGGAACAATGCCATTTGCTCAGCTCTTGGCCAGTTTTCAGTCACTTCCCCCATTACCCACAAGCAAATTGGGCCCTTCTGGTGCTGATTCCTGAGTGGGTGGGTTTGTGTACATTCTAGGACCCTGTGGGTCTCTGCAAAAAACTCTCCTGTGTGGCAGCGAGTTTCTCCCACCACTACAACACCCACAGCCAGATTTTTACAGCCAGAGGTTTTGAGGCTGTCTTTTCCCACACTGGAACCCTGGGTTGCATGGTCTGTCTCATTCCCTAGTTGCTCCTCGCAGTTTATCCCCATGCATATGTGGGACTGCCCAGTTCTCCAACCACTGCCTCACCCTGCTATTCCTCTAGCTGCAAGCTTGTCAGATGTCCTCTCCACCCCGGCTGCCCATTTTTGCTTCTCCTACTCATCTGGATGAATGTTTTTTCTTTAACTCCCTGGTAGCCTGACTTCCATACAGTTAGATTTTCTGGCAGTTCTGGTTATTTTTTTGTTTTTGAATTTGTTGTCCTTCTTTTGATTGTGCGAGGAGGCAAAGTATATCTATCTATGCCTGCATCTTGGCCAGAAGTTAACATAGACATGTTTTGGATCTATGTTATGAATTCTTAAGCTCAGTGCTGAGAATATGGGAATTCATTATATTATTAACTACATTTTGTATTTCTGCCATTTTATTGTAAGAAAGATAATATCCAAGCTATGATCAATAAAATGGCAATAAATATGTATCTATCAATAATTGAATCAGAAAAACAAAGTGAACGAAAAGAACAGAGACAGAATCATGGATACAGATAGGTTGCCAGATGGGAGAGGGATGTGGGGGAATGAGTGAAGAGGTGAGGGGATTAAGAAGTACAAATAGGTAGTTATAGAATAACCATATAAAGTACAGTACAGGAAATGGAGTAGCTAAAGAACTTATATGAACAACCTATAGGCATGAATAATGGTGTGGGGATTGCCTGAGTGGGGGGTGCTGGGTGGTGTAGAGCAAATGGGGAAAAATTGGGACAAGTGTAATAGCATAATCAATAAAATATTATTTAAAAAAGAAAATATTATGCCAATATTTTATTTTTAATAGTCTAATAATTATTTAATAAAATGAAAATTCAGTATTTTAATTTATCAAGTGATAAACATTCTAATTTATTTTAACTTAAGTCTTTATAAAAAAGAATGTTACAGACAATAATTTTTGTGTGTGTGAGTGTTTATATCCATGAGGCATATTAGTGTAGTTTTCATTTTTCATGATGTATTGTCTGATTTTGTAAATAAAGTTTAACATGACTTTATAGCATATTTGACTTTGGGGCTAAAAATATTTAAAAATGGATTGTAGTCCAACAATAAGTTCTAGAGTCAATAATTGCCTTCAAAAGTTAATATTTGAGATTTCTCTTTTGAATTAAAAAAAATCAGCTGATCTCCTTTCTAGGTACTATAATTTTCAGTTTTGTTTCTAAATTATAAGACAAGGGAGAAGATTTAAGGCTTTGATTAAAAAGCACTTCTCCACAAATAGCCATGGATAAGCTTTATTCTCAATATATGGAGAGTCATCAGATTCGCCTTTTGCTGATCACTTGCCACATTCCAGTCCATTTCTGAATCCTGCTGATTCAACCTTTCAAATACTCTTCCCATTGCTCCCTCTGCTATTCAAACCCTCTGCTGCCCACTGCTGTCACTGGAGATCAAGACCTTATTACCTTTTCCTTGATTGAGGAAATTCATTTCTCAACTTGCCCCTCTAATAGTCCTGCTCCAATCTAACTTCCTGGCATTATGTACATATTACTCTTCTAAAAGTACCTAAACTAAAAATTTTAACTGGTTTTAATTTTCATAAAACCCTTCCATGCTTTTCATCTTTACATGTTTGCCAATGCTGTTCCCTTCACCTGGAGTCCCCTTTCCTTCTCCCTACGTCTTACCCATATTAAATGCTAATTCCTCCTTGAAGCTTTTCCTAATTTCCACCATTGAAATGCCAACACTTCCTTCATTAAACATCCCCTTACTCTGTTCTTACCTCACTCACTTATACTCTGCCTCATAATGGAATTAAAGGGATCACTTGCAAAGATATTTCAGAATAATTCTGCTTTTAGTTATTCTGTCCTTGGGCCCTTTGGCCTAGATACAATATGTCACCATCCAATTGACATCCCAGGTTGTGTTTTGTGACTGGCATCTTTTGAGGATTCTCCACAAATTCTCCTTTCCTACTAGTGATAACACCTCTCTCTTACTTTAGGAACTATCTCTGCCCTACTTTATGGATTCTTTTGTGAGATTGTTAAAGTGTCTCTCCCAGCTAAGAAGTAGGCATATTAGAATGTCTATTCCAGTATAACTTGAATACATTTTTCAATGTAATATGAGGAAAACAAAAGGTTATATATTATTTAGCCCATTAATGTCTCCTGAAAAGACTGAACTTACTTCCTTCTGCAAAAGTTCTTGGTGTTAACTAAATTCCTATCCTTCCCAAAGTTCTTTCTTTGATTCTGAGCTGGCCAATCTTTGCCAATACTTTTTTTTTTCTTAATTTATCCAGAGTTTTGTCTATTACTTGAAACCCAAGAAGTGCAACTAATACACTATTGTAGCTCAAATGTGAAAAATTCTACTATAGCATGTGTCTAAATTTGGGGTCATTCTAAATTCTTTCTGTTACTGGACTTACATTCCTCTTTTTCTAAAGTTTTGGCATTGGGAGAGATTTTACTCTCTTGTTATCTCCATTGGCAACTAGGTCACTCTTGGAGTGAGGTAGACATTCCATAAGTGTTAGGAATTTAATGGACTTAAATGACTTTCCACTGAGTGGCAGTTCAGACAACAGCTATGAGGGAGGCAAGAGTAACAAATCAGAGTCACAAATCAGAATCAATGATGATTTGGAACTGGTATAGAAGCCTTGTGCTGCATGTCAGGAATAAGAATCAGCAGGTATACTTGGCAGGTTCCTGACACTAGACCCACTCCCATTGGAATAGGACACAAACCAGGGAATCTGACACAGTTGCAATGCTAACAGAGATAGCTCTGTCTGTCCCCCAAGTACTGTGTCTAAGGTACATGGCTGTAACTGTTCACTGATCAGGCAGTAGTAGAGTTGAAGGAATGGGCCATCTCACCTGGCAGGTGGAGCACACTGACTGGAGGTCGGGGATTGCTCAGAAGTCCAATAATTGATGAGTAAAAGTATGATGCAAGAACTGATATTTAGGCCTTGGGAAGGAGATTGGCAAAAGCAAGGCAAAGGTTTGAATTAAAGAGGAGTAAGAAGACAAATTTACTAGTAGCAAGATTAACAATGCTGAGCAAATAGGTGATGGTCTATCAGAGAGGTTCACCAAAAAAACAATTTCTGCCTGAAGTCCAGAAGTGTGGGTGGGGCTGGACCTGCAGGTAGCCTCAGATGTTTGGAACTTATTCTATATTTTAAGATGTTTAAGTGAGGGTGTTATAGACTAATATCAACTGCTATAACAATAACAGTTTCTGCTGAGAATAAAAGACTTCTAAGATCTGGGTAAATGACACATATACAGGCTTCATAAACTACTCTTTTGTTTTGTATACTTTGAGGCTATGTTGTTTGGAGGATACCAGTTTATAATTACTGTATCTTCCTGTTAAATTGTTTCATTTATCATTAGGCCATGACCTTTCTTCATTTCTTATAATTATTTTTTTGCCTTAAAACCTTTTCTTTCCTGATACTAGTGTAGCTGTGCCCTGCCTTTTAATTCATGGTTCTTTAGTGTATTTACTCTGTTGTACTTTCAACTGGGTTGTATCCTTATATTTTTAAGTGTCTTTCTTGTAAAGATCATGTAGCTAATTTTTAAAAACTAATATTTATTTTTTCAACAAGGGTTTATTTTGTTTATATTGACTGGGATTACTTAATATATGAATTCATCACTCTGACTTTATTTTGTGCTTATATTCATCCTACCAACCTTGTTGTTTATTGATTTATTGATGGCGGTCATTCTGACAGGTGTGAGGTTATATCTCAAAGTGATTGTAATTTGCAATTCTCTGACAATTAGTGACATTGAATGTCTTTTCATATGTCTATTGGCCATTTGTATGTCGTCTTTGGAGGAGTGCCTGTGCAGGTCCTCTACTTACTTTCTAATTGTATTGTTTTTTGTTGTTTAGTTGTGTGACTGCTTTATTAATTTTGGATATTAATTCCTTACCAAATGTATCATTGGCAAATATCTTCTCCTTTTCAGTAGTTTGTCTTTTGATTTTGTTGATAGTTTCCTTTGCTATGCAAAAAATTTTTAGTGTGATGTAGTCCCATTTATTTATTTTTTTGTCTCTCTTGCACAAGGAGATATATCAGAAAAAATTTTGCTAAGAGAAATATTGAAGATTTTACTGCTTATGTTTTCTTCTAGGAGTTTTATAGTTTTGAGTTTTAAATTTAAGTCTCTAATCCATTTTGAGTTTATTCTTGTATATAGTGTAAGAATGTGATACACTTTTCTTTTTTGTATCTGTCCAGTTTTCCAAATGTCATTTATTGTATAGACTTTTACTTTATTGTATGTTCTTGGCTCCTTTGTCAAATATTAATTGACTGTATAGGTGTGGTTTATTTCTGGGCTCTCTATTCTGTTCCATTAACCTATACATCTGTTTTTATTTCAGTACCATGCTGTTTTGATAACTATGACCTTGTAGTATAGTTCGATATCAGGTAGTCTTATTCCTCCAACTTTGTTCTTTCTCAAGATTGTTGTGGCTATTCCAGTTTTATTTTTTGTGGTTTCATATAAATTTTGGATTATTTGTTCTATTTCTGTGAAATACACCATTGGTATTTTGATAGGAATTGTGCTGAATCTATAAATTTCTTTGGGTGGTATAGATATTTTAATGATGTTAATCCTTTATATCCATAAGCAGGGTATATGCTTCCATTTATTTGAATCTTCTTTGATTTCTTTCTTCAGTGTCTTATAATTTTCTGAGTACTGGTCATTCACAATGTTGGTTAAATTTATTCCTAGTTATTTTATTTTTGTTGGTGCAATTATAAATGGGATTGTTTAATTAGTTTCCTTTTCTGATAGTTACTATTGGTGTATAAAAATGCAACTGATTTCTGAATACTTATTTTTTATCCTGCTACTTTACTGAATTCACTTATTAGTTCAAGCAGTTTTTTTGGTGGAATCTTTAGGACTCTCTATATACAGTATCATGTCATCTGCAAATAATGACAGTTCTATTTCTTCCTTTCTAATTTTGATGCCTTTTTTTCTTCTTTGCATCTGGTTGCTGTGACTATGACTTCCAGTACTATGCTGAATAAGACAGGTAAAAATGGACATCCTTGTCTTTTTCCTGATCTTAAGGGAAATGTTTTTAGTTTTCCCTTTAAGTATGATGTTGGCTGTGGGTTTGTCATATGCCATTAATATGTTGAAATATGTTCCTTCTATTACCACTTTGCTGAGAGTTTTGGTCATAAATAAATGATGGATTTTGTCATATCCTTTTTCTACATTTATTGGTGTAATAATATAATTTTTTACCTTCCATTTTATATATGCAGTATATCACATTTATTGAGTTAGGGATATTGTTTCAACCTTGCATTCCAAGAATAAATCCCAATTGTTCATGATGCATGATCTTTTTAATGTATTGTTGGATCCTGTTTACTAATATTTTATTGAGGATGTTTGAGTCTATGTTCATCAGAGTTATTGGACTATACTTTTTTTTCTCTGTAGTGTCTGTATCTGGTTTTGAAATTAAGATAAGGGTAGCCTTGTAAAACAAGCTTGGGCATCTTCCCTCCTCTTAAATTTTTAGAAATAGTTTAAGAAGGCTAGGTGTTAGTTCTTCAAATGTTTGGTAAAATTAATCTGTGAAGCCATCTAGTCCAGAACTTTTGTTTTTTGATTACCGCTTCAATATCATTAGGGGTAATCAGTCAATTCATATTTTCTGATTCTTCCTGATTCAGTTTTAGAAAATCATATGTTTCTATGAATTTATCCCTTTCAACAGATTGTTCAATTTGTTGGCATTTAGTTGTTCATAACATTTTTTTTTACAATCTTTTATATTACTGTGGTGTCAGTTATTGTTTTTGTCTTTTTTTATTTCTGATTTTATTTATTTTGGTTCCCTTTTTTCTTGATGAGTCTGAGTAATGTGTATCAATCTTTTTTTATCTTTTCAAAGAATGAACTCTTGGTTTCTTTGTATTATTCTTTTAAATTCTATTTTATTTATTTTTGCTCTGATCTTTATTATTTCCTTCTATTCATTTTGTGCTTTGTTTGTTGTTCCATTTCTAGTTCTTTTAAGTGTAAAGTTAAATTATTTGACATTTTTCCTTTCTCTAACTTTTTTATTGTTGTTTAAGTACAGTTTTTGTTTTGTTTTGAGGTAGGTCTGTAATGCTATGCATTTTCCTCTTACGACTGCTTTTGCAGTGTTTCATAGATTTGGGGTTGGTGTGTTCTCATTTTCATCTGTTTCAGGGTATCTTTTGTTTATTTTTCTCAATCTCATTGTTAACCCATTTATTGTTTGGCAAAATTTTATATAGCCTCCAAGTGTTTGTGTGATCTTATTTCTTGTAATTGATTTCTAGTTTTATACCATTATGGTCAGAGAAGATGCTTGATATGATTTCAATCTTCTTAAATTTATTGAGACTTGTTTTGTGCCGTAACATGTGGTGTATCTTAGAAAATGTTTCATATGCATTTGAAAATAGTGTATATTTTTCTGCTTTGGGGTGAAATGCTCTGGAAATATTAATTAAATACATCTGCTCTAATGTGTCTTTTAAAGCCACTGTTTTCTTTTTGATTTTCTGTCTAGAAGATATATACAATGATGTTAATGGGGTGTTAAAATCCCCTACTACGATTGTATTTCTGTCAATCTCTTTATGTTGTCAAGATTTTCTTTATATATTTAGGTGCTCCTATGTTGGGTATATAAATGTTTACAAAGGTTATATCTTCTTGTTGTATTGATCCCTTTATTGTAATGTTGTGTCCTTCTTTGTTTCTTATTATAACCTTTGTTTTAAAGTCTATTTTGTCTGATAAAAGTATTGCTATCCCATCTTCTTTTTGATGTCCATTTGCATAAAATATCTTTTTTTTATTTATTCACTTTCAGTTAGTGTGTGTCTTTCATTCTGAGGTGGGTCTCTTGAGGCAGCATATACATGGATCTTATTTTCTTATCCACTTAGCTACCCTGTCTTTTGATTGGAGAATTCAATCCATTTACATTTAAAGTGATTATTTATGGGTACGTATTCATTGCCATTTTATTCTTTATAATTGTGTCTTCCTTTTTTTCTCCCTTCTTCTTCTTAAAGAAGTCGCTTTAAAATTTCTGTTTGATGGTAATAACGCCTTTAGCTTTTTTAAAGTTTTTATCTAGGAAGGTCTTTATTTCTCCTTCAATTTTAAATGATAGCCTTGCTGGGTAAAGTAGTCTTAATTGTAGGTCCTTGTTTTTCATTTCTTTGGATATTTTGTGGTAGTCCCTTCTGGTCTGAAATGTCTGTTGAGAAATCCGCTGACAGTCATAGGGAAGCTCCCTTGTAGGGAGCTAACTGTTTTTCTCTTGCTGCTTTTAAGATTTTGTTTTTGTCTTTAACCTTCAGCATTTTAATTGCAATGTGTGTTGGTGTGGGCCTTTTTGGATTCATCTTGTTTTGGGGGTCTCTACACTTCCTATACTTGTGCACTTTTTTTCTTCACCAGATTAGGGAAGTTTTGAACTATTATTTCTTCAAATGGGTTCTCAGTCCCTTATTCTCCCTCTTCTCCTTCTGGTACCCTTACGATGTGGATATTGTTACACTTCATATTGTCCCAAATGTCCCTTAAACAATTCTCTTTTTTAAAATTTATTTTTGTTTTTGGCTGCTCTGATTGGGTGTTTTCTGCCACCTGGCCTTCTAAGTCACTAACTTGTTTGTCTGTTCCTTCTAGTGTATTTTTCATTCCAGATATTGTATTTTTAATTTCTGACTGGTCCTCTTTATGGTTTCTTTGTCCCTTTTTATGCTTACTATCTCTTTAAATTCTCAACAAGCTCATCCATTCCTACGTTCTTTGAGTATCTTTATAATTATTATTTTGAACTCTGTATCTGGTAGATTGCTTGCCTCCACTTCATTTAGTTTTTTTCTTGGGATTTCTCTTGTTCTTTCATTTGAGGCATGTTTCTTTGTCTCCATATTTCGGCTGCATCTGTGTTTTTGTTTCTGCATACTATGTAGATCTGCTTTGTCTCCCAATCTTGGTATGGTGTTCTTACGTGGTAGGTGTTCTGTGGGGCTGAGTAGCACAGTCTCCCTGATCATCTGAGCATGGTGCTCCACAAATGTCCATTGTGTGGGCTATATGAGCCCTTCTATTGTAGTGGAGTACTGGTTGTTGTTGATCTATTCATGCATGGGATCTACCCTCAGGCTGGCTGACTAAGAGGATCAATCCTAACTACAGTATACAAGCTGCTGTGTGGGGGCTGACCCTACACAGTGGAATTTGCCCCAGCAAGATCTAGTGCCTGCCAAGATCTCCCACTGGATATGCAGCTTGTGGAGATAATTGGGTCCTGCACTGATATTGTCTGAAACCCACCACCAGGTATGTTAGTTCTAGAGCCTCTTGGGAAGGACTTTGGTGCAGATCAATATCAGACCCTGCTTATGACCTGCTCTGGACTACCTGTTTTGAACTACAAAGTGATATACAGTTTGTGGCTGCCTCTGCTGGGCCTGGGTGTGAATGGAAGTGGCCAGGCTGCCCACCAAGGCTGGTTTCCACCAGTACCGATCATGGGGGCTGGGCAACAAAAGGCCCAAGGCACTCTGAGATCCATCTCCACTAGCCAGCTGCCTGTTATGCTCAGTCACTGATAGAACTTTTGGGTGTACATGAGTTGTGTGAGGGACGCTCTCAGTGAATCACCAAGTATGGACAAGTAGTTTTCAGATTGATACAGATTCAAACTCAATACCTCAGACCCAGCACTGGGTCTGAGGACATGCAACAAAAGTCTCAGTGTATATCAAGGCCAGTTGCCACCTACCAGGTGCCCACAGACCTTTGTCGTGTGGCAGGGTCTCATCAGGGTGAGGCCAACAGAGTTCACTGGGCTTAAACAGACCAAGATGTGGCCTTGTGAAAGGGGGTATCTGCACGGGAATAGTAGTACTGGTCATGTGTACAAGGGTAAAAATGACCCCCACCCTAGAGCCACATAGCTCAGTGTATCCCTGTATCTGCCCATAACACCTGGAAAGCCTTTCAAGGCAATCCACACTGAGGGCTCAAGATGGCCACAGCCTACTCCTCTGAAGATTGGAAGCTCCACAGGGTGTGTCTGCTGGGAATTGAAAGGGGGGGCTAGTGCATTCCTCCAAGCTGATGCAGTATAGAGAGAAGTGTTCCACCCAGGAAAGATAGTGTCTGTGGGTGATGTAGGATAGGGACTTAGCTCAGGGACTCTGGTGGCTGCCCCTTCAGCAGTCTCCCTGGAGCCACACAACCCAGTTTACGCTTACGCAACTATAGTTTGCTCTTAGCCACCCTTCTCTGCCAGACCCCAGTGTGAGTGGCAACAAACAAGATTTTGTGGACTAGCCCTTTAAGAGGGCAGGTAGGTTTCTGGCAAACTCCTATCTCTATCCAAAGAACAGAATTCCCTCTGCTTTTCATAGCCAGATGTTATGTGGGCTCCTCTTCCTGGCTTTGGTGCCTCAGGCTGTGGAGTGCAGTGTGGGGTTGAGATCTTCATGCTCCTCAGGGGGCACCTTTGTAGCTGAGCTATCCCTCAAGATCCTCAACTGCCATACCTGGAAGCATGGCCTGCCCTTTTCTTGTCTCTTCCCTTCCTATTAGTCTTGATGTTGCAATTTTTATAAATCCTTGCTTATAAAACTTATTTTCATCTAATCTTCAGTTGGTTATTCAAGTTGATTGCTCTATACTTCAGTTGTAATTCCAGTTTGGACCTGGGAGGAGGTGAAGATAACTTCCACTTTCTGCTGCCATCTTTGATCCCCAAGTTTGCTGCCTTCTAACCTATTCTCCATATTGGCACAAGGGTAACCTAAAATATACCTGACTAAGTTACACTACTGCTTAAAATTCTTGGTTATTTTATTCCTTTTTTCTAGCCCTGGATTGTCTTGAATACAGTGATCCCTAAGTAAATGTGAGGGGTATTGTTAATGAGACAAAGAAGAAAAAAATGAGAAATACTGGACACTATATCAAACACTATGCTTGATATTCACAATGGTGAACAAAATATATGGAGCTCCTTTCTGCAAGGATTTTTTTTGTCTCATTCATTCAGTTTAAACAATGAAATAGCTGAAATGCCCCAGGGCACTGACTATAAATCAGGTATTGCACTGCATGTTTTACTGAAATGATCTCATTAGGTATTCACGACCACCTGAATAAGCTAGGCTTTCTTATTATGCCCATTTTATTCAGTAGACAACTGGTGCATGGTAAAGTTGAGTGATAAGAGATGGAGCTAAAATTAGAAACTAGATACACAGACTTCAGAGCTCTTTCCTAATTGAAATCGATAATGTATAGTCATAACGCACTTGTTAAAAGAAAAGACTAATTTTTCCTGAAGGAAAGAGGGGAACAATATAAATCAGAGTATTGCCAAATATCTAACTATATAGAACTAACTTCCAGAGTCAGGCACAGCCACCATCTGCAAAGAATTTTCAAGACGCCCCAGAATTCCTGTTCCATAGTAAGAAAAGGATTACTTTGTATGCCCCTCAGTTCTCCGCCTAAGCATGTTGGCCAAGTCTGTTCTTATTCCAAGATTTTCAGATCAGGAATTATGTACCTACCTATTTTCCATATCTTTTAATTTTGTTAGTTTCTGGTTTTAATAGCTTATTGTATTTATTCTCAGATTGTTACCCCTCAAAAATAATTTCATGTTATTATCTTTATAATATTTTTAATGTTTTAACAGTCATTCTCATTAAAACATTTTACTTATGTTTATTTAAATTTTTGCACTATCTTCTAATTGAACTTCTGAAGATATTTTTATTTTCCACATCTCCATTTTTCTGAATTTGCTTCATTTTTACTCTTTTCAACCATATCCCCAACTGAATTTAATTTTATCCCTTGAATAAAGGCAATTAATTAAGTGTGATTAAATTTCATGACTTTTTAGAATATCAACTTCTGAACAAATAAAGGAAAAAGGGCCTGTGGGGCATGAGTTCCAAAACATGCTTCAGAACATGGTTCCCTTATGGTGAGCCAGTTCAGAAGGTAGTGTGGCCCAAGTTGGCCAGGGTTTTGTGTGTGAGGAAGAGATTTGTTGAGTCCCGAGGGGTGTGTCAAAAATCCTGGCTTTCACATCAGTTCTTTCACTAAATGCTCTTGTGACCTTTGGCAGATCCCTTCCTTGTTCTTCTCAGCAGTAGCAAAAAAATGCTGAAATAAATTATTTCCCTGCCTCCTTCCAGCTTGAGTAACATGCGTGCCCCATGATTTGGGAGGTAGTGGATTTTCAGAACAAAGCAGAGCATTTTGATGGAGGCATATTAAAATGGCATATGAAATTATGAAAATATTGCTTTGCTTGACTTAGTAATATTCTCAGACAAAATTCTCAGTGTATTCTCTACCCTATGCCTAAGCTTTGCCCCATCTCAGTCTGTGAGTCCCATCAAAATGTCCGTGGCATCAAAATGGCAACATCAAAATAGTACAATATAAGCCCTGTGGAGAATGCCAGGGCTTTTAGTTCTATAGATCTTGATTTGAATTCCAGGCTCAGTTTCTTACTTATCACTTAGCTGTGTGGCCTTGGAAATAAGACACTTCAGCCTTAGTTTCCTCATCTGTAAATTATAGTGCTGACATCAAACATGTGAAGTTAAGAAACCAAATGCATCAAAAGCCAATGTATGTTTCATCACATATAGAAAGGCAGTAAAGCTTAAGGTAGTTTAGTGCTCCCAAAAGAACTTCCTAAAAGAAAATCATCTGTGTTTTACTAAAAAGTTTTAAAATGATGATTTGTAGGTTGGAAGAGTCTTGGATTTCAGAAAAACTGAGAGCCCCATGGACTGAGGAAAGACCTAGGGCTCAAGCAGGGGAAAAAAAAAGCAGAGATCAGACAGTCAGACAGCCTGAACACATACTGAACAACTTATCAGATGTACAAAGAGTAGGGGATGTTAATGAAAAACAAGCCCCCATGTCTCACTCACGATTATCCCCCAGATCAGAGCCATAGGTTCTGAGTCAGAACCTAATATCAGCATTTAGAAGTGTTATTGCTCACCAGGAGCATGTATTACTATGATGCAGCAACATAACTCTTAAGCTGTGGCATCTTGACCTTGTCTGGCTCAGAGAAATCTCAGCAGACTCATTTGTGGCATTAAGTAGTGCCAAATCAGCTAAAAGGCTTGAAGATAAAGCATATGTTTCTCCAGCAGAAAGTTTTGAAACACTTGGTAAAGTTCTTGAGAAATAAGATGAAATTATAAAATTGGGTTGTCTGCTGAACTCCTGAGGCAAAGCAAACAAAGAGTGAACTAGGTAATGGAGGGAGGGTGGGTTAAAACTGTCTGGATGATGATGATGATAATGATGATGATGATGATGATGATGATGATTGTGGTGGTGGTGGTAGTGATGATTTCCTGATAATCACAAGAAGAAAGAATGCTTTCAGGTTCTAGGAAATTGTATCCATGTTTGTGCTCCCAATCTTGACATGGTTCCATACCCCATAAGAAAGTTTTACCTGAACAGTTATCTCAGTTTGAATTTTCATTCTTTTGAAAAAATAAGTGGGTGCCCACAATATATTATAAGCTATTCTAGGTATTCAACATATCAAACCAATGAAAATACAGCAATTTTTGGGTTGAGTTGACAGTCTTAGGGGGCTAAAAACCTATAGGCAGATCTTGGTATACTCTAAAGTGGTATAATGTGCTAGGTGTTATTACAGAAAATTGGGCAAAGTGCTGTGGTTCACAGAGGATGGGTCAGCCAACTCTGTTTGTGATAATTTTCAAAAAAATCCTCATAGAAGAGGTAAAATACTTCAGTTGGCTTCTTAAAACAAAGGTAATTCTGGAAGCAAGGTGGAGAGATATTTCAGTTAGAAATACCGCATGTGCAAAGAAGGTGTAGAATCAAAAATTGGTATGGTGTACAGTCTTAGGCCTGATACAGACCTTGGATTTGACAAGACGACCATAGTGGCAAAAACTTACACTACAGGATAGAGTGATAGTAGGGAATACGTCCAGAAAGGCACTTAGATGGTAGCCTCATGTCAAGCTAAAGAGTTTGAATTTTATCTATAAATTCCAGGAAAGCTAAGAAGAGGTTTGTTGTTTAAGGTTTTGTTTGTTTGTTTTGTTTTATTAATCTGGGATGGGACCTAGTGGCTTTATTTTAAATGGTATATATTCAAAGGGAGAAAGATGTTTATCCATTAAGGAGACTGGTGGCGTGAAGACCATTTCACAAACCAGTGCATCTCAAAATTAATGGTTTGGTCCTGGAAGAAGGGATAAACAATACAGTTAGAGAAAAGAGGCTGGATTTAAATCTTACTGCTGAGGTAGAATAGGATACTCTGGATGACAGACGTAAGGCTGTTGGAATAAAATAAGAGTTCTTGATGATGGCGCAAAGGTTTTAGTTTTCAAGGCAGGGTTTACTCATGAGCAGTCCACTCGTGAGTCAGCCAAGGCTGACTGATTTATGATAGTTTTGTCTGGGACAGCTCGGATGACTGAGGCTTCTCTCCAGATGTGGAACAAACAACCTCAAAACCTCATTAATATACACTTATCAAACTTAAAATCATTACTGTATGGTAATAAACATGTTATTTCTCATGAATCTATGCATTAGCTGGGCAATTCAACATTGGCGTTCCGATCTAGACTGATCTCAACTAACACTTATAAATTTGTGGTCTGATGATAGTTAGCTGGAAGCTGACTGGTATAGGTTGGCCCCATTTGTTCATGTACCATAGCAGGAGAGAGAGAGAGAAGACCACTTGAAACATAGGCACAGAAATGGCACTGATTTACTTGTGCTGCATTGTATTGGCCCAAATAGGCCACCTAACTGGTACATATTCAAGAAGTAGGAAGGTAGATTCAATCTCTTAACGGGAGCTGTTGCTAAGTTATATTATGTAGGATGTGGATATGGGAAGTGAACAGAGAATAGGGGTCATTTGTATAGTCAATCTATCATAGCACCCAAAATATAGACACCATATCACTGTATTCCTTTTACACATAACCTTAGCTGAGTATCTAAACCAGAGAGAAACCAGAGAGAATTCTTTTTCCTATATTAATGACACTGATGACTTTGGTGCTATTTAGTCAATTTCCTATGTAATAGCTCATTGACCTGGATTAATGTGCAAGTGACATTTCACCTCACTTTTTCTCAATAACTGAGCACAATCCAGTGACATGCTTACTTTGTTTTTTCCAAAGGTATGAGACACGGGAAAGATGAAAAATTCAGGCCAAAGAGTTATTCATTTGCTATTCTGTCTGAGCAATGTGCAGGCAGAAAAGTTTATAAAGAACATTACACTGGACACAGGAGTAAAGCTACTTAGTGATAGTCCCACAAAGCTGTCAACCTGAGGATGGAGGAGAAGTGGAGTTTGTCCAATTAAGAAGTGCTTTTCCTTATACATTGGTGTGTGACCACTAACCTGGACAGAGTGATTCAAAGGTCCCTCCTTTTAGCCTTCCCTTTGCCTGGCTCTCCCCTAGCTTCTCCATTAGCCTTTATGAAATTTAGAATAGATTAAGCAATAATCTTACATAAAGGTAAACCTCTATAAAATAAAAGATCACAGGTCATTCTCAGGCATCAGACCTGGGTTATCTTTATCAACAGATGGGGGGTACACTCATGAAGGAAGATTTTTATCTGTGTGAATTGGTAGAAGCATTAGACTGACAAAAACCAACATTGTGAATTAAGTGAATATAGAAAATTTCCTCTTACCCCTAAAAGTTTATGGCCCATGGAATAAATATCTCTAGAAGAAAGGTTTCCTTGACTAGACAACCTGCTCTATGTTTTAATAGAATACATACTCCATGTTGCACCACCCACTAATCCACTCTGCTGATAAAATGTCCACCAAACAATGGAGGCCTTTGACTATCGCAAGGCCTGTAAACATTTCCACTGGAAACCACCAGCTCCTACTACATACCTCCTCCTTCTTTCATTGGCCCACATTAGCAGAGTATTGAAGAACTTTGAGCTGGACAAGGAAATCATCATGGGGGTTTTGTTAGGACTTTCATTTTGCCTTAACTTTAAAAAGTTTTAAGAGAAATGAAATAATGTTAATGATACTTCAGGAACTATGGGCACAAACAAAAATGTAACTTTCCTTAAGATAATAATTAATTTATTTGCTTCCTATATTTGTATATACATATGCACCCTCAATTCTTCATTCTTTAAGGTGCCAGCCCAGCTGTGGGATTACTGTATGACTTGATGGAACTCAGGGCACAAAGTCTCCTGGTTGGCCTGAGTCAAAGTCCTTTCAACTGGTGAGGTCCCAGAGGTAGAACCACTTGGGACTAGCCATGGAATGGCTCATATGGGAGAAACTTGGAAGATACAAAGCCTAGTGCTGTCCAAGTTGCCAGACTTTTCATCAACAAGTTGATTATATAGCATGTGACACCTCTTGTGACAGAGCAGGTAAATGAACATATGAGTCAATGTATAAACTAATGGATCAATGAATGAACAAAGAGGAAGTAAAGAGTCAAAGCTGTTTTCTACCAGTTTATTAAAATTTGGTATAAAAGAATTTTTGAGGGTAAAAATGGGATTATGATAATTATCTATAATAAATATATATATAATAAAAATAATTATATATGAAATGTTATAATAATAGTAGTAGATTTTAACTTCTAATGCTCTGGGTTATCCTGAGATAAATGAGAACTTGATGTATGTAATTTCTGATAATTTCAGGGAACTACTGAATTATACTCCCTTTCCCTATGAATAAAATATGTTTTATTCACCAGAAAATAGCATCCAGGTGTTATTTTGTTTGTTAGTAATCTTTTTCAACAAATATTTATCAAATACTCTTGTGCCAAGTATTGTGCTGTGAGCTGGAAATATAGACATAGCCCCTGGCCTCATGGAATTGAGAGTCTCACAGAAGATGCGTTGAACAAGCAATTAAAATTATCATGGTTGTTATGAAAAACTATACGCTTCCATGACAATATAAAATAGGGGTATCTCATTTATTCTCAGAGAATAGTTTCTCTGAGGAAAAGTTTCATATTAGACCTGAGGAGTAAGTAAGAATTGTCAGGTGAAAGGAATGGGGACAATGGGAACCCATGCTCCCTGCAGAAAAGGAACATGTGCCAATGCCCAGAGCATATTCCAGGGCCTGAAAGAAACTTGGATGGAGAAAGGAGAAGGCTAGGAGGGCAGCCAGTGTATAGAGATGGGTGGACACCCATAAGCTATATTAAAGGTTTTATTTATGAATAGTTAGTGTTGCCATTAAATACTTCCTTTATCATTTAGTGGTAAATAATTTTTCAAGAGAAGTTTTTTAATACTATTCCTAACACCTTTAGGTATATCTGTCTGTCCTCAGATACACCTGTTTCTCTTGTTCCTGGGCCAATCTTTGTCACCTCTCAGTACGGCACCACATATTTGAGGTCCTTGACTGTGTTGTTTCCTTCTCCTTTGTGAGTATCTTGAGAGCTGGATCCTTGGAAACTTTCCCCTACACTCAGTTTCTTATCTCCTATGGCAGGTTTCAATCCACATGACTACCCTTGCCCTAGGCGATGTGCAAGTAAAGTTTCATGAGACACTATATGAATGTTTCTCTCATATACAAATATGTAGGATTTATAGCATTCTATTAAAATAAAAGCAAAGGACTGCAAAGAAAAACTGAACTAACCTAGACAGATTTCTCTGCTTGGCGTGCGCTATTCATTCCTATTAAATGCAAAACGTGTGTTTCTCCAGATGACTGTAGCTCTCTCCTCCCTGGGTAAATGAAACAAATCAGATGACTGACTTCCATGACAGTTTTCATTACACAAGGCACTTACTTGGCTTCTTGTTATTCTTTATGATGCTGCTAGTGTCAAGTAATAGTCCTTGGTATTAACTATAGAGTATCATGAATAGAAAGAGCCTGGACTTAGAAGCCTTAGGTTAAAGTTCTGGCACTATTCTATGGCTACTGGTTTGTAACCTTTCTACACTGCGGTGCCCCCATCTACTAGATGATTACAATGGTCCTTACAGCCCTAAAATAATAGCTATTCTCTGCAGGATGATCACTTTCTATACTGAATGCTCTGTGCTGGGTGTTGAGTGTTCTGATCTGCTTTGTTGACAAATAATGGTGACCAATTTAACATCCAACTTTCAGTTGCCTAAGGGCTGTCAGGACGAAATGTTCATCTCTGTCAGGACTGATTAAAAGTTCTATATCTAAAGAATATATATTTCAGTGCTATGTGATAAGGGAGAGTAGAAGCTTTGCCTTTCTCTCTGACTTGGATCAAATTGTTTGGCCTGTATTTTATTAAGATTTGAAAGACAGATGCCAGTCACTTAACTTACCTCCGATGGTGCAGACCAGTTTGCACCAGCTGATGAATTCCAATTGGAAGATACAGGATATTTTAGAAAATAATTTACCAACTAGAAGAAAAAAGAGAAGAAATTATGAAGGAAGGCAAGAAACTTTTGTTTTTATAGTATCACATATAGTGAATGTTCAGCCAAATTACTAACGTGTTTACCACAGAAATGTGTTTGCCCCAAATGTTACTTTACTGTCATGACTGTTTCAAAAGGCTAGGTCCCTCCTGTGGTTACAAACAAGCCAATTTTGTTTAAAGGAACATATATGACAAGCCATTTTTAAAGCTGACTTTTCTGTGAAGTACCAAATTCTCTGAAACTTGCATTTAACTATCGCCCAAATAATGTAGTAATGCATTAAATGTTTGTCATTTTTAGCTAGATATTTGAACATGTCATAGATGTTGAAAACATTAAGACATGGGTGCATTCTCTAATGTGTAGAGAGTGGGTGGGATAAGAGGAGGGGTTAATTATTGAAATATGTACAATCAATTGCTATCAACTATTTTGAATCACTAGCAAAAAACAGATCTGCTTTCTGTGATCCTTGCAACATCTTGTAAGTTGACCCTGATTGACATGAGAAACCTGATATACCTTAATTCCTATATTTAGCCAACACTTATGGGAACCCTCTAATGTAGAGGAACAACAATGACTGAGTTCTGGGGAGGCAAATATGGCTAAGAGCTCAGTTAATTCCACAGTGGGCCCTGCAGATAAAGAAGGTTCTTACAACACAGTGGGATAAGGAACATGATGCTAATGCACTCAGCCTGGAGGTCAGGGCAAGATAAAGTTTTACTCTCAGAGTACCAGAAGTAGAGGTAATAATAGCTGTCATAGCTGACTAGAAGCTTCTGTGTGAGGTCACAACCCAGAACTTGTGGGAATAGCTTACTCTCATATCCCACTGGCCTGAGCTTACTCTGATCATCACACCTAAATGCAAAGGAGACTAGGAAATATAGTTTCTAACTGACCAGCCATTGCCTCCTAAAACCCTGGAGTTTCTGTCACTGAGAGGAACAAAGGGAGAATGAGTATTGGGCAACAGTTTGCAGTTTCTGCATCTATCATTTCCCTCCAGCTTTCTGAAGATATATTTGACATATAACATTGTATTAGTTTAAGGTGTACAACACAGTGATTTGATACACAGGGGTGAGCAAAAATAGGTTAATAATAATAATAAATACAATAATTAATAAATAGATAGTACTACAAGAATAAACTCTGTTTTGTATACTCACAACTATAAACCTACTTTTTCCCACCCTGTGTATATTTAATATATATTTACATATATGAATACATAAATAATCACCATAATGAGGTTAGTTAACATCCATCACCTCACATAGTTATAATTTTTTTCTTGTGATTAGAAGATTTGCTGTCTTAGCAACTTTCAAATATACAATACAGTATTGTTAACTGTTGTCACCATGCTGTACATTACATCTTCAGAACTTATTTATCTTATAAGTGGAAATTTGTACCTTTTAACCCTCTCTACCCATTCCCCTTAACCCCAAATCACCATATCAGGACACAATAAATTTCTTCTTTGTTTCTGTTAGTTCTTCGTTTTTAGATTCCACATTTAAGTGACATCATACATTGTCTTTGTCTGAATTATTTCATTTAACATAATGACTTCAAGGTCCATCCATTTTGCCACAAGTGACAGGATTTCCTTTATTTTATTTTACTTTATTACTTAATTTTGTTATTTTTCATCACCATTTATCTCCCCATACCCTCTTTTACCTCCACCCATGTCTTTCTCCTCCATAATCACTACACTGTTGCTGTTGTGTGTCCATGAGTTCTTTCTCTCTTTTTTCTTTTTTTCTCAATCCCTCCACTCCCTTTCCACACTCCTTAGAGCTCTCTGCCTGCTCTTTATCTATAAGTCTTTCTATTTTGATTGTTAGTTCAGTTTGTTCATTAGATGCCACATATCAGTGCAATAATATGGTAATTGTCTTTCTCTGAGTGGCTCATTTCACTTAGCATAATGTTCTCCAGGTCCATCCACGCTGTCACAAAAGGTAAAAATTTCTTCTTTATGGTTTCATAGTATTCCATTGTGTAAAGGTACCATAGTTGTTTTATTCATTCACGTACTGATGGATACCTCGGCTGCTTCCAAATCTTGGTGATTGTAAATAAAGCTGCCATGAACATAATGGTGCATATATTCTTTCAAATTAGTGTTATAGGTTTCTTAGGATAAATTCCCAGAAGTGGAATTGCTGGGTCATAAGGAAGTTCCATTTTTAATTTTTTGAGGAGACTCCATACTGCTTTCCACAGTGGCTGCACAAATCTGCATTCACACTAACAGTGCATGAGGGTTGCCCTTTCTCCACATCCTTGCCAACACTTGTTTGTTGATTTATTGATGATAGCCATTCTGAAAGGTGTGTGGTGATATGTCATTGTGGTTTTAATTTGCATTTCTCTTATGATTAGTGACATAGAGTATCTTTTCGTATGCCTATTGGTTATCTGCCATTGTCCTCTTTGGAGAAGTGTCTATTCAGGCTCTTTGCCCATTTTTAACTGGATAGTTTGTTTTTTGGTATAGAATTTTATAAGTTCTTTATACATTTTGGAAATTAACCCCTTATCAAATGTATCAGCAAATATGTTATCCTATTGAGTGGGTTGTCTTTTCATTTGTTGATGGTTTCCTTTGCTGTGCAAAACCTTTTTATTTTGATATAGTCCCATTTGTTAAACTGTTTGCAGATGACAGAGATTGATACTTTATATAGAAAACCCTAAAGATTCCACCAAGCAACTACTAGAACTGATAAATGAATTCAGTAAAGTAACAAGATACAAAATAAATATCCAGAAATCAGTTGCATTTTTATGCACTAATAATGAACAATCAGAAAAGGAAACTAAGAAAACAATCTCATTCATAATTGTTTCAAAAAGAATAAAATACCTAGAAATAAATCTAACCAAGAATGTAAAAGACCTGTACTTGGAAAATTAAAAGACACTAAGAAGGAAACTGAAAAAGATACAAATAAGTGGAAGCATATACCATGCACCTGGATAGGAAGAATCAACAACATTAAAACATCCATATTACCCAAAGCAATCCATAGATTCAACACAATTTCTAACAAGATGGCAATGGTATATTTCACAGAACTAGAACAAATAATCCAAAAACTTATATGGAACCACAAAAGACCCCAAATAGCCAAACCAATCTTGAAAAAGAAGAAGTTGGAAGAATCATCGCTGCCTAATATCAAACTATACTACAAGGCCATAGTAATTAGAACAGTATGGTTCTAGCACAAAACCAGACCTATAGATCAATGGAAAAAAAGACAAAGCCCAGAAATAAACCCATGCTTTAATAGTCAATTAATATTTGACAAAGGAGGCAGAAACATACAGTGGGCTAAAGATAGTCTAGTCAATAAGTGATGTTGGGAAAATTGGATGGATATGTGCGGAAAAATGAAACTAGATTACCTTTTACACCACACACAAGAATAAACTCAAAATGGATTGAAGACTTAATGTTATACTTGAAATCATGAAAATCCTAGAGGAAAATATAAACAGTAAAATCTGGGACATTTCTCATAGTGATATTTTTTTCTGATATATTTCCTTGGGCAAAGGAAACACAAGGATTATGACTGATGGCTTCATGCACTGATGGACCCTTAGGCTGTTTCCATGTCATGGTTATTGTAAATAATGCAGCTATGAACATGGGGATGAAGATATCTTAAGAGAGTGATTCTATACCCAGAAATTAAGTGCTCAATCATATGGTAGTTGTGTTTTTAATTTTTTGAGGAACTTCCATTCTGTTTTTCATACTGGCTGCCCCAATTTACATTCCCATCAACAGTGCAAAAGGGTTTGCTTTTCTCCAGATCCTCATCAACACTTCTTATCTCTTGTCTTTATGATGATAGCCATTCTAACGGGTGTGAGGTAATATAGTGACATTGAGCACCTTTTCAAGTGCCTGTTGGTCATTATTATGTCTTCTTTGGAAAAATGTCTATTTATCTCCTCTGCCCCACCTCCCTTTTTTGTTAGTGAGCTGTATGAGTTCTTTATATATGTTGGATATTAACTCCTTATCAGATACATAATTTGCAAATATTTTATTCCACTTCATATGTTGCCTTTTCATTTTGTTAATGGTTTCCTTTACTGTGCAGAGGTTTTTAATTTGGTATAACCCACTTGTTAATTTTTTGATTTGTAGCTTGTGTTTCTACTGTCAAATCCAAAAATACCTTTGCCAAGACCAATGTCAAGGAGATTACCACTTATGTTTTCTCCTAGGTGTTTTATAGTTTCAGGTCATATGTTCAAGTCTTTAATCCATTTTAAGTTGGTTTTTGTATATGGTTTAAGATAGGGGTACCATAGTACAATTAATAGCCATTTGACTATTTAAATGCTGACTTTTCTGAGATGGAAAGTTAATCCAGAAAAAGAGTGAGGGCTATATTATCACAACTGAAGCTGAAAAAAAACCCTCTTTGTGTCTTTAAAAAATGTCACACAATTGTTCTTATTGAGAGCTTACTCTTAACTGTATTGTGGATTATTTTTTATTTAACTATGAATAAATAAAATTACTACTAAAAATAGAAAAACTGGAAACAACCAAAAAGATCTTTATATTTGATAATGTCCTTATTTTTAGGAGAGATCAGATGAAATATCTTGATGTTGGCACTTGCATTCAAATGGTTTTTTAAAAAATATATTTATTGATTATGCTATTACAGTTATCCTGTTTCCCCCCCTTCACTCCACTCCATCCTGCCCAGCCCCTCCCTCCCACATTCCCCCCCTGTAGTTCATGTCCATGGGTCATACTTATAAGTTTTTGGCTTCTACATTTCCTATACTATTCTCACCATCCCCCTGTCTGTTTTCTACCTACCATTTATGCTACTTATTCTCTGTACCTTTCCCCCCACTCTCCCCCTCCCACTCCCCTATTGATAACCCTCCATGTGATCTCCATCTCTATGGTTCTGTTCCTGTTCTAGTTGTTTGCCTAGTTTGCTCTTTTTTTTGTTTTAGGTGTGGTCCTTAATAACTGTGAGTTTGCTGTCATTTTTACTGTTCATATTTTTTATCTTCCTTTTCTTAGGTAACTCCCTTTAACATTTCATATAATAAGGGCTTGGTGATGATGAACTTCTTTAACTTGACCTTATCTGAGAAGCACTCTATCTTCCCTTCCATTCTAAATGATAGCTTTGCTGGATACAGTAATCTTGGATGTAGGTCCTTGCCTTTCATGACTTGGAATACTTCTTGCCAGCCCCTTCTTGCCTGTAAGGTCTCTTTGGAGAAATCAGCTGACAGTCTTATGGGAACTCCTTTGTAGGTAACTGTCTCCTTTTCTCTTGCTGCTTCTAAGATTCTCTCCTGTTTAATCTTAGGTAATGTAATTATGATGTGCCTTGGTGTGTTCCTCCTTGGGTCCAGCTTCTTTGGGACTCTCTGAGCTTCCTGGACTTCCTGGAAGTCTATTTCCTTTGCCAGATTAGGGAATTTCTCCTTCATTATTTGTTCAAATAAGTTTTCAATTTTTCGTTCTTCCTCTTCTCCTTCTGGCACCCCTATAATTCGGATATTGGAACGTTTCAAGATGTCTTGGAGGTTCCTAAGCCTCTCCTCATTTTTTTGAATTCTTGTTTCTTCATTCTGTTCTGGTTGAATGTTTATTTCTTCCTTCTGCTCCAAATTGCTGATTTGAGTCCCAGTTTCCTTCGCATCATTATTGGTTCCCTGTACATTTTCCTTTGTTTCCCTTAGCATAGCCTTCATTTTTTTCATCTAATTTGAGACCAAATTCAACCAATTCTGTGAGCTTCCTGATTACCAGTGCTTTGAACTGTGCACCTGAGAGTTTGGCTATCTCTTCATTGCTTAGTTGTATTTTTTTCTGGAGCTTTGATCTGTTCTTTCATTTGGGCCATTTTTTGTTCTTGGTGTGTCTGTTATGTAAAGGGGCGGAGCCTTAGGTGTTCACCAGTTTGGGGTAACGCTGGTCACTGCACTGTGATGCTGGGGAGGGGCTGAGAGGGAGCAATGGCGCTTGCTCCACTCTCTGGCAGATTTCAGTCACTCCCTCAAGTACTCACAATCAAACTGGGCCCCTCTGGTGCTGATTCCCGAATAGGTGTGCTTGTGCACACTCTAGGCCCCTATGGGTCTCTCCAACAAACTCTCCTGTGAGGCTGGGAGTTTCTCCTGCTGCCACCTCAACCCCCATGGGTGTTTTCAATCAGAGGTTTGAGGATTTATTTCCCCGCACTGGAGCCCTGGGTTGCTCAGTCTGTTTCGCTCCCCCACGGTTCCTCCTGGTTTATCTATGTGTGAATGTGGGACTGCAGGATCTGCCAGCCACAGACTGGCCTACCTCATTCCACAATCGGCTACCTCGCTGGATCTGCCAGCTACCGCCTTGCCCTGAGTCCTCTCTGCCCTGGCTGCCCATCTCTGCCCCTCCTACTGGTCTGGATGAATGTTTCTTCTTTATCTCCTTGGTTGTCAGACTTCCATACAGTTAGATTTTCTGTCAGTTCTGGTTGTTTTTTGTTTTTAAATTATCGTTGTCCTTTTGGTTGTGCGAGGAGGCACAGTGTGTCTAACTACACCTCCATCTTGGCAAGAAACCCTCAAATGGTTTGATTAAAAGATATAAATATAGCCCTGGGCTATGTGGTTCAATTTGTTGGAGCATCATCTATACAACAAAAGGTTACAGGTTCAATTCCTGGTCAGGGCACATACCTAGGTTGCAGGTTTGATCTCTGGTCATGGCATGTATGGGAAGCAACCAATCAATAATACTCTCTCACAATGATGTTTCTCTCTCTTTCTTCTCCTCCACTCCATCCAAAAACAATTAAAAAATGTCCTTGAGTGAGTATTAAAAATAGATATAAATATATGTGTGCATATTTATATATTACAAATATAGAAATATTGTCATAAATGATAGGATTTTCTTCTTTTATGGCTTAATAATATTCCTAATATTCCATTGTATATAACACAATTTCATTACCCATTCATATATGTGTATGTGTGTTAATTGTTAATCATTAGTAATATAAAAAAATGGTGTGTTTAAAATGTTAATCACTCATTGAATCTTGGGTGTGGTCATGGTACTCTTCTTTCAACTTTTCTATAGGTTTGAAATTGTTTCATAAAATTTCAAAGCAGAGTGCTCAATGTTCTGGGGGAACTATGCAGAGAGGAGGGCTTATAGAAAGTAAACTCAAAAATAGTGGCGAGATAGGTAGGAGCTGAGTCCACTTCCCCTGGGCACCAGTGAAATGCCTAGCTGATCTGAGGAACAGAGCGAACAGCCAACAGTATTCTAGCATATATGAAGGTCGGAGATCAAAGATAGAGGACATTGGAAGATCAGATGGTAAGAAGAGTGCTTAAGGACAATAAGGTCCCTGGGTCCAGTGCAGGGACCAGGGTGGCTGAAGTCCCCAGCCAGGGCATAGGGTCTGCTGCAGGATTCTTGGGAGAGAGCCAGGTTGGGCTGTGTGAGAGGCCAGGTGCTTGTTTGGACCAGGGGGGCTTGAATAGGAGGAATTTCTTGAAAAGAAAAAGAGAAAATAGAGGCACTCAGTGGCTAGTTAGAGAACTCTCCGCAGCAGCCGTGGCCTCTTGCGCCCCTACCCCCTCAGAACCTAGACTGTGAAGCAGGATAGCAGCCCCAGCACACACCTGAAGCCCGGCTGGCGCGAACCCAGATCAGTGGCCTGGGTGCCCAACCTGAAACCCCTGGTGGGTGTACACCCAGATCAGTGGCTGGCTGCCCCAGTGCACAGGCCCAAAACCTGGGATCAGCCGTGCAACCCGATCAACAGCCTGGCTGCAGGCGGGCGACCACAACTGAAGCACTGGTTCTGAACAATTCCCACCTAGCCCCTGTGCACAGAGCCCTGCAGGGTCAACTCGCTCTCTAGGAGGAAGGCAGAACACCCAGCAGAGGGGAGCTGCTGGGCTAGGGGAGACTGCAGTTCCCAGAAAGACTTGACCCAGTAGGGGGCTGAACTACCCTGAAGGAGCACTGAGAGCCCCTAGCATCTAAGACAGCAAAGAGCAGGAAGGTAGAGTGTGAGTTGCTCCTGATTGGTGCACCTCAGGGACAGCACAACTGGTGAACTAAAGGCCTAAGGGAGAACAGAAGGACCCTAAGAAACTGGACTGGAGGCTGGACAACAGCGAAGAGTGTGGCTCAGGAAGGAAGAAAAATGCCACCCCCTCCTGTTCCACAGACAGGAAGACCAGCAGAACTAACCTGACCAGTTTAAAGCCAGCAGAAGACTTTCTTTTTCTCCTTTCCCCCTAAATTCCTTCTTCCTTACTGTCCTTCTTTCTTTATTTTATTCCTTCTTCCTTCCATCCTTTACCTTTTTTATTCCTTCTTCCTGCCTTCTTTTATTTATTTTGTATTTTAATTTTTGTTAAAATTCCTTCTTCTTATCTTTCCTCTGATCTATTTTTATTCCTCCTTCCTTCCTTCCATTCCCTTTCTATTCCTTGTTCCTCCCTTCCCTTCTCCTTTTTTTTCCTTCTTTCTCCTTTTCCTACAGGTGACACAATAAAACCTGGAGCGCTGAAAAGACCAGAGTTACACCTGTTAGACCCATAAACATGAACTCAAGACCAGTGAGCTCAGGGGATTAAGGAGACAGCACCACTGAATCCCATTGGCATTCTACCATAGAAGTTCATACCATAAACCCAGGGAGTCAGAACAGATCAATTTAAGAAGCAGAGCCAAACAAGAAGAGTCTCACAAACAATGGGAAGACAAAGAAACAATCCCCAAATGAAAGGAAAGGAGGAAGCCTCAGAAAGAATGCTAGCTGAAAAAGAGGCAAGTCAACTATCAGATACTGAGTTCAAAGCAATGCTTACCAGGAAGCTCACTGAGCTCACAGAGAACTACCAGAAACTACAGGGAAACTACAATGAACTCACTGCAAACTATATCAACATGAAAAAGGAAATAGAAACTATCAACAAGGGCCAAGAGGAAATGAAGAATACAATTTCTGAACTGAAGAACATAGTAGAAGGAATGAAAAGCAGACTTGATGAAGTAGAGGATCAGATCAGTGAGCTGGAGGACAAAGTAGAAAAAAACACCCAGAAAGAGCAAGAAAAGGAAAAGAGGCTCAGAAAGAATGAAGAGGCAATAAGGGAAATGCAGGACAACATGAAACATAACAATATCGATATAATAGGAATACCAGAAGGAGAAGAAGAAGAGCAAGGGATAGAAAACCTGTTTGAAAAAGTAATGATGGAAAATTTCCCTAATCTGATGAGAGAAAAAGTCACCCAAATCCAGGAAACACAGAGAGTCCCAAGCAAGAGGAACCCAAAGAGGCCCACTGCAAGACACATCATAATTATAATGGCAAAATTCCAAGACAAACAGAAGATCTTAAAGGCAGCAAGAGAGAAACAGGAAGTAACATACAAGGGAGCCCCAATAAGGTTAGCAACTGACTTCTCAATGGAAACACTCCAAGCCAGAAGAGAATGGCAAAAAATATTCCAAGTAATGAGAACCAGAGGCCTGCAACCAAGGCTTCTTTACCCAGCAAGGCTCTCAATCAAGATAGAAGGCCAAATAAAGAGTTTCCCAGACAAAAGAAGTCTAAAAGAATACAGCTCCACCAAACCAGCTCTGCAAGAGATGCTAAAGGGACTGCTTTAAGGAAAGGAAGGAAAAGAGAAAGACAGAGGAACACAGGTATGAAAAAATGGCAATGAATAACTACTTATCGATAATAACCTTAAATGTAAATGGATTAAATGCTCCAACCAAAGATATAGAATAGTAAGAAAACATGACCCACTCACATGCTGCCTACAAGAGACCTACCTCAAGACAAAAGACCTACACAGACTGAAAGTGAAAGGCTGGAAACAAATTTTCCAAGCAAACGGAAAGGAAGAAAAACCTGGGGTAGAAATACTCATATCAGACAAAATAGACTTCCAAAGAAGGGCCATAAAGAGAGACCCAGAAGGTCACTTCATAATACTCAAAGGAAGAATCCACCAAGACATAAACATTGTAAATATATATGCACGCAACATAGGAGCACCCAAATACATGAAGAAAATCTTGGAGGACTTCAAGAAAGATATTGACAGCAACACAATTATAGTAGGGGACTTTAACAACCCACTGTCAAAAATGGACAGATCTTCCAAACAAAATATCAACATGGATATTGTGTCATTTAACAATACCCTAGATGAAATGGACTTTATATATAGAGAGAGAACTTTTCATCCCAAAGAAGCAAAATACACATTCTTTTCATGTGTGCATGGAATATTTTCAAAGATAGACCACATGATAAGCCACAAAACAAGTCTCAACAAGTTCAAGAAAATTGAAATCATATCAAGCATTTTCTCTTGACACAAGGGACTGAAACTAGAAACAAATCTCAAGGAAAAAACCCCAAAACACTCAAAATCATGGATATTGAATATCATGCTATTAAACAATGAATGGGTTAAAAATGAGATTAGGGAAGAAATCAAACACTTTCTGGAAACAAATGAAAATGAACTCACAACAACCCAAAACCTATGGGACACAGCAAAGGCAGCCCTGAGAGGGAAGTTCATAGCAATACAGACCTACCTTAAAAAGATAGAAACATTTCAAACAAACAGCCTAACCCTACACCTACAAGAACTGGAGGAACAAAAACAAAGACAGCCCAGAGCAAGCAGAAGGAAGGAAATAACCAAGATCAGAGCAGAGTTAAATGACATAGAGACTAAAAGCACAATTCTAAGGATCAATGAATCCAGCAGCTGGTCCTTTGAAAAGATAAACAAAATCGACAAGCCTTTAGTAGGCTCATCAAGAAAAAAAGAGAGAGGATCCAAATAAACACAATTAGAAATGAAAGAAGATAGATTACAACTGATACCACAGACATACAAAGAATTGTAAGAAATTACTACGAAGAACTGTATGCCAAGAAATTTGAAAACCTAGGTGAAATGGACACATTTCTAGAAAAATATAATCTTCCAAAACTGAATGAAGATGAAGCAGAAAACCTGAACAGACCAATAACAGCAGACAAAATTGAAGCAGTAATCAAAAAACTCCCAACACACAAAAGCCCTGGACCAAATGGTTTCACAGGAGAATTCTACAAAGCATTTAAGGAAGAGCTAACCCCTATCCTTCAGAGACTATTCGAAAAAATCCAAACTGATGGAAGACTCCAAACTCTCTTTATGAGGCCAGCATCATCCTAATCCTAAAGCCAGATAAAGACACAACCAAGAAAGAAAACTTCAGGCCAATATCTCTGATTAACATAGACGCTAAAATTCTCAACAAAATATTGGTGAACCGCATCCAGCAATACATTAGAAAGATCATACACCATGACCAAGTGGGATTCATCCCAGGGATGCAAGGATGGTACAATATTTGCAAATCAATAAACATAATACATCACATCAACAACAGCAAAGACAAAAATCACATGATCATACCAATAGATGCGGAAAAAGCATTTGATAAGATACAGCACCCATTTCTGATAAAAACACTCAGCAAAGTGGGAATAGAGGGAGCATTCCTCAACATAATAAAGACTGTATATGAGAGACCTGCAGCCAACATCATACTCAATGGACAAAAACTTAGAGCTTTCCCACTAAGATCAGGAACAAGACAAGGATGCCCTCTCTCACCACTCCTATTGAACATAGTACTGGAAGTCCTAGCCAAGCAATCAGACAAGAGAGAGAAATAAAAGGCATCCAAATTGGAAAGGAGGAGATGAAACTGTCACTGTTTGCAGATGACATGATAGTGTACATGGAAAATCCTATACACTCCACAAAAAAATTACTCAACCTAATAAATGAATTTGGCAAAACAGCTGGATACAAAGTCAATACTCAGAAATCAAAGGCATTCCTGTATACCAACAATGAAACTGCAGAAAGAGAAATCAGGAAAAAAATCCCATTTGATATAGCAACAAGAAACATAAAGTACCTAGGAATCAACCTAACCAAGGAGGTAAAAGACCTGTACTCAGAAAACTACACAACACTGAAGAAAGAAGTTAAGGATGACACAAACAAATGGAAGCATGTACCATGCTCATGTATTGGAAGAATTAACATCATCAAAATGGCCATATTACCCAAAGCGATTTATAGATTGAATGTAATCCCTATTAAAGTACCCATGACATATTTCACAGCTATAGAACAAACAATTCAGAAATTTATATGGAACCATAAATGACCCCAAATAGCTGCAGCAATTTTGCAAAAGAAGAACAAAGCAGGAGGGATCACAATACCTGATATCAAACTGTATTACAAGGCCACTGTCATCAAAACAGCCTAGTACTGGCATAAAAACAGGCACATAGACCAATGGAACAGAACAGAGAGCCCGGAAATAATCCCAAGTTTTTATGGTCAATTAATATTTGACAAAGGAGGCAGAAGCATAAAATGGTGCAAAAATAGGTTGAAAGAACCTATGCACCCCAATGTTCATAGCAGCACAATTTACAATATGCAAGTACTTGAAGCAACGTAAGTGCCCATCAGCAAATGAGTGGATCAAAAAACTATGGTGTATTTACACAGTGGAATTCTATGCGGCAGAGAGAAAGAAGGAGTTTATATCCTTTGCAAGAGCATGGATGGAACTGGAAAGCATTATGCTAAGTGAAATAAGCTAGGCGGTGAGGGACAAATACCATATGATCTCTCCTTTAACTGGAACATAATCAACAGAAGAAAAAAGGAAACAAAATATAACCAGAGACATTGAAGTTAAGAACAACCTAACAATAGCCAGGGTGGAGTGGGGAGGGGACAGTGAGAAGAGGGGATTACAGGAACTAGTATAAAGGACACATATACAAAATCAAGGGGGAGGGTGGAGGGTGGGGAGGGAGGTGGGTTCAGCTGGGGTGGGGTGGAGGGATGCGGAGAAAAGGCATACAACTGTAATTGAATAACAATAAAAATTAGAAAAAAATTTACAAAAGGTAATAAAAACTCTAAAACTTAACCCCCCCCCCCCAAAAAGAATGTAAACTCACTCTAGTCTTTCGTGGGCGGGTGGTGGTAAATTCAATGAAAGATTACCAGCACAGGTAATGTTTGAGCTAAAACACATATGGAGTTAACACTTCATATGTGTTAACTCATTTAATCCTCTTGGAAGCCCCTATGAGGGAGTCACAAATATTACCCAATTTTATAGAGGAGGAAACTGAGGCAGATGAAAATGAAGTTTCTTAAATGCAGACAACTGTAATGGATTAACAATAAAAATTTAAAAAACATAAAATAAAAAAATGACTTCAATTTCTCTAATAATGAAAAAAAAAGAAAATGAAGTTTCTTAAAGTCATACAGGGGTAGCTATGTTGCACAGTTCCAGGTGAGGCCATTTGCAGAGTTGTGCCACCCACCCAGTGAGAAGTGGATCTGGGAGTCAAACTCAGGTTTGGCTGAAGAATCCATGTCCTCATCTTTGCAGAAAGGTCCACATAGCTAGGACGCAGGATATGAAGCAGTAAGGGAGAGGAGTAAAATGAGCCATTGGTGGGTAGATTACAAAAGACTTTTGTATCAAGCTAAGTTGTTTGGCTTTGTGCTGAAGGCCATGGAAAATCATTGAAGGATTTTAAGCAGGGATGGAACAGATTTGGTTGTTAAAAAGACTACTCCTGTGCACAGAATGGGTTGCAGGGGAGAGAGAGTAGAAACTTATAGGCCACTTGGGAGGCAGTTGTGGAAATTCAGGCAGGAAACAATGAAAGCCTAAACCACGGTGATGGGAGTGTGTGTGAAAAAGACAAGAGGGATATTAATAAGGAAGACTTGATAGTACTGAAGGACCCACCAGCTTTGCAGGATGAAGAAAAAGCATCGCTGATACTTTCCACATGTTTGATGGGACTACCTGGGTGAGATGATTGAGAAAGACAGTATGAGAGTAGGACAATTGGGAGGAAAAGCTGGTGAATTCATTTTGAACATTTTTATTGCACATATGATTCTTCCTCGGAGTAGCCTAGGAAGTAGAGATTGTGTATTACTCCATTAAGTACTCACAGTGCCTAGCACTACCATTAGAATTAGATCAGCCCTATCATCAGAAGCTATCATCATCTTTATTTTATCATCAATTCTTAGAATGTGGATCTTAAAAATGAGAAATGGCATAGTAATGTGATTAATGGATCAGCTGATTTAATGGACTTTTTTAGTCATAGGCTTTGAATAGAACTAAATATATGTTAAAAAACCATTCATTGGAGGAATGTGAAAACTATCCTTATGGCAGAGAAAATGTTTCTTCTGCACACTGCAAAAGTGAGATCAGAAGGGACCACTGAGCTTTGGTATAACACCCCTTAGACCGGCAAGAGGGTCCAACCCATGGCCTGTAGGCTGCATGTGGCCCAGGATGGCTGTGAATGCAGCCCAACACAAAATCACAAATGGACTTGAAATCTTTTTGTTTGATCATCAGTTTTTGTTAGTGTTTGTGTATTTAATGTGTGGCCCAAGACAACTCTTGTTCTTCCAGTGTGACCCAGAGATGCCAAAAGGTTGGACAGCACTGCATAAGTTAGAGGTTTCTTTCCATATTAAAAAGAAGCCAAACTCTGGAATGAGTTCTGCAGTTGGCCCTCATTTTCTGAACCAAGAAGATGAGTACTACAGATAGAAAGTTAAATAAATGCTAAGCTCCACCCCCTGATCATCCTCAAAGGAGGTGAACTGAGCAGAAGGTATTAGGTAGCTAAGTTCCTTACATGCTTTGGAGATCTTCCCTTTGCAGAAAAAAATTAGGGACAAGAAGCTCAAATGCAAGATATGTTACTTAAAAAATTTTTTTTTTGCTCTTTTGCTTATACATTGATTTAGCTATTATTTAATTAAAACAACTTGATATTCTAAGGTGTTCTCTCTATGGGTGCAGGCACACTTTAGTTTGTGATAGGCTGGAAAGTAGGGTATAAGCAAAAGATCTGGCACAACTCTGCGTGGACTGTGTATATACTTTTAATTGAATTCTCAATTTATTTTTAACTTCTGGAGCAGATGGAGCCAGAGTACCAAAATAATCCCACTCTTCACTAAGTATTTGAAAGTGAGGGCTTGTGATCCCATCAATCATTTGATCAACATTTACAGATCATCTACTCTATGCACATGGCTGAGCTGGGAATGGGAGCTATTTTTGTTAAAATATAATTGTTGTGGGATTAGCATTTTAAGGGTTCAGTGGATATCAGTGATGTTCACTGCTAAATTATAGATAGGTATGGGTATAGGCAGTGACGATCAGGTGGGGAGGTAGTCAACAGTACTAAGGAAAACAGTGTTGTGAATAACCAATTGGCTGGGGCTGAATAAGATTACTGAGGCTACTTAAAGAGCTTGGTAAATCTCATAAGGTTGGGGATAGGTAGTAAGAGGAAGCTGCCAAAGAATACCTCCTGTTGGCCATCCCTGGAGCAAAGCAAAGGGTGTAAAGGGAATGAGAGAAAGTGCAGAATAGGTGAAAAGAGGAGATGAGAAATCCAAAATGATCTCACCTGGGCAACAGCTTCTACACCAAAGAGATCTACCAAGATTGCAAGTAACCAGGATTCTTAGAACAGAACTAGTTATTCAGCAAGTATTTATTGGCACCCATCTGGTTGACAAGGCAAATAGTGTCAAATCCAAAAATATCTTTGCAAAACCAGAGGAATATTTACATGACTGAAACAATATAGATCCTCCTTCCTCTGAAGGGAAACATAGTTGTTCAAGTTTACTCTGGGGGTACTTCTGGGACCAGGAGATGATTTAAGAACTGGAGGGATATATCAACCTGGGACTGTTTAAAACCTTCAAATTTTAGTCTTACAAACTGAGTACAATGTTGGGCAGCCTTCTAACCTCTTACCTACATTACGAGCACACAAACCTTTTATTCTGAGGTTCACCATCCTCCTCATCATGCACTGCCGGATGACCCCCTGCACCAAATAGATAGTCCTGGCCACAGTCAGGTGTGGGGATCCTGAACATCAAGCTCAGCTGCCCGTGATGCTGGCACGTAGCTTTCCAGGGGCAGCCCATTTTTGAACAAACACTCTTTCAGCACTTTGTGTGCCAGGCACTGTTTGTTCTAAGCTCTCAGGGGATGCTGGTAGATGACTGGAAGAAGATTGATGTGACACTGTTTCTTTTCAGCCTGAAAATATTTAGTTAACCTTGGAAAAGAGAATCTGTCCTTTCTCTTAACTGTGGGGCAATTCACAAGACAAAATAATTGTCAGTAATATGTGTCTCCTGGTCTGAGTTATTTGTTTGGTATGACCTATAGAAATTGGATGGGGTGGGAGGGTCATGGAGTTGTGAAATGTGTGCTTCAACAGAACAGTCCTCCATGGAAAGACCACTTTGAGGTCTCTCCACCACATCAAAAGGAAAGGATGCCTCTTCATTCTCCCTGCAATATTCTAGGCTTCTGTGGATATCTCTAGAGAGAACATGTACACACTGGCACCAGCCACACACACCTAAACAGACATATTCAGCAATACTGATAGCATAGTCTAGGAAAAAGAATGCATCATCACCTGGAACACACTACTCTCTCCTCCCAGTCCACTGTGGAGAGAGCATTCTGAGAAGCAGTCTGAGAATGTGGTCTGCTTCCTTTTGTAAACCACCCACCCCTCAAGGGCCTACCAGCCCATTATGAAGTCCCACCTGGCAGCTGGTACCCCCATCCCAATCACTGAGGAGATAGAGGAATTGTGCAACTAAAGTATTTTTTCTCTTGAGTCAGATCCAATTCTTACGCATGGCACCCTTCACATTGAATCTACATAAAAGGAAAGCTTTTGGTATGAGATTTATCATACCTTATTCAGAGCAAGCCCCAAGAGAGCAGAGAAAGGGCAGGATTTATTTTTCTATATAAATGTGTTTATTGCATTTGTTTCTCATCAATAGAAATGGGGTTATGCTTGTTTCACCCAACGTGTGACTTTCCAGTTCCTGGTGCAGAGTAGGCACCTGATCAGACAGTGGCATTATTTTCATATGGATAACCAGGGGAGCCCACCAGTAGCCCAGAACAGCAGCCAGGTACATTTTCTTGTTCTCCAATTCATTTTCAAAGAAGCAGCTCAAAACTACCCAGGCAAACCCCTTGAGATTGGAGCCTCCCAATCTGTGTAGGTGGGATTTCCACGGGGGCCTAAACAGAACCTAAAACAAGGAAGGTTACAATGAATCACCAACCAAAGGCAAAGACCTTCTCGTAAACTGAAGCCACCAAGTTAATTCCCTACAATAAAACAAGATCCAGAATTGAGAGATTGGGCCCAAGTTACAAGCAGGAGAGAAAGTAGTTATTTGATCCAGGGCACAGAATACAAAGTTGTGATGTGGAGCCTGAGCAGAGTTCAGAGGTGTACAAGGTAAACTGAAGGTGTCCACAATTAATCTTATTATGTCAAACATGTTCAAAACATAACTCATTTATCTCTCTCTCAAAACTTGCCCCTCATCTTCAGCAATTCCTCTTTTCTCTGGTATCTCATGCATTCACTTACTTGTAGAAGATAGGGATGCTTCTTGTCTCCTCACTAAATTGCATTGATTTAACCTATTAAATGTTTCTGGAAACTGCCCTTTTTTCTCTGCTTGCCAAATGTTTCTGGATTTTGTGTGTTCCTCTGCACTGTATTTATGCCCTAGTTAAAGACAATTTTCTCTCATCTGGGTTACAGCACCATTCCCCTAATCAGTCTCCAGTCTTCCAAGGCTGCCCTCTCCCAGTTTGTCTTCCCTGTCTCGACAGAAAGGTCATTCTGAAACATGCATCCCCTGAAGTCCTTTCAGCAGAACCCAGGCACAGGGAGAATCGGAATCAATCGGTGTAACCTACAGTGACTCGGGCGGCACTCTGAGGCTCCGTCTCATGTCGTCCTACATTAGGCTCTAACAGTGCTGGGTGATTTGTGGTTCCCATGTGTGCTTGGCTGTTTCTGATTCCATGACTACTCTTGCTCTGTCTCCTTCTTTTAGATATTTTGTAAATTTAATTTTTTAACTTGCTGAAGTATTACATGTATAGAATTTAAAATAATCACAGAGCAAATTTTTATTTTTGGTAAAGGGCTACACTTTGCATTCCAAAACACCGTAGATATGATGTTAAACAACTAGAAACACTGACTGAAAAGAAACAAGGTTTGTTGGTTTTTTTTTTTTTTTTTGTATAAAAGGAAGATTTTTATTTGACAGCATAAATTTAGAAACATTTAAATAGCAAGGTATCCTAAAAAAAATAACAAAAGTGAAAAAGAGATTACAAAACAAAAAACAAATGGTTGCAAAATGTCACCCCCCCTGCAGTGACCCATGAAGTTAGCCCTAACCTCATAAAACTTCACTGAATTTAGTTTGAGATGTTGTTATTGTTGTTTAGGTAGTTTTGTGTATATATGTGTTATTTTAAAAACCAAGAAAATGCAGTAAGGCAAATATTACATTATTTTTACAGATTTCTACTAGCTCCTAATATGTGGGAGTGGTCTTTACTGGTTTAAAAGTCTCCACCCAGTCATATGAAACTTCAATGATTGTTTAATTGATAGTGCACCTCTTTTTTCAATCAAAATACAATGATTATACTATGTAATCCTACAGAGTCCACTGAGGTAGAATTATATCAATATTCTTATGAATACTATCTATATTCCAAAAATACTACCTCAGGAATTGAAATTCAATCAAATTTCAATAACAGCAAATGTAGTATTAATTAACAGCAGTCAAATCAAAGAGAAACAAGTCAAAATCACTTATAAAGAGAGAAAGAACAGGAAAATGTCCTGCTGAATCCAACCTGTGTGTGAGTCTGGAACCCAAAGCCCTCATAGCTTAACCCCCTCCTTCCTGAGGACCAGCTGACCCAGGCGATGCCCTGAACCTCTTGGCCTCTGTCCAGGGCTGCCTGTTAAACAGTAGGGGCGAAAGGGCTACTTGGGAAAAGCTGGCCTGGGGTAGAGCAGAGGTCCAATGAGAAGCCCAGGAGGAAATGGCTGGCCATGAACTTCATCCAGATGACCACACAGGCAACTCCACTCTAATCAGACCCCCTACTGAGATAGTCCCTATATGTAGGGACCTGCTGCAGCAGAGAATTGACTTGGCTTCAGGAAAGTTCATTTGATTTAGGTGGTTATGCTTCCCCTCATTTATTTCAGTTGTAAAATTCCAGGATGACCTTCCTGTCAGCACTTCATGTCTTTCCAACTAAAATGTTTTCTGGTTCCTGCTCATGCCTCGGAGCCTGTTCTAACCACCACCACCACCACAAGGGTGCTGGCTCTGGGCCCACAGCCCAGAACCTTTTCATCGGCAAGTTAAACTCCCACTTTCGCAATGGGCCTATGCAAATGTTATGGAGTTAAACAGTTCACTTTGTTCAGTGGCCCTGGACTGCAGAATGTTCCCCAAACCTTTTTGAATCCCAGAGATTTATCTAAATTATTGGATTTCTGAGAACAAAATTGCTCATGAGAGAAAAGTGCTTTCCCTTCCAGAACGAACTTTAGAATAAAGGATTAGCTTTCTAAGGGCAAGTTTGCGCTTTGACTTTTGGCTACTGAGTCTACCAAAAAATGAAGAGAAATATAAAAATATTTCAGTGTTGGACCCTCAGTAAACATTTCTTGTTTGGCTTAATTCAATGGTTAGATGAGCCTGTGGAGATCACCTATCTCAATTGGTGTAGAAATGAGTTTCTTCAACTTGCACATGAGCTTTCGGTGCATTAGCACTGCTTTCTCAAGACCTGTTATACATTGTGGGAAGCTGGGTTGGGATTGGGGGCCTTTGGGTTTGGGGAGAGCTGTGTGGAGACATCTGTATGGGGTCTGTCACCTCTTTCCTTTCCAACAACACTGGGGATATGAACTCCAAAGTTTAGATCAGCAACAGAAACTCTCTGTGGAAATCTGCAGTCACTCAGTCTCTCCTGGTACCACATGGAGTACAACTTTGGCAGAAGTTCCCCACATGTTGATCTCAGAATCTAATTGGCCAATTATGATTTGTCAGCCTCTCTTCTTTCTCCTTCCCTAGGATCTTCAGGCAATTAAAATACCTGTGAGCTAACTGAGGACATGTGTAATTGAAACCACCTTATTGAAAGGCTAATGGTTGCTGCAACCTCTCTCTATCCCAGAGTGTTTCAATAGCTTCCCTGTCCTCCTCCTTCCAGCTATTCATTGACTTCATTCATTCAGTGAACATTTACAGAGAACATGTTTGATACAAGACTCAGTGGTAGGTGCTGTGGGAGACACCTCTCTCTAGGCCTTCCTATTATTCCCAGAATTTCTTTAATACCACTTTCCCCTCTTTGGTTAATATCAAAGCTTCTGCTGAGATTGTGCCTTTACACAAAGACAGAGCACCCCTGGAAGATGGCTGAACTGTATAAAATGTTCCAAGCTATTCTCAGTAGAAACATCCCATTAAATCTCTCAGTCTTTATCACAAGAACATTACAAGCTGTTCTCATCAGATGCAGTCCAGCTGGGTGGCAGCAGCATGGACCTGCGAGGGTGAACAATGTCACTTTTTTCTCATAGTTGTTTTTGCCGTGGCAGTGGGAGAGTAGTATTTCTGCTTTCAGCAAAGGAAAGCCTGCCTCAGAGTCCAGTTCTTTTATTTCATCCCAGGGAGGACAATAGTTTTGACAAGTGCTACAGAATGCAAAATGTAAAAGCTGGTGTTCTTACTGTTACTTGAATTATGTTTATATGGTTGTGTCTGAGTATCATTCAGATGCCCATGGCCTCTGTTTCTCATGTGAGCCAGGGTGGAAATATTAACTTGCTTTAGGAATTCTCTAAGCTTTATATCTCATACAATATCTGGCATTTCATGGGAACTCAAAGAATAAATTTATTGAATGAATAAGTTGATTAGGACATAAAACATGGTACATAACAAGAAGAATGTATGTTGGAGTTGAGATCATGAGTTCAATTTTAATTTTAGACATGATGAGTTAGAAATATCTGAGAGATAGTCAGCATAGGTGCATCAGCTGATATTTAGAAGTGTGAGTCCACAGGCCAGAGAGAGATTAGGGCATCAGCTCCTCCAGGAATCTGACCTGTGGTTCACCCTCCCCTAGCTCAATGTGATATGCTTGTACTTATCTCTCACAGTTATTACCTGTGATGGTCTTCACTCATCACCATCTTTAGAAATGGGCTCTTTGAGGCCAGGACCTATGTCTTGTGGATCAATTTGATCCCCATGATCTAGAATGGTCTATGGTAAAAGGCAGATACTCAATAATGTTTGTTGACTAAATTATCAATGACTTGTTAGTTTTTAAAAAGTAAATTATTCTTCAAATCCTGAGCATTGCCCTTAATCATCCCCTCCCCCACATCTAAATAGCAACAAGAACTGCCCATTCTTCTTTCTCCAGGACCTCATGAAGCTGTCCTTGACTGTGACCACAGCCCTGACAGATCTGTCCACTTCCAGCCTTGCTCCTGCTCCCACATTCATTCTCAACCCCTCTCCAAAAGTGACCTTGCTAATGGAGATCTGTCTCAGGTGACTTTTCTGCTTAGAAGCTGGAATGGCTCTTCATTTCTTTATAGATGAAACCTTAACAATTCCCTGAGGTATATAAGGCCCCTTAGAATCTTGTTCCACTTATCAGCCCTCCTGCACATCTCCACTTTCCAGGCTCTAGAGTCATAGAAGCCAGGTTTCTAGAGCAACTACTTATTCACAAAACTTTAAGGGTAATTTAGTTCAACTAGACCTCAATTTCATCAATTACAAAATGGGTAAGTGACTACTATTTCTGAGATCATGAGGATTAAAAAAACATGTAAGGTGCTTACTTAGTAAGGTAACTAGTACATAATGAGGATTAAAAATTTAAATGTTAGCTGTTACTTTTATTATTGTGAACACCACTTTTCACATTTTTCTTGCTCAATCTCTCCTTTGTGTCCTATCATAAACTGTTTCTCCTGTCTTCTCTTCTTTGTCTAATTAATTTCTCAAGATTTAAGACTCAGGTCTGATTTCATCTAATCAATAAGGTCTTTCTTGAGCCTGGGTAAATGTTTTATGGATTTCCCAAGGACTATTTGTCTACTTCTATTTATCCCTGTGTTTTATAAATAGTTTCTAAACTACATATTGCACTTATCTACCTGTTTCACTATAAGATCCTCAAAGGCAAAAGGACATTTTGCATGGTGTCTAACATATCTCAAGTGTTTAATTAATGCTTTATATTGAAGGGAGTGAGAGAGGACAGTAGAGAGGGAGGAGGGAAGGCAGAAACCTATAAGAAAGTTACAGAATGAGGGAGAGAAGGAGATCTTGGCTACCAAGACCTTCTTTTAACAAATTAAATAATGTTTTATTTAAGAGGTGTTGAGATAAATAGCAAACAGATGAGTTTAGCATATGGAGTGCAAGAAAAAGACCAAGGGCAAAGAAACAGACTTGGGAGATGCAGCATAGGGGTAGTGGCTGAAGGTATAGGAGTGGATGCAACTGCCTTGGGAGGATGTTCAGAAAGAGGAGAAGTCAAGGAAGGATTGATTCCTGGGAGACACCAATATTTAAAGGGCCAGCTAAAGAATGCACAGCAAAGGAGAATGTGCTTTCTTCCTTGAACCTAAGTATAGTTTCCAAATCCCTCCCTTGTGACCTAAATAACTAAGATTTCAGGATGCAGAACATTCCATCTCTCCTTCAAGAGGCAACAAAGTAGGTTAAGTAAATGTTATTGAGTCATATGCCAAACAGCTGTGTCCTTCTCTAGCTCTCTTTCTCACCACGATTCACAGGAAACTTTGGCTTTGGCCAAGTCTCTCTGCCCTCCCTAATTACATACTCTGTTTTCCACCCCATCCTCCATCCCCACTCCTCAATCTTGAAACCTTTGCTTATGCTGACCTTTCCATCTGAACTGTCCTCATTCTTCTTTATTTATCCTAACTCCATTCCAAGATCCACCCCTTACATGAAGCCTTCCTCCATCATCCCAGTTCACACACACATCTCTGTCCTCTCATGTCTATGGATTGGGGGTTTCTACACTTACATTGTCTTGTTTGCTGGCTTGGCTGACCCACAAGCTAGACTGGTGGTGCTCCTCCAGAAAAGGAGCTATGTCCTAAGACATGGTCACATGTCTCAATTACCCAAACTCATAAACTAGACAGTGTGCACACACTCTTGTTTCCCTTCCCAGGAGTACTTCTTCCCCACTCCTTTCCTAGAGACTTCTGAGTAGGCACAAGAGTAGGGCTCTGGCATCATCTGGAAAAGCAATGTAGCTTCCAAACAGTAAAATGCTTCCTGTGGCCTCAAAGAGTTAAAATATCTCCTGGAGACCCCAAGTTCCAGAGAGCTAGCTTTTTGAAAGCCAAAGTTAGCAGAGATATTTTACCCCTAAATCATAAAATTCAATTAAAAGTTAGTTGAGTGCAAGACAGTGAAGGAACATTGGCCAACAGAATGTATTTTCTTTTCAAGGGTTGAATCAGTGACTTACGGACACAAACTGAACTTGATCCTGATAACCCTGGAATCAGGTATACAGAGCCTGGGTGCTATGAATGAATTCCTGTGGTTGAGGGAAGAGCAGGCTGGAGGAGCTCCAGGTTGGGCCACTCCAGCTGGTTATGGAGAAGACTGATGGGTGATAAATGAGTCCTCTTGGCTAAAACTCTCCCCTGGGCCCTATTTGCACATTCACACTGTGTGCTCACCAAGAACAGGCAGGTCTTTACCACCAAGACCCAGGCCCAGACCTCACGCTTGGCCTGAACTTCAATAAGTTCATGGAATTCTGGGTGTTCTCAGAGCTTGATAGAAACCCGATGTTTTTATTTCTCATGAAAATGTCTTTTATAATGACCTATTTAAGACAGAGTCGGTGTCGGTCTTTCTTTGCATCAGGTCTGCATTGCCAGATGGAGCACATGCCCAAAGAAGAGGGGACAAGAACAAGAGCTACCATTTAGTGGGTAATGTCATTGTGCCAGGCAAGGCATTAGGACATTTATGAACACTATCAGTGCCATGAAAGGTGGGTGTCATTATTTCCTTTTTGCATCATAGCAAACAGCAGATAAGAAGCTTACAGCAACCAGAGCTGTTTTCATATTCTAACTCTACCATTTTTTTCATTTAACTCTTTTCTAAGGGCTTACTGTGTGCAAGCATTGATCCAGGGATGACACATCAGTGAACAAGGCAGGCAAGACAACTGCCATTACTGCATGCACATTTTGTAGTGGGGTTGGAAGGGGAGGAAGGAGAGAAATTGATGAAACAGATGATAAACAAGATGATTTTAAATAGGGCAGTTATAAATAAAAAGTGATGTGATTGGGAGGGTGGCTGGTAACCAGATGGAACTTTAGATAGTGATGTGTCCTGGGTCAAAACCACTTATTTGCTGGAAAAAGTTACTCTATTTTTCTGATCCTCAGTGTTCTCATCTATGCAGTGGGTATACTAATAGTACACACCGCATCATCACTGTGAGGATTAAGTAAGCTGTGATGTTGCTAGCATATAGTAGGCACTTGGTAAGTGCTGACTTGTTGCTACTGTTGGGTTAAGGGACTTACCCCAAAGGAGTTTTTAAAAATCTTTCCACATAGTATCATTTATGGAACCTAACATCACTCAGCCAGGAACCACTTCACAAATACTGGTGGTGGTGGTGTTGTGGGGAGAGAGGGTTGAGGAGAGTCTGTTTGAGCCAGTGAGCTCTCCTGACCTCAGCAACCCCCAAAGCCAGCAGACAAGCCTGGGGCACACTGTGGGGTTGGTGCCAACATAGTGCCTGGCCTTCAGGTGACATTCCATGAAATCCTGCCTCTTTCCATGAAAGGGCCTGCATCTCCATTGATGGCTAGGAGGTAAGAGATTGAAGATACTCAAATCTGCAGTACAACAGAGATGCCACAAAGCCAAACACAGCAGGTAAATTTCATGCTCTGGAGTTGATCTCTTCTCAGTATAAATCCACATACCACCACTTAGCAGCTGTTTGACTTTGGACAAGTTACCTAAACTCTCTGAATCTCAACTACCACATGTTGAGTTTTCCTATATCCCAGCTTGTCCAGGGGACAGCTCAGAAGTATGCCTCCTGTTGCCATGATGTAATCACTGGCATGATGCAACCAAAAGTGTCTCAGTCCAGATGATAAATTAATTATATGACCACTCTATTCACCTTCCTCTGCTTCTAAGGTTGCTAAGTAGGTGAAATGCATTAATGTTGGCTAGGACAGTTTATACAGCAAGTGTGAGAAAATGCAATTAACTAACGTAAAAAGAAGAAATTTGTGGCTCATATAACTAAAAATAATTATTTTCAATTTCAGGCTTATGGAGTTTATATTTTGTATTAATGTTAGTGGTAGCAGTAGGCATAGCATTCTCAGTATTATTACTCCTCCCCATCTCCTTTAAAGCTAGCCTGAAAATTTGGTTACTTGTGAACATGGTGAGGTAAACAGAACATGGGATTTGCAGCCAGAGGGCTTCCTAGATGACACTGAACTTCCTTGAATATGAGTTCCTTTGTCACACATACATCACTGGGCTTTTGTGTGGATCCACTGAGATCCTCTATGTGAAAATGCTCTGTGAACACAAGAAGGGTGAGTAATATAAAGGACTGCACAGCAGCTTATAACAAAAGCTGCCTTGTTTCCAAACACACTTGAGACTAACCTCTGATCTTCGATAGGAAGCAAGAGAATAAATACAACTGGGGTTCAGAAATGGTAACAATTGTAGAGAATAATAGGTGAACTTGAATGGGGAAGATCAAGATGTTTTAAGGTTACTAAAACAATATAGTTCATAATTGTGATGATAAAGAATCCTTAATTATTGAGCAACTGAAGTGGTAGTTGGGTTAAGGAATACAGAATTCAAATTGAGAAAGCTTGGGTTAGAGGATTAAATGGGATAATGAAATAAGATGCTTAGCACAATACTGGAAGTGATATATTAAAGGAAGCTGTTACTGTGATTATTATTAGCTTACCATGTGCCAGGCCCAAGGGGAGTGACATCTCCCCCAGCTTCTTAGCCCCTGAGTGCTAAGTGCCGAGGGAACTAGCCCTCATCTTCTCCAGTCTTAATGGCTGATCTGAACAAGTGAGGATGTCATCAATGGCTGGCAACTGGTGATTCAGTAGGATCCAGGGTAGGATTATTTCCTGGACACAGTGAATTTCCCTCACAAATTCCTCATAGAGAAAAACTTTTTACCAAGATGGACATTTTTCTTTAAAATCCCAGGATATTAGAGGCATGAGGATCCCTAAGTGAAAGGGTGTGAGGCAGGAAGCCTGGTTACTTCCTGCACTGCCAGAGGTGCTAGCCTGGGTTTTTGACGTTTTCCCCTGTTGTTCACGCTGTCATGTCAGGGAAGCTCTGGACTTGTTCGGTAGACACACTCCAGGAGGCAGGGCTAACCCCTGGCACTAACCACATCCTGGCTGCTCAATAATTTAGGTTAGGTTCTAGGCAATACAATGAGCATCTGTGGTTAACCTGAAGGAGTCCTGCAGCTGCCAACTGCCCTTCCCAAAGTGGGTCGATCTCATTATTCCTCTGTGGTCCTGTATGTTTGTGGTGGTAGTTGCATGAATCTCTACATGTGAAGAAGTTGCATAGAGCACACCACTTATACATGTACACACACGTGAGTACATGTAAAAACTAGCAAAATCTGAATAAGGTCTACCGATTGCACTCAACTTACTGGTTTTGATATAGTTCTAAAGTTATGTAAAATGCTACCATTGGGGAGGCTGGGTGTAGGGTACCGTTTCATAGCTTCCTGTGAAGTTTTAATTATTTCAAAATTAAAATTTTTATTGGGCCAGGCTCAAAATGAGGTTATTTCCCTGTTTTTCATTATTTACATTTGGGTAGGTGATAGGAGAATTTAATATGCATAAAAGCAGCTAGAACAATGCCTGCATGCATATTAAGTATTTTTGCTACCTTCAAATTCACTTAACCTACCTTCTTAGATGTTTCTTTCTTACAACATTATGGTCCTTATATTGAAGTCTGGGGATAGACCCTATCTCATAACACCAGTCCTGCTATGCCTGAGTGTTCTCAATACCATACTTCTCAATCTTTAATTGCATGCAAGTCATCATCTAAGGATCTTATTTTAAGATGTAGGTTCTAACACAGTTGGTCAGTTGTTGAATAGAGTTTCTGACCCCCAAGCTTTAGTTGACAAGAAATTAGCTTTCTTATAAAAGCATCTGACATAACTGTTTCCACAGCCCAGACAGAGAGAAAGTGTTTGGGGCCCCCATGTTAAGATGGTGAATTCCCAGGTGAGTGGTGGGGAGTGGGCTCCATTGCTTGCACATTATCTTATTAATTCTCACTTATGCATGCCATTACTGTGTTCTTTGACACCAGTGCTGTGCCATACTTGTAAAAGACAAAGAGGAATAAGATATGCCCCTTGCCCTCAAGAAGCTTCAGAGGAAGGTATATAATTAGAGGTATATAATTATCCTAGAGTGTCCTCTGTGCTAGGAGAGGAATGCGGAGGTGTGCTGGGAGCCCCAAAATGATGATTTCAATCAGATCAGGGATCAAGGAACACTTTGAGTGACCCTCACCCTGAATCTTGAAGAAACAGGCAGGGTGAGAGGAGAAGTAGGGAAACAACAGCACAGACCTTTGGGAGATGAGAATTGCTCCTGGAAACTACCCGGAGGTAGATGTGGCCAGAGCTAGCCTGTATGTTGCTGAATGGCTGGAGATGGTTAATAAGAGTTACTGGCTAAACTGGTTTAAGAAATTTGCTTCAGGGCATCCCAGAACCTGCAGTGTGTTCTCCCAAAAGTCTCCCAGAAGGGTTGTCAATACAGCATTTCCCACCCTTATGTGACCAGAACCTTTTGTTTAAAGACATCTTGTGGGGCACGAATTCCCTTGACCACAGTTGGGAAACAGTGGGCTACTCAGACATTCTGACCATGGTTGGTGTTTACCAGACAACATAAAGATATTTTTCTGGGGGATCACGGTGATGGATAACCCCTCCTATTTCTATGGCTTCATAGTTAACTATCGAATCACACCATATTAGACCAACCTAGTTTCCTCCAAGTAAGGGTCTGTAAGCAAGACTCTAGGGGACAGCAGTTTAGTGTTATGTTAGCACTGGGGAATCTGCCTGGTCTACTGGACAGCATTAGTGCTCAGTCTCTCTTTTGTGTACCAACTCACCTTCCCAGATTTTTGCAAAATTAGAGGCAAACGTGGCATCTTGTACAATGAAGGAAAATGTTGAAGTGGATAATCTTTTTGCAGTGATTACTCAAAAGAGAACAATAAAAAATCAAAAATTTCTCAAACCTTGAAATACAACCAGGCTGGGGAATTTTTGAAATTGTATTTTGTTTTCATAATAAGAGTAGGACTGACAATTTTATTATATATAGTTTTTAAAATGCTGGAGTGGGAAAAAAACACTCTGGAGTCAGTTCAAGTCCTAAAAATAAGTATCATAACAAATCATGAATTCAATCCTTCACTCCTCATCCCCTCTGCCTGCGCTGCCCCACCCCCAGAGTACTCATAAATTCCTTCAACCAAGAAAAATATTTCTCATATGCCTTAGTGTAGAATTTACTGCCTTCTTCTCTACTAGCCCTGCCTTGATTATCAGCTCACTAAATATTTATGGTGGTTTTTCAAGGTACAAGCACTCGGAGTTCAGTCCCTAGGGCCACTACACTGATGAAATGTATGACATTCAGGTTTACTTTTGCTTCACTGGTACCATCTATGAGGCACCTTTGCCTACATGGACTTCAGGCTTTATACCTTGGGGCTTTTATTCTTTCAAACAAATGATAAATACTAGTGGATCTAGCTAAAGAAAAGATAGAATCTATAATACCTAGCATATTGAAAATGGAGATTCATCAAAAACACAGAGTACCTTCCACATTTCGAGATATAATCCTACATGGAAGATTTAAAGGAATGATAGGTTAAAGTTACCAAAGCATGAATGCAGACAAGATGGGTAAAATAAGGAAGAGCCACCCCATAAGTCATCAGGATGGGAGTAAATTGTACCCTCATACTGCCTGACAATTAAATTAATTTCTGCCCTCTCTCATCAATTCAGACTCAGCTGATATATTAAGTACCTGACCATCTTTCAAGAACTTGGGGTATGGGAAAGTAATGGGACCCCAGGATGTGCTCCTAAAGTTCAGGTCTAAAAGCCTTTCCTGTGGTGGGGTCAGTGGAAGTGACCAGAGGCTTCACACCAAGCATCCTCTCTTTGATACTGTCCAGAAGGGACTCCATGCTTCATCCTCTTCACTTGGTAGCACTGACTATGCACAATCTGAGTTATCTTTAAGGCCACTAGACAGAACCAGGCAAGGTCATCTTTCTGTACTTTGAAAGCTCTAGCCTTTCCTTTCACAATTTCACAGTAAGTTTTATGGCAGTGGCAAGAGATTAGAATACACATATATACTGCCTCCAAGCCTATTCTTTTTACAGAGTGTAGCATATCTGCTCATTGTAAGTCTGCAGAAACCTAAAACCTGAAATGTTGATGGAAACAGATATGTTTTATTTCATGTGCTAAATGAAAAATTAATGAGGCAAATATTGTTCCTGTAGTCAACTTGGGATGGAAAAAGTGACAATCTCCACCTATATCATTATAACCATGAGGCAAGAAATAAGACTAGAGGACAAAGATAATCTAATTTTAAATTCCTTTGAGAGAAAAGTCACAGTTCTTATTAGGAAGCAGACATTCTGAGGGCTGTGATAAAGGATTCCAGAAATAAATACAATTGTCCCTTGAATGAATGTAAATGTGAGTGCTCACCTGAGGTCCAGCCCCTTTCCCAGGGCCTGTCCCCAAGTGCTGGATCAGTCAGAGGTGACATAAGACACCAGGGAGAGGGTCGGGCCAGGAGACCTGTAGCAAAGTTCTCAGGTCCATTAGTTTCGAGCTAGAGTAAAAAGAAGTTGGGCAGATGCCCAGACAGGAGCTTTGTAGGATTAACATTCCTCTTGTTGCCTGGGAAGGCAGTGAACCACAGCCTGGAAGTCAGAAGATGTGAGGGTGTGGGGTTTCCTCACACCAGGGAAACTTAACCTTATACCTCTAGTATATAGACTAAGCCCGTGGATTCATGATAGGAAAGAGGAACAAATTGAACAGCCTTCAAACCATGAGCTCACAGCAGAAAAGGGAAGACAGCCCAGGTTTTGAAATGCAACTGAGCTCCCAGGATATGGTTTCTGTTCCTGCCTTTCTAAGCCCACTGTAGTGTTTGAGTGGCTCTGCATGCAGAGAATGAGTGGAATGGGGAGGAACAGCCAGGTGGGTGCAACAATGCTGTGGCTGTTGGTGTGAGAGTAGAGTAGGGTGGGAGGCCTGGGCATGGGTGATCCCATAGTGGGAGTGGGTCACTGGGGGGAGGGATGCTAAAGGGTGATTTTGGGATACCAGAGACTAATTTAACAGGCTTAAACCTTTTGTATGAGAACACCCTGAGAGGGGAGGGGCATCACTTGAGTGGAGTTGTCCATTCATTTATTAACCATATGTTGTCATGGACATTGCAAACCCCACAGACTCTGGAGTGTGCTTGCCTGTCTTCACCAGCAAGGACTATCCTGGGGATACCCCATGGGTAGGAAACCCTCCCCCAACACTTTCAAATAACAGGAGGGCTGTGAGTCTTTGTTTGGGAGCTGGAATACTCCCTGTTCCTGAGTCACTAACCCCACCAAGCCGGAAGCGGCTCTCCCCCTGCAACAAGGCAATATCTGTGCCCTGAGACAAAGGCCAGAACCAAACTGATTAATCTACTATTCCTTTAAAATCAGCTCCAGCTTCCAGAGTGAAAAATCAAAAAATAACAATTTTTTAACAATTCTCTTCATGGAAGCATGAAGAGAAAACTTTCTGAGAACACTAAATTTGTCCTTTTCTTACCTTTTTGTACCAAACTTGCCCAAATGCTTTGACGGCATTTAGAATTCTATCTGTTATATGCCTAGGGATGTCATTCCTTTGAACATCCATTGTGAAACCACCCAAGAAGTTTAAAAGTCCTCACAGGCCAAAGTCAAAGCCTGCATCCGGTTAGAGTCTTGGTGATGACAATGTGAGCCACTGTGACATCCACCGTGTTAATGGCTGCAGTGCTGGGCTCTGCAGGATGTTCTGAATTATTGGGCATTTTCCCCAAGAAGAGCCTAATTAAATGAGAAGGGACCAAATCTATAAAATGTAAAATAGTTCAATGTAAAATTGCTTCCACACTGGGAACTGCAGAGAATTGCAGCTCCAGAGACAATTTATAGGGTATCTTGATGTTATAGAGCTTATTAAAATCATAGATCATCGATCTGGAGGGCTGGAGGAAATTTCAGCCATATTTCCACTATTTCCCTACCCCATAGGTAAGATAGTCACTTTAATCTCTGGGTTGAAGAGACTGCATAGTTATGACACTGAACTGACCTCTACCATCCTGAGCTTTTCCTACCCATATAGCCCCAGGATTCAGAATGAGTTTATTTGTCTTCCATGAGGGTTCCTGTGCTTTATCAAGACTCTCCACGTGTCAGAAAAGCTGCGTTAAGTCCTATGTCCCCTTCTTCCCTTTTCTACCACCTTTCTCCCCTTCTAGAGAAAAAGCAATTCCATTCTCTATGCAATTTCCCATACCTCTCATTCTGCTAGCCTTTTATTACTTCTACACTGGTCTTAGATTCAGATAATTGGGAATAAAACTGGGGTTATCCTTTTACTAGTTATTTCACTTTGAGAAAATACCCACTAATCCCTCATCAGTGTGCCCCAGGGTCTGAGAAAAAACAGTCTCACTCCCATAGTGGAGGGAGACCTGCCCCAGGAATCATAAAGTCTGGGTTCTTTCTAGTCTCAATTCTAGACTAACAGGCTGTATAGGCTTGGGAAAATCTCTAAATTCCTCTGACCCTCACCTTTCTCCCTTCTAGGTGGAAATAAATAATACCAATTTCTCAGAGTGGTTAGAAGGGTTGAAAATGATGATAGAAATGCTTTGTTTCTGTAAAGCACTAAAGGCATTCAGGTATTAGCTTCATGAATCTTCTATTCTATTGTTGAAGTCCCTAACATGGAGCTTGGGTAAATCATCTCTGTGTTAGGCAATGCCTAACATTTTTATTTGAGGATTGCTCCCCTTTACAGAGTGGGCTTGGGGAATTATATTTGTCTTGCACAATCTTTCCCTCCTAGTCAAGGAGAATCATATTCTCTTTCTAGGAAATCCAGAGTTAAGATTTAGAGACCCTAGTTAGTTTCTAGTGCTCACTTGAACTGAAGATGCGAATTTGAGAGAAGAGGAATAATTACAGTTGGTCCATACACAAAGAAGCCAAAAGAGAGAGATGGATGAAGGAGCCACTGGCATTCACATTCTTTCCTGTCCTAGATATGGGCTGTGGAACTATGAATGCTATAGCAGAAGGTGGACCAGTGGGTCCTCCCAGGTGAGGGAGGGTATGCAACTGGTGACCTCCAGACTTACCGGACACTCACAGCTAGGCCTTGGTGTTCTCCTGTTGAACATAAATAATTTTCCAGAATGCCAATTTCAGACAGGCCACTCTGTGACGAGGATAGTTCAAGACAAAAACAAGACCACTCCACAACCATGTCTGGACACAGAAAAAACATGAACATTGCCAACTATATACATGATCAAACATCCCCATCCTGGCTCATATGAGTGACTGCTGACTATTTACCAATCACAGTCTTAGCTTCGTCCAGTCTTCCCCTTCTTCTGGACAAGATAGCCCATATATTTCAAGCAGCCTTGAACACAGTAACAAGCTCTCCCCACAGACTAATCTAGGCACTTCACTGTGAAGGATTCAAATGGTGCAAAGGGAGACATTTCTCCTCTTTCTGTATTCTCCTGCCTTCCTTTTTCCCCAAAATAGCCTCACAGCTTATCGTCTATACTAAAAAGTCCATTCATATGCCTCAATGCTTCTAAGTGAAACAATAATGGGAGTCTTGGTGCCCTGCTTCTCATCACAAAAGAATAGGGTATAATTTCTCATACTTAAGGAGACCCAATTATCAGGAAACCAACAACATTCTTCTCACTGTTAAAATATATTCCCTTTGTATCTTGATGAAAAAATAATTTAAGTATAAAAATCAATCTAAAAAAAGCTGTAATTTTTGTTTTACTTTTGGGAGTTACTGAGATTTTACTTTTTAAAAGGCTCCTTCTTTTTTTTGCATATACTATATATTTGATTAATTTTTACTTAAATATACCCTCACATTACAAAGGCAGTATAGTGGAAGAATCTTTCTTTTGATATTTGTATCATCTGAAATAATACAAACAGAACCATGCATTTTAAAAAATCCTCTTTGAATACCAAAAAAAAAAAAAAATAGGACAAGTTCAACAAGAACAAAATGCTTTTCTCAGAGGTGGACATTAAAGTGGACCTAATTTGGTTTCCTTTTAAAAAATCTTCAAAGACAGAAGCAGCTTAAAATTGAATTAAAATTAATTTTAAAAAATTGTTTACTGAACTACTGGTCTCCAGAACAATTTTCTGTTTTCTGCTGTTTTGATGCAGATTCACCTTCATTTCTCCTTGTGTTCTTTTTACTGGTTCAGCTGCACCATTTTTTATCGCATTCATCATTACTACCAAATTTCATTTTCTTGCTCTAACACTGTACTTTTCCTTCAGCTAACCCAGCCTGGACAGTTTTACTTCCCTTTCTTTGTCCTTTAAATCTGTGACCTATTCATTTCCATTTATTTATGGGTTCTTGCTGATCTTCTATGATTTTTTTCCCAATGCTTCTTGTTCCACATCTCTCTCTAGCACTTCCCACATCACTTTATTCTTTAACTGTAAGTTAACATTTTGGGTTTTTGTTTGTTTGTTTGTTTTTTGCATTTTCATCTTTATCCAGTGGTTCCTTAGCTTTCTCTTTAAATAGAATTATTTCCTCTTTTGCTGCTCTGACCAAATCTATCCATTTTATTTCACCATGATTTGAGAAAAGGATGTGCAAATATTTTCTAGGTGCCTTCTTTATGTCCTCCTTGGAGAAGTGTCTATTCAGGTCTTTTGCCCCTTTTTTAAATTAGATTGTCTTCCTTATGTTGAGTCATATGACTTCTTTATATATTTTGGAGGTTAAACCCTGTTCAGTGTATCATTGGCAAATAAAGGGTCCAGCAGAAGTGAGGCTTGCTTGAGTGTAGTTGGTAAGGTATCGGAATGTCTTGCGTGAGACAGACAGCAATTTGAACTTTTCACTTAAAATGTCATATGGTGTGCTCGAGTATGATATTATGTTCCAGAATTACATGCTTATGATTTTGTAATAAAAGGTTTTATAATAAAAAAGGCATTATTTGTGCTGGACCCTTTATGTTATCACATATGGTTGGTTCCCTTTTCATTTTGATGATGGTTTCTTTACCTGTGCAGAAGCTTTTTAATTTCATGTAGTCCCACTTGTTTATTTTTTCTTCTATTTCCCTTGCCTTAGGAGATATATCAGCAAAAATATTGCTGTGTGGGACATCTGAAATTTTACTGCCCATTTTTTCCACTAGGATTTTTACGGTATCATGACTTATATTTAAATCTTTTATCCATTTTGAGTTTATCCTGATGTATGGTGTAAGTTGGTGGTCTAGCTTCATTTTTTTTCATGTACATACCAGTTCTCCCCGAACCATTTATTGAAGAGACTGTCTTTATTCCATTGTATGCACATGCCCTCTTTGTCAAATATCAACTGACCATAGAGACATGGGTTTATTTCTGGGCTCTCTATTCTGTTCCAATGATCTATGTATCTGTTCTTATGCTGGAAATATACCCTAGGAATCCCGAAACACCAATTCAAAACAATACATGCACCCCAGTGTTCATAGTAGTACTATTTACAATAGCCAAGCTTTGGAAACAACATCAGCACCCATCAGTTGGTGAGTGGATTAAAAAACTGTGGTATATTTACACAATGGAATACTACACAGCAGAAAAAAAGAAGGAATTCCTACCTTTTACGACAGCATGGATTGAACTGGAGACTATTATGCTAATTGAAATAAGCCAGCTAGTGAAAGACAAACGTCACATGATCTCATTTATAAGTGGACTCACATGAACAAAATAAGCTAGGGAGCAAAATAAAACCAGAGGCATAGAGTCATCGAACATACTGACAGCTATAAGAAGAAAGGGTGGAGGTGGGGACTGATTGAAAGAAGGTGAAGGGATTAGTGAAAGAACCTATAAGAAGGACCCATGATTGTGGAAGTCTGGAGTGAGCTGGGGGGAGCAAAGGTGGAAAAACTGGGACAACTGTAATAGCACAAACAATTAAGAAGTGATTTTCCTCTAAAAAAGAAAATAATGCTTTACTAAATAGTTTTGAACATTCACTTTTGTATTCTCTGATTGTTCTTTTAAGACAGATTCTTACATGATAAACCAGTACAAAATGCATGAACATTTGCTTTATTAAAAAGTTTGAAAATATGAAAAAATATTAAAAATAAAATAAAATAAAATAAAAGGTGCCTTCTTCTTGGTAGCAAGGAGCATACCTAGTTCTTTCATCTTGGATTCTAAATATCATTTTCCACTAACAGCAATCAGAGCTCATTAAAAAAAGAAAGACTGATTCTAGGGCTGAAGGAGTGAAAGCACAAGGTGACCTATGAGCCTGTGAAATCTTGTTGAACCAGAAAACAAGGACTGCTCAAATACTGGTAGGTTCATGCCCAAAACACACACAAATCAACTTGAAGGGGCCCACATTGGCCCAATAAATATTTTAAAAATATCTATGTGTCCACAGTGGTATTTAACACAAAGAAAAGGAGAGAAAAAGGGGAGCTAGATGGGGAGGAAAATCATCCTTTACAGAAGAATGCCAGGTAATAAAAATGCAATGAAAGAGAGAATTAGTAAAATGGTATTCTACAATCCTCAATATGATCATTGTTTAAGGCAAAGACCACGGACACTAAAATCATGAGGTAGAAGAGCAGAGGGTTTGGCGAGTACTAAAATATCAATCCGCATTTTAATTACTACTTCCAAAAAAGGAAAGTAGACATTTATGATGGAGTGATCTGGTAGCTGTTACCTTAACCAAGGGACCCGTTATAGCAGGGCAGCCTGACAGCACATGTCTACTGGCAGCACGGAACATGGAATATAAAACGGCACCTAGGAACTAATCTTGCCAAAAATGTTTTTCTGATTCTAATCAAGCCTCTGGAAGGTGTTTTGATTATAGGAAATAGAGGAGAAATAAGAATAGATTAAATAATGCATAGAAAACAATCAGGAAAACCCAGTGTGTGGGAGGGACATTCTATAAGAAAACTGGCCTGACTCTTCAAAAACTCATTATCATTAAAAAAATTCTAAATTAAAAGAGAATAAAATTCCATAACAACCAAATACAATATGTGAACCTTAACTGAATCCTGTTTTGAAAATCAATATCTATAACACTGGCTGGGTGGCTTAACTGGTTGAAGCATCATCCCATAAAACAAAATGTTGCGGCTTCAATTCCCTATCAGGGCATGTACCCAGGTTGCAGTTCCATCCCATTAGGGTGCTTATGGGAGGTAACTTATCAATGTTTCTCTCTCTATCTTTCTCTTTCAAATTAATAAACATATCCTTAGGTGAGGATTTTTAAAAAATTAAAACAGCTATAAGACATATGTTAGGACAATTAGTACTAGATATCAGAGAATTATCGTCAATTTCCTTAGGTATATTAATGGCATTGTTATACCATACTGGATTTGGGGGAAAATGTCCTGATTCTTAGCAAATACATGCCCAAGTATTTAGGAGTTAAGTATCATGCTCTTTGCAACTTACTTTTAAAATGATTCATCAAGAGAGAAGGAGGAGCTCTGGCAGGTTGGCTTGGTTTGTTGGAACATCAACCCATACACCAAAAGGATGTGGGTTTGATCCCTGGTCAGGGCACATACCTAGGTTGAGGGTTCAATCTCTGGTTGGAGCACATGGTGTGGCAACTAATCATTGTTTCTCTCTCACATGGTGTTTTTCTCTGTCTTTCCCTTCCTCTCTGCCCCTTCCTCTATCTCTAACATCAATATCCTTGGGTGAGTATTAAAGAACATAAGAGAGAGAGAGAAGAGGAGGAGGAGGGAGATTGGGAGAGAAGTTGCAGCTCTGGCTAAATGTTAACAACTGTTGAACCCAAGTGGAGGGCATATGAGGTCTTATTATATCTTCTTTTCAATGTTTCTATTGTTACCAGCTGAGTTCTCCAGGAAGTCAACTCTGAGATGGAGATTAGCACGGAGGAGGTTTACTAGGGAATGCTCCCAGGATCAATGCTGTGAGGGGAAGGAAAGGAAGTGGGGTGAAGCAGAGGATGAAGTTAGACTGTGTTGGAAATACAAGGACTCAGCTGAGCTGATCCTATGGGATGTTTGGAGCAAGGATGGCCCTTCCTAGTTGGTCCCTATTAGTGTGAGCAGTCAGGGCCTTTATTCCCACTGTCCCATATCCTGGGCATCAAACAGTCATTGGATATGGACTGCCTGGGAAGGGAGCATGGCCTTGGGCCAAGGCAGTGGTGACAACACCCAGCAGGTGAGAGAATAAACCCTTCAGTCTGAATGAGGGATCTGTGCAAGTACTAATATAAAAAGGGGCTTGGTTTGCCCTGAAAACTTTTGGTAACTACTGACCAACAATCATTACATCCTTATTAAATATTTTTTAAAATTTATTTTTAGAGAGAGGTGAAGGGAGGGAGAAAGAGAAGGAGAGAAACATTGTTGTGTGAGATATCAGTTGCTTTTCACACGCCCCCAACTGGAGACCTGGCCCCAACCCAGGCATGTGCCCTGACTAGGAATCAAACTGACAACCTTTTGGTTCACAGGCTGGAGCTCAATCCACTGAGCCACACCAGCCAGGGCTCATCCTTATTAAACACCTTAAGTGCAAATATTGATATCCCCATTTTAGAGATGAGGAAATTGATTTAAGTGGTAGGGCTGGAATTCAAATGCAGACTTTTAACCACTGCTCTGTACCAGCCCTCTTAACCTCTTTTGTCAGAGTTTCTGCTATTTCTGCCTGTTCCAACAGTCTTATTGCCCCATTTGCTTAAGAAGGAGTGGTTCTCATCCAGTGGCCAGCTCTATTGACAATAATTTTGTATTTTTTCCACAGAAGTCATTTTCTTCCTTATTCCATGCCTGCCTCCATCTCATTTAATAGAGAAGGAATAGAAGTGTATTATTTTAGCCTCCATGTGTCCATTTCTGAAAGGTCCTTTGTTTACACCGAGGAGGGAAGGCGTGAGTAGCTCTTAAACACCGAGTGTCACTGGCACATAATAGGAACTTGAGATTTGCTTCTCAGATAGTTGAATAAATGAAGCTTTAGTTGGATGCAGTAGGGAATCTTGTATTTTAAAGGAGTTCAATAGCAAAACTTTTTGCTTGTCTTTCTTGAACATCATTGTTCTCACCTTATGATTCCATAATGGTTCAGGTGTTTGTGTGTGGCATGTAAAGTGAGAAGTAGAAATCTCTCCCTCTCTATGTCACAAAGAGTTAGGAGGGCCCCCAAATCTGGTCAATTGAGACTCAAAATGTTAAGAGTTCAGTAGTGTTGCTTGTTCTGTCCACACACGTGTCATTTGTGTCCTCAGTGTGTCCACATGTCTTCAGAATGAATAACAAGACTGGGACACGTTTCTATGCAGCCACCTGGAACAGCACTCCCCTTTGACCCTCTGGGTTATCCTTGAGTCTGACTGATGAAACCTGGCTCCTCTCTCTAGGGTCCTTTTATTGCTCTTAAATTTCGCTTCTGGGAAAAATCTACCCACACATGAATGTGTTCTCCCACACAATCTGCATCTGAACCCCAATTATAGATATACTTGAGGTTTTATTTTATTTCCCCTCCAAACAATTGTATTTCTCATGTGTATTAGTACATACACTAGAGGGTAGGGAAAAGGGCATCATCATCATATAGTTTCTGTGTATGTATATGTGTATATATGCAATTATATATGCAATTCTAGATGAGGAAAAGGATATGGCTAGCTCTCATGTCACCTTTCTGAAGTCTTCCAATTCCCCTAAGCAGACTGAACAGCTCTGCCTTATAAGTTCCCTCAGAGTATAGTTACATTTCTACTATAACTCAAAATTTTAGTACAATTTACCTATACATATGCTTGTCTTCCCTACTAGCTTGAGAGCTCCCATGAGCAAAAAGCCTCATGGTTTTTTATTCTTTGTATTCCCAGTTCTTAGTACACAGTAGTTGTACAAAACTGCTGTATGTTAACAAAAGAATGGGGGCCAATCAACTGTATTATTTAGGGATGACTCAATCCACCAGGACATGCAAGTGTGGAAAAGGGCTCATATGTATTCTTATCTCTGGCCTAGACAAGCCTACCCTGTAGTAGTCCTTCCAGAAGACTTTTGTTCTTTTTAGAATAGAAATTCTTGAATTAAAAAAAAAATTCTCTCATCTGTTTTATACAGAGACCACTAAGGACTTCATAACTGTTTAATTTTAGTAAGCAATTTTATTCATGGCCCAATATTATAAAAATTGCTTTCCCGCCATGCTGCGGCAAAATGTAAGATTTCCTTAAGCCAGTCAGAGAAAGACAACTACAATATGATTTCACTTATATGTGGAATCTAATGAACAAAATAAACAAATAAACATAATAGAAACACTAAAAAATACAGAGAACAGACTGATTGCTGTCAGAGGGGAGGGAGAGTTTGGGGCTGGATGAAAAGGATGAAGGGATTAAGCAAAAAAACAAAAAATCAAAATAAAACAAAACAAACTCATTAACACAAACAATATGTGGGGGAGCTTTGCCTGAAGAGTCCCCCATCTGCCACAGATGAAAATGAGTCTACCAAGACATGATCTGCTTGGGGAGGAAAGGTGGATGATCTCTCAAAGGAGAAGGGCCTGAGCCTGTTCCTCAGTGGGCCTTTATTGGGTTCAATTTGCACAGGAATACAGATAAAGCTCATCAATCATTGTCAGGCAGTAAGGATCAAACAATAGATAACATACAAAGAACTCTGAGGGCTTATTCTGAGTCAGGGTCCATTAGCTATAAAACTCTGGGGAACAAACTCATTCATGCTTGGACCCTTATCAGAAAATTCAGGGCATTCTTAGCAAAGCAGGTTTCACAGGATTTTATGTATTCTTTCTTAGGCCTGATTGCCCCGGGAACCTGCCCTTTCCAGCACAGGGATTGATTCACCAGCCTCTGTCATTGTTTCAGGCTTAAGTCAGGCAGAGGAACTAAGGCAGCCAAGAGATTAGGAGACTTCTTGCAGACGGAATGAGGACTCAGGCTATGTCAAAGCCTAGGGGCAAGGGTCCATCACCTCCTTTTTCTATAGTCCCCCAAGCCCTTCCCTGAGGGCCTCTTTGTGACTGTGCCTGTCTTAGGTCATCCCTCCCTTGAGGAATCTTACCCATCATTGTCTAATTGGTCATCCACTCAGGGCCAAGCAGGGTGAAGTAAAAGGGGTCAGAGGCAGCACCCCTGCTAGAAAAATAAGCTTTGTCTCCTTAGTGGCTTAGGGTCCCAAGGTCTCTCACTCAGCCTCAGGCAGGGTGGTTCTCAATAACAATACAGTGATACCAGAGGGAAAAGGGGGTGGGGGAAGAGAGGGGATAAATTGTGACTGAAGGAGACTTAACTTTGGAACTGTACATTAAAATCTATATCATTGACCAGTGTCACCCCAATAAAGTTGAAAATAAAAACAAAAAATTACTTGCCTTTCTTATCCCTCATGTGTATGTGTATTTTTTTAATACACTCATTTTACTTTTTCACCTCTTTAGAGAGAGGAGCAGTCAATCTTAGTGGTTTATTTTTATAACTCCAACATACAACCATGTTTAATCAACATTAAATTATAAGAAGCTGTAACTGACAGCTTAGAAAACTGCTTAGGGAGCAGCTTTTAGCTAATTAATAGCTCAGGGATCAGTGTTATCTACATGACATTATCTACAGCTGTGTCTCCAAACACCTGGCATAGCAAATATTTGGTGGAGTTGGTCTTTGTAGTAAAAGAGCTCAATGGTTGGTTCCAAAGTAGTTTTGTCTGAGAGCTTTTAATTTCAGCAATGTGCATAGGAATTTTGCTACACATGCAGCCCTTTCCCTCTCTCCCCATCCCTCCAGAACTCTTGCTTTCCCCTACTATCTTTCTCTCTGGCTGAGCACCAAGGTCTCTTGTGGGCTTCTCTCAGTACCTTGCTCCATGGTGGCAGGAGAAGGGAAGAGCAGCTTCAAGTTTAAAAAAGATGTGAATCAAAGGGAGTTGATTCCTAAGTAGTGGTCAGAAGAAGAGCTAGGGGCATGGAGAGGAGAAAGAGATGGATCAAATTAATACTGTTGAGTGTTTATCATGTGCCATGTATGAGGTCAGACATTACATATATTATTTCATTTAAATCCCTGAATAACCTTATATATTGCATTCAGTTTACAGATAAGAAAATGAGGTTCTAATTTCCACAGTTATGCAACTAGGATGTGACAGGACCCAAGCCAGCCATCTCTGATTCTAATCCATGTGCTTTCCAGGATACCAGGCTGGGAGCTGGGAATCTTCTGATGGTTCAATCCCCCCACCGCAAATAAATTCACTGAATGAAATAGTTTGAGTTTCTTTCAAGTTTTTCATTTATGGAATACTTGACATAACAGTAATCTTCACATAACATCCTGTATTAATAAATTACACAATCTATATCTCTTTCTTACTGGAATAAAGTAGGCAATCACATCTCCCACTAAGATACCTATGTTCTCTTTTAGCTTAAATTTGGTGGGGAAGAATATCTTTCCTTTAACCCCATACCTAGCCAAAGTCTTAGTTAGGAATGACTTGGTTACAAATTTTGAAAAATCCCCTCAGTCAAACTTGTTCAGACAAAAGGGACTTATGAGAAAGAGACAGATGTGTCTTATAGAACCCAAGGTTAGAAAGTATAGTCAGTCCTCATAACCGACTGGAGGTGAGAATTAAAGAATCAACAGGAAGTAAAGAAATACTTTCTCTTGTTCTCTATTTCTCTTTCTCTCACTCTTTCTAAAAATTTGCATCATTCTTTGCCCCTTCCATGCCTTTGACCTTTTCTGTTTGGGCAAGTACCTGAGCCCCCACATGAGCTGTACATCTCTTCTCAGTTCAAGCACCTTACTCAATGTCTAGGTCCCAATTCAAAATTCTCAGAAGATAGAATCTGATTGGCCACTTTGAATCACATGTTCACTGCAATTCAATCAGTGGTGACCATAGGGATAGGTGACTTACTTCATTGATCTCTCCTTTCTGAGAAAGAGGTATGGGTAGGTTTTGAACAGGGTATAGGAACATGGAAGGCATGATTAAAAGGGGAAATAAATGGATCTCTAGTACAGCATGAAATGTAGCAAAGCCTATGTGTACCATCAATGAAAACTGAAGAGTCCAGAAACCATAGAGGACCCAAAAGAGAATTCATGTTAGCACAGCTGCTGATAATGCAATTGATGACTGCGGAGAGAAATTACTGGGATCATGACTGCTTTAACACCAAATTACATTTCTTTGACTTTTTTTTAAAGCATATTTTATTGATTATGCTATTACAGTTGTCCCAATGTTTTCTTCCCTTCATCCCCCTCAGCCCTGCACCCCCACCCTCCAGCATATCCCCTCTTAGTTCATATCCATGGGTCGTATATATAGGGTCTTTGGCTTCTCCATTTCCTATACTATTCTTAACCTCCCCCCATCTATTTTGTGCCCACAAATTATGCTTCTTATTCTTTGTACCTTTTCCCCCATTCTCCCCACTCTGCCTCCCCACTGATAACCCTCCATGCGATCTGCATTTCTGTGATTCTATTTCTGTTCTAGTTGTTTGTTTAGTTTTTGGTTTTTAGATTGTTTTTTAATTACTTTACTGTTGTTCAATTAGAGTTGTCTGCAATTTCTCCCCACCACGCCCTGCCACCCCAGCCTCCCTCCCTTGCTTCTACCCTCCCCCTTGGTTTTGTCCATGTGTTCTTTATAGTAGTTCCTGAAAACCCTTCTCCCCACTGTCCCCACCCCCCTCCCCTCTGGCTATTGTTAGATTGTTCTTAATTCCAATATCTCTGGTTATATTTTGTTTGCTTTTTTCTTTTGTTGATTATGTTCCAGTTAAAGGTGAGATCATATGGTATTTGTCCCTCACTGCCTGGCTTATTTCACTCAGCATAATGCTCTCCAGTTCCATCCATGCTCTTGCAAAGGGTAGGGGCTCCTTCTTTCTCTCTGTTGCATAGAATTCCATTGTGTGAATGTACCATAGTTTTGTGATCCACTCATTTGCTGATGGGCACTTACGTTGCTTCTAGTACTTGGCAATTGTAAATTGTGCTGCCATGAACATTGGGGTGCATAGGTTCTTTCAACCTATTTTTGCTCCATTTTATGCTTCTGCCTCCTTTATCAAATATTAATTGACCATAAAGACTTGGGATTATTTCCGGGCTCTCTGTTCTGTTCCATTGGTCTATGTGCCTGTTTTTATGCCAGTACCAGGCTGTTTTGATTACAGTGGCCTTGTAATACAGTTTGATATCAGGTATTGTGATCCCTCCTGCTTCGTTCTTCTTTCTCAAAATTGCTGCAGCTATTCGGGATCGTTTATGGTTCCATATAAATTTCTAAAATGTTTGTTCTATATCTGTGAAATATGTCATGGGTACTCTAATAGGGATTGCATTGAATCTATAAATTGCTTTGGGTAGTATGGCCATTTTGATGATGTTAATTCTTCCAATCCATAAGCATGGTACATAAGCAACTTAGGTTGCTTCCAGCATTTGGCTATTGTAAATTGTGCTGCTGTGAAGATTGGGGTGCATAGGTTCTTTTGGACTGGTTTTTCAGGGCTCTTAGGGTATAATCCCAGCAGTGGAATTGCTGGGTCAAAAGGCAGTTCCATTTTTAGCTTTCTGAGGAAATTCCATACTGTTTTCCACAGTGGCTGCTCCAGTCTGCATTCCCACCAACAGTGCACTAGGGTTCCCTTTTCTCTGCATCCTCTCCAACACTTGTTGTTTGTTGATTTGTTTATGATGGCCATACTCACTGGTGTGAGGTAGTATCTCATTATGGTTTTAATTTGCATCTCTCTGATGGCTAGTGATGCTGAACATCTTTTCATATGTCTCTCGGCCCTTTGTATGTCCTCCTTGGAGAAGTGTCTGTTCAAGTCATGACACCATAAAAGTCCTAGAGGAAAACATCAATAGGAAAATCTCAGACATTCCATGCAGCAACATCTTCACAGACATGTCCCCTAAGTCAAAGGACATAAAGGAAAGAATAATCAAATGGGACCTCATCAAATTAAAAAGCTTCTGCATGGCTAAGGAAAACAGCATTAAAATGAAAAGAGAACCAACTATATGGGAAAACATATTTTCCAATGATACCTCAGACAAGGGTTTGATCTTCAAAATATATATAAAGAACTCACAAGACTCCACTCCAGGAAGACAAAAAACCCAATTAAAAAATGGGCAAAAGACTTGAACAGGCACTTCTCCTAGGTTCAGTAAGTTTGTGAGTTTGTTGTCATTTTACTGCTCATAGTTTTTGATCTTCTTTTTCTTAGATAAGTCCCTTTTTTAAAAAAATTATTGTTATTCAATTACAGTTGTATGCCTTTTCTCCCCATCCCTCCACCCCACCCCCGCTGAACCCACCTCCCTCCCCCACCTCCACCCTCCCCCTTGATTTTGTCCATGTGTCCTTCATAGTAGTTCCTGTTTGGATGGAACTGGAGAGCATTATGCTAAGTGAAATAAGCCATATGGTGAGGGACAAATACCATATGATCTCACCTTTAACTGGAACATAATCAACAGAAGAAAAAAGCAAACAAAATAGATAAGTCCCTTTAACATTTCATATAATAAGGGCTTGGTAGTGATGGACTCCTTTATCTTATCTGGGAAGCACTTTATCTGCCCTTCCATTCTAAATGATAGCTTTGCTGGATAGAATAATCTTACATGTAGGTCCTTTCCTTTCATGACTTTGAATACTTCTTTCCAGCCCCTTCTTGCCTGTAAGGTTTTTTTGAGAAATAAGCTGACAGTCTTATGGGAACTCCTTTGTAGGTAACTGTCTCCTTTGCTTTTGCTGCTTTTAAGATTTTCTCTTTATCTTTAATCTTGGGTAACTTAACGATGCTGTGTCTTGGTGTGTTTCTTCTTGGATCCAAGTGCTTTGGGATTCTCTGAGAGTCCTGGACTTCCATGTTTATTTTCTTCACCAGATTGGGGAAGTTGTCCTTCATTATTTTTTCAAATAAGTTTTCAATTTCTTGCTCTTCTCTTCTCATTCTGGCATCCCTATGATTTGGAAGTTAGAATGTTTAAAGTTGTTCCAGAGGTTCCTTAGACTCTCCTCATTTTTTCAAATTCTTGTTTCTTCATCCTGTTCTGGTTGGATGTTTATGTCTTCCTTTTGTTCCAAATCATTGATTTGAGTCACCGTTTCCTTTCCTTCACTGTTAGTTTCCTATATATTTTCCTTTATTTCATTTTGTATAGACTTCATTTCTTCCATCATTTTGTGACTGAACTCAATCATTTCTGTGAGCATCCTGATTACCATTGTTTTGAACTCTGCATCTGATAGGTTGCCTATTTCCTTGTTGCTTAGTTCTTTTTCTGGAGTTTTGATCTATGCTTTCATTCAGGCCATATTTCTTTGCTTCCTCACACCTGTTACATTGTAAGGGGTGGAATCTTAGATATTCATCAGGGCAGGGCTATCCGCTTTGCTGCATTGTGGGGCTGTATGTGGGGGAGAGGTCAAAGGGGGAACAATACAGCTTGATCGCTTGCTCGGATCTTGCCCCACTTTCCATCACTTCCCTCACTTCCCTTGATTCCCACAAGTGGATTGTGCCATTTGAAGTGCTGATTTCCAGGTGGGTGTGTTTATGAATGTTCTAGGACTCCATGGGTCTCTCCAATGGGCTCTCCTGTAAGACTGGCAGTTTCTCCTCCCCGTAAACCCCACAAGTTTTTATAGCCAGAGGTTTTGAGGCTTTAGTTTCCCACTCTGGAACCCTGGGTTTCGTGGTCTGTCTCACTCCCTAGTTGTTCCTCCTGATTCATCCATGTGCAACTGTGGGTCCTCTTGGTCAGCCAGCTGCTTCCTCGCCCACCTTGTCTGCTGCCTTGCTGCACATCCTCTCTGCACCAGCTGCCTGTCTCCACCCCTCCTACCACTTTGGATGAATGTTTTGTCTTTAACTCCTTGGTTGTCAGATGTCCATGAAGTTTGATTTTCTGGCAGTTCTTGTTTTCTGTGTTTATATTGATTGTTATTCTTTTGGTTGTGTGAGGAAGTGAAGCACTTCTACCTACACCTCCATCTTAGCCAGAAGTCTTCTTTGACTCTTTGTTTCCATTTCTTTCTGTCAAAATTTAATCTATTGTATAACAAAATTCTGGAAACAACCTAAATGTCTATCAATGGTGGGTCAAATTCTGGGATAGTCATTTTACAGAACATTTTGCATCTCTTTAAAGAAATGAGTTGGTTCAATATGATTTAAGTTGAGAAGTAGTCAGGATTTTACTAAATTAGAAAATATTGTAGTCTGTTCTCTGTCTCTATGAGTCTGTTTCTATTTTGTACATTAAAGTGCACATATAAGTGAAATCATATGGTACTTGTCTATCCCTGAGTGGCTTATGTCACTAACAGACTGACAATTGTCAGAGGGGAGGGATATTGGGGGGATGGGTGAAAAAGGTAAAGGGATTAAGACAAAAAATAACAACTCATAGACATAGACAACAGTAGGGTGATTACCAAAGGAAAGGAAGGTGAATGAGAGGAGGTGGAAGGTAAAGGGGGAATAGATAAATTTTTAAAATATATATTGTAAAATAATGTATATAATATCCTCCTGTGTAAAATAACTAAATAAATAACAACAACAACAAGAAAATAAAGTTTTAGGCAGTAATCTATGTGTAGATACGTTTAGATGAGTAAGTATATACAAACCTTATACAAATCAATGTTGGCATCGATTACTTTGGAGGTGGGAGAAGTGGGATTAGAAGGGAAAGAGTAAATAATGTTTCTTTATATAACTCTGAATGACTTAACTTATTAGAAAACCCACATGTTACATTAGTAAGAAATTGAATAAAAAGGAATAGTAAGCTATTAAATTAGAAAGGTTTTTAAAATTCTGTATTTAAGAGTCCATCTTAAATACTACCATTTCTGGCCTTTCCTGTTCCCACATAGAGATGAATACCCTGTGTGAATTCCCACAGAATGTGGACCTCTGTCATGATTCTGATATCCTGCCTAGAATGACAAATGTTGACTACTATTCTTATCCTCATACTTACACTACATCTCCAACATAGACCCACTTTTGGACCCTCCCTATCCTAACATCTAAAATGGTGTTTTATACAGAAGAGGTACCTATTAAGTCTTTATTGAATAGGATTAACTCATTACTCTGCTATTCTTCTAACATGACCTGCATGTTTTCAGAAAGGTAGACTCTAAGATTTTGCCTTAGCCTGTACATGCAGCAATCCCTATTGACATTTTTCTAATACAATGGCGTATTATTTTCTAACCATTTCTAGCCAATTTATATTTTGGTTCATAATTTGAAGGGAACTAGAATGAGTAATTTCTTTTAATATTGTGAGCTGATAACTCAGTGAACTCCAAGCAGTCATATGTCTTTAAAATTAATTTGGGGTACCCAGACTGCCTTTGGCATACACAGTCCAGCAAGCCCAGGGCTTGAAAAACCAAAGTAGTGATTAACCCTGTCAGAGATGAAATGGCTGATGTCAAACTCCTCCAAATTATACCCATGCTTGACCAGCTATTCTCCTTCTGAATGCACCTCATTACTGAGAAACCATCATTCAGGGGATATATACTTAAACATTTAATAAATCTGTGATCAAAATCAAGGAGCATAATTAAACCTTTAATGAAAATGGGAGGGAATAAGAGCAGAACGCAGGTAGAAGACAGAACAAAGGGAAGATGTTTGTGTTAACTCTGTGGTCAGAGATTCTGACCCTTTAAATTGTCCTTTAGATCATGATACCACTTGGATCTGGTGACAGCAAATTTATAAGGGACTAAAGTCCAATTGCCATGGACATTTAAGAAACTTCCAGGGCATTAGACCAAGGCACTTTCAATAATGCTGGCAATTGAAGTTGACCTTGAGTTCACTCATTGCCCTACTGCAAGAATAATAGTCTCAGTTCAATATAGACCCAATAAATAAAACACTGTACCTCTAAAAATTACTTTAGATTTTTAGAGGGGGTTGGGAATTACAAAATGTATACCAAATAGAGTGAATAGCTAAATAATATAGAGAGGAGCTCCAAGATATGATGAGAAAATAAAGGAACAGGGGTCAAGAGACCTATTTCTGGTTCTTTCTCTGCCACAAATATCCCCATGTGACTTGAACAGATCACTTCACCTCCTAAAAGTCTCAGATTCCTAACTTTAAAAATAATGGGAATTTCGAGAAATTTCATTAAGGGGGAAGATGGCGGCAACATAGGTGGGAGCGGAGTCCACTTCCCCTCAACGCCAGGGAAATACCTAGCTGATCTGAGGAGCAGAGCGAACAGCCAACAGTATTCCAGCATATACGAAGATCAGAGACCAAAGATAGAGGACACTGAAAGATCTGACGGTAAGAAGAGTGCTGAAGGACAATAAGGTCCACGGGACCCAGGACCGCGCGGTACAAGGGCGGCAGAAGCGCCAGCCCTGGCGCAGGGGCTGCGGCAGGAGTCTTGGGAGAGGGCCAGGCTGCGCTGTGAGCAGCCAGGTGCTTGATTAGACCAGGGGGGCTTGAAAAGGAGGAATTTCTCAAAAAGAAAAAGAAAATAGAGACACTCAGGGGCTAATTAGAGAACTCTCGGTAGTAGCCGAGGCCCCTGGCGCCCCTCCCCCGCCACCCCTGGACTGCTACGCTCACCTGAGGTCCGGTCGCGCGCGAGCAGATTAGCGAACGGGACCCACACTTGAAACCCCGGAGGGGCGCCCACACCTGAAACCTCCGAGATAATTTGGACCAGAGTCTAGCTGCTCTACCCACAGGCCCAAAACCTCGGAACCGAGTGCCGCGTGATTCAGTCCCAGGGCGGCCCCGCCCGCCCCAGAGACTCAAGCCCAGGGCGGCTGGATCGGGCCCCCAAGCACAGAGCCTGTGGCTCAGCGGGCTGCGCGCGCTCACCAAGCACAGGGCCGGCTGGGTGCCTGTTTTCTAAATACAAAGCTGCTGGCGAGTGTCCTAACCCCAAGGCTGCTGAATCCGCCACCTGCGCGCCAGCGTTCCAAGCCCTGGCGGCTCTATTGGTCCGCCGGCTGCGCGCTCAGGGCACAAAATAACGTCACAGACCCAAAGCAGCTGGATTCCCCTGCTGCGCGCGCACGCGTCACGAGCCAAAGCAGCTGGATTGGCTGATCAACGGACTGATTGACTGCCAGGGACCACACTTACAAAACAGCGAAGAGTGTGACCCAGGAAGAGAGAAAAGTGAAACCAATCCTTCCAAACACCCCCTCCCGTTGCACAGACAGGACACCAGCAGAAATAACCTGACCGGTTTAAAGCCAACAGAAGGTTTTTTTTTGTTTGTTTTGTTTTTTTTTGTTTTTTTTTTATCCTTTTTCTTTTTTTTTCCTTTCCCCCTGAATTCCTTCTTCCTCTCTCTTTTTTTCTTTTTTTTCATTCCTTCTTCCTCCCATCCTTTACCATTTTTATGTCTTCTTCCTGCCTTCTTTTATCTATTTCTATGTTTTAATTTTTGCTAAAATTCCTTCTTATCTTGCCTCCGATCTTTCTTTATTCTTCCCTCCTTCCTTCCTTTCCTCCTTTCCTATTTCCTTTTTCCCTCCTTCCCATCTTTCTTTTGGTTTGTTTTCTGTGTGTGTGTGTGTGTGTGTTTTTTTTTTTTTTTGCTTTTCTTTCGCCCCCCCTTTCTCTTTTTCCCACAGGTGAGACAACAAAACCTGGAGTGCTGAAAAGACTAGAGATAGACCGTGTTAAACACATAAACGTCAGCTCAAGACCAGTGAGCACAGGAGAGTAAGGAGACAGCACCACCGAATCCCATTGGCATTCTACCATAGAAGTTCATATCATAAATCCAGGGAGTCAGAACAAAGCAATTTAAGACGCAGAGGCCAACAAGAAGAACCTCAGAAACAATGGGAAGACAAAGAAACAATTCCCAAATGAAAGGAAAGGAGGAAGTCTCAGAAAGAATACTAACCGAAAAAGAGGCAAGTCAACTATCAGATACTGAGTTCAAAGCAATGGTCATCAGGAAACTCACTGAGCTCTCTGAGCTCAAAGAGAACTACCAGAAACTACAAGGAAACTACAATGAACTCACTGCAAACTATATCAACATGAAAAAGGAAATAGAAAATATCAACAAGAGCCAAGCGGAAATGAAGAATACAATTTCTGAATTGAAGAACACAGTAGAAGGAATTAAAAGCAGACTTGATGAAGCAGAGGATCGGATCAGCGAGCTGGAGGATAAAGTAGAAAAAAACACCCAGAAGGAGCAAGAAAAGGAAAAGAGGCTCAGAAAGAATGAAGAGGCAATAAGGGAAATGCAGGACAACATGAAACGTAACAATATCCGTATAATAGGAATACCAGAAGGAGAAGAAGAAGAGCAAGGGATAGAAAACCTGTTTGAAAAAGTAATGATGGAAAATTTCCCTAATCTGAGGAGAGAAAAAGTCACCCAAATCCAGGAAACACAGAGAGTCCCAAGCAAGAGGAACCCAAAGAGACCCACTGCAAGACACATCATAATTAAAATGGCAAATTTCCAAGACAAAGAGAGGATCTTAAAGGCAGCAAGGGAGAAAAAGGAAGTAACATACAAGGGAGCCCCGATAAGGTTAGCAACTGACTTCTCAATGGAAACGCTCCAAGCCAGAAGAGAATGGCAAAAAATATTCCAAGTAATGAGAACCAGAGGCCTCCAACCAAGACTACTTTACCCAGCAAGGCTCTCAATCAAGATAGAAGACCAAATAAAGAGCTTCCCAGACAAAAGAAGTCTAAAAGAATACAGCTCCACCAAACCAGCTCTGCAAGAGATGCTAAAGGGACTGCTTTAAGGAAAGGAAGGAAAAGAGAAAGACAGAGGAACACAGGTAGGAAATAATGGCAATGAATAACTACCTATCGATAATAACCTTAAATGTAAATGGATTAAATGCTCCAATCAAAAGACATAGAACAGCTGAATGGATAAGAAAACATGACCCACACATATGCTGCCTACAAGAAACCCATCTCAGGACAAAAGACTTACACAGACTGAAAGTGAAGGGCTGGAAAAAAATTTTCCAAGCAAACGGACAGGAAAAAAAAGCAGGGGTAGCAATACTCTTATCAGACAAAATAGACTTCCAAAGAAGGGCCATAAAGAGAGACCCAGAAGGTCACTTCATAATACTCAAAGGAAGAATCCACCAAGAAGACATAAACATTGTAAATATATATGCACCCAACATAGGAGCACCCAAATACATAAAGAAAATATTGGAGGATTTCAAGAAAGATATTGACAGCAACACAATTATAGTAGGGGATTTTAACACCCCACTATCAAAAATGGACAGGTCTTCCAAACAAAAGATCAACAAAGATATTGTGTCACTTAACAATATCTTAGAGGAAATGGACTTAACTGATATATACAGAGCTTTTCATCCCAAAGAAGCAAAATACACGTTCTTTTCAAGTGTCCATGGAACTTTTTCAAAGATAGACCACATGATAGGACACAAAGCAAGCCTCAACAAATTCAAGAAAATTGAAATCATATCAAGCATCTTCTCTGACCACAAGGGTCTGAAACTAGAAACCAACGCCAAGGGTAAAAACCCAAAACACTCAAAAGCATGGAGACTGAATAGCATGCTATTAAACAATGAATGGGTCAAGAACGAGATTAGGGAAGAAATCAAAAACTTCCTGGAAACAAATGAAAACGAACTCACAACAACCCAAAACCTATGGGACACAGCAAAGGCAGTCCTGAGAGGGAAGTTCATAGCAATACAGGCCTACCTTAAGAAGTTAGAAACAGTTCAAACAAACAACCTAACCCTACGCCTACAAGAACTGGAGGAACAACAACAAAAACAGCCCAGAGCAAGCAGAAGGAAGGAAATAACCAAGATCAGAGCAGAACTAAATGACATAGAGACTAAAAGCACAATTGTAAGGATCAATGAATCCAGGAGCTGGTTCTTTGAAAAGATAAACAAAATTGACAAGCCTTTAAGTAGGCTCATCAAAAAGAAAAGAGAGAGGATCCAAATAAACAGAATTAGAAATGAAAGTGGAGAGATTACAACTGATACCACAGAAATACAAAGGATCGTAAGAAATTACTATGAAGACCTGTATGCTAAGAAATTTGAAAACCTAGATGAAATGGACACATTTCTAGAAAAATATAATCTTCCAAAACTGAATGAAGAAGAAGCAGAAAACCTGAACAGACCAATATCAGCAAAGGAAATTGAAGCAGTCATCAAGAAACTCCCATCACACAAAAGCCCTGGACCAGATGGTTTCACAGGAGATTTCTACAAAGCATTTAAGGAAGAACTAACCCCTATCCTTCACAGACTATTCGAAAAAATCCAAACTGATGGAAGACTCCCAAACTCTTTTTATGAAGCCAACATCATCCTAATCCCAAAACCAGATAAAGACACAACAAAGAAAGAAAACTTCAGGCCAATATCGCTGATGAACATAGACGCTAAAATTCTCAACAAAATATTAGCAAACCGCATCCAGCAATATATTAAAAAGATCATCCACCATGACCAAGTGGGATTCATCCCAGGGATGCAAGGATGGTACAATATTCGCAAATCAATAAACATAATACATCACATCAACAACAGCAAAGACAAAAATCACATGATCATATCAATAGATGCGGAAAAAGCATTTGATAAGATACAGCACCCATTTCTGATAAAAACACTCAGCAAAGTGGGAATAAAGGGAGCAGTCCTCAACATAATTAAGGCCATATATGAGAGACCTACAGCCAACATCACACTCAATGGACAAAAACTTAGAGCTTTCCCACTAAGATCAGGAACTAGACAAGGATGCCCTCTCTCACCACTCCTATTCAACATAGTATTGGAAGTCCTAGCCACAGCAATCAGACAAGAAAAAGCAATAAAAGGCATCCAAATTGGAAAGGAGGAAATGAAACTGTCACTGTTTGCAGACGACATGATAGTGTACATGGAAAACCCTATAGACTCCACTCAAAAACTACTCGACCTAATAAATGAATTTGGCAAAACAGCTGGATACAGAGTCAATACCCAGAAATCAAAGGCATTCCTGTACACCAGCAACGAAACTGCAGAAACAGAAATCAGGAAAAAAATCCCATTCGATATAGCAACAAGAAAAATAAAGTACCTAGGAATAAACCTAACCAAGGAGGTAAAAGACCTGTACTCAGAAAACTACACAACACTGAAGAAAGAAGTTAAGGAAGATACAAACAAATGGAAGCATGTACCATGTTCATGGATTGGAAGAATCAACATTATCAAAATGGCCATACTACCCAAAGCAATTTATAGATTCAATGCAATCCCTATTAGAGTACCCATGACATATTTCACAGATATAGAACAAACATTGCAGAAATTCATATGGAACCATAAACGACCTCGAATAGCTGCAACAATTTTGAGAAAGAAAAACAAAGCAGGAGGGATCACAATACCTGATATCAAACTGTATTACAAGGCCACTGTAATCAAAACAGCCTGGTACTGGCATAAAAACAGGCACATAGACCAATGGAACAGAATAGAGAGCCCAGAAATAAACTCAAGTCTATACGATCAATTAATATTTGACAAAGGAGGCAGGAGCATAAAATGGAGCAAAAACAGCCTCTTCAACAGATGGTGTTGGGAGATCTGGACAGCTACGTGCAAAAAAATGAAACTCGATCACCAACTTACGCCATACACGAAAATAAACTCAAGATGGATAAAAGACTTAAATATAAGCCGTAACACCATAAAAGTCCTTGAGGAAAACATTGGCAGGAAAATCTCAGACATTCCACGCAGCAACATCCTCACAGACACATCCCCTAAAGCAAGGGACATAAAGGAAAGAATAAACAAATGGGACCTCATCAAAATAAAAAGCTTCTGCATGGCTAAAGAAAACAGCACCAAATTACAAAGAGTACCAACAGTATGGGAAAACATATTTGCCAACGATACCTCAGACAAGGGCCTGATCTCCAAAATATATAAAGAACTCATTCGACTCCACTCCAGGAAGACAAACAACCCAATTAAAAAATGGGCAAAGGACTTGAACAGACACTTCTCCAAGGAAGACATACAGAGGGCCCAGAGACATATGAAAAGATGCTCAGCATCACTAGCCATCAGAGAGATGCAAATTAAAACCACAATGAGGTATCATCTCACACCAGTCAGAATGGCCAACATAAACAAATCCACAAACAAATGTTGGAGAGGATGTGGAGAAAAGGGAACCCTTGTGCACTGTTGGTGGGAATGCAGACTGGTGAGGCCACTGTGGAAAACAATATGGAATTTCCTCAGAAAACTAAAAATGGAACTGCCCTTTGACCCAGTAATTCCGCTGCTGGGATTATACCCTAAGAACACTGAAACACCAATCCAAAAGAATCTGTGCACCCCAATGTTCATAGCAGCACAATTTACAATAGCCAAGTACTGGAAGCAACCGAAGTGCCCATCAGCAAACGAGTGGATCCAAAAACCATGGTATATTTACACAATGGAATTCTACGCAGCAGAGAGAAGGAAGGAGCTTATACCCTTTGCAACAGCATGGATGAAACTGGAGAGCATTATGCTAAGTGAAATAAGCCAGGAAGTGAGGGACAAGTACCATATGATCTCACCTTTAACTGGAACATAAGCAATAGAAGAAAAAAGCAAACAAAATATAACCAGAGACATTGAAGTTAAGAACAATCTAACAATAGCCAGGGCGGGGGGTGGGGGGTGGGGGCGGGGATAGTGGGAAGAGGGTATTACAGGAACTACTATAAAGGACACATGGACAAAACCAAGGGGGAGGGTGGAGAGGGGGGAGGGAGGTGGGTTCACCTGGGGTGGGGTAGAGGGATGGGGAGAAAAGGCATACAACTGTAATTGCATAACAATAAAAAAAATTTAAAAAAAAAAATAATGGGAATTTCATTTGTTGATCTCAAGTACAACTTGCAAAAGAACCACTTGGGAATCTTGTTAAAATGCAGATTCTGATTTAGCAGATCTGGGGTAAGAGTTTATATGTTAAGTTATTCAGAGCTATATAAAAAAACATTGTCTACTCTTTCCCCTCCCTAATCCCACTTCTCCCACCCCCAAAGCCATCAAACTAGCTCCTGAGTGATCCACAAACTACACCTTGAGAAGCAAGGAATTAGATGATCTCCGAATCCCATTCCAGCTCTAAAATTCCAATTCCTAAACCAGGATCTCCACCTTCTTAGGTAAAACCTTCTGAGTTTCTGCCCTTCTCCTCTTTGCCAGCCCCCTCTACCCCCTACCCTAGGTTGGCCTCTCTCTGCAGAGATTCAGTCTGCCTTCCTTCACAATTTAGCAGTGCCACAATTCCCATGATCACCTGGGATCCTCCACCTCAACAAAATGAAGAAGAATGGAAATTAAGCAATCATTCCTTTCCCATCTTCTAAGTTTAGAGGCAAGCACATAGGTCCTTTTTGATTAAAGAGACTTTATTGTTAGTCATTTGAAAACCAGGTAAGGGGAAGTTCTAGACATTTTCTTCCAGTGTTATCAGTATGGGAATTAAAGTGGATATATAGGTCTGTGCTCCCTATGACATTGAATTTTCTCATTTCATGAAAAATTCTTTGAAATTATAATTTTAATGACACTATAATATTCCATCATATGAATTTCCATTATTTACACAGCAATTGTGCAGTTAAGCAGTTGTTTGCAATTTTAAAGAATACTAGGATAAACATTGCTTTTATAGCTACCATTTGTTATTTATGTCATACACTAGGCCAGTTGCTTTATATACATCATTTCTTTTAATCCTCAGAATCACCTTTCAAGTTGAATATTATTATGATGTCTATTTTACTGAGAAGGAAACAGACACAGAGAAGTCAAATGACTTACTCAGGATTACACAGCTAGTCAGAGATGGAACTAGACTAAAGTCTGTGTGACTTTACTCCAAAGTGTACTCCAAAGCCAAACTCAAAGCTACTGCATGACGACATCTCTTTATATATAAATCCCCAGGGGCTTCTCTGTTTATTTCAATAGGATAAATTTTTTATTTGTGTGTGTGAATTTTTTAATTTAATTACAAAAGTGGAATAAGTTCATAGAAACAATTTGAGCAATACATGGATATAAAAGAAAAATCTACACCTCATCCAGCCCCAGCCTCTTCCTCCCCTGGCCTTCACCACACCACTGTGTGTGTCCATGGCTATGCACATATGTTCTTTGTCTTGAGAAAGAAGAACAAAGTTGGAGGGATCACAATACTGGATATCAAACTATACTACAAAGCCATTGTAATCAAAACAGCCTGTTACTGGTACAAAAACAGCCATGTAGGTCAATGGAACAGAACAGAGAGGCCAGAAATCAACCCAAGCCTTCAGGGTCAATCGATATTAGACAAAGGAGGCAAGAACATATAATGGAGTAAAAACAATCTGTTCAATAAATGGTGTTAGGAAAATTGGACAGGATCATGCAAAAAAAGTGCTCTTTTTCCTCCCTTCTATGATTGAAGTATATTTCTATTCTATGCATTTTCTATGCCAAAATAGCACACACAAAAGCATGAATCATGTGTTTTTCACCACCATATTTCCAGTGCCTGACACAGAGCTAGGTAGGCCTTAAAAATATTTGTTAAAAGAATAAATAATTGACTACATTTATTTTAATAAAAATGGAGTCATCACAAATATACCTCTGAAATTATTCTTTTCACTTAATCTCAAGCAACTTTCCAGAGCAAAAAATATATATTAATTATTTTAAAAATAACTGTATAATATTCTATAATATGGATATATAACAATTTATTAAGTAATTTCCTATAAATTGATATGCATGCTTATAGATTTTGGGAGTTACTATGGATGGTGCATTAAATATTCACATGTGCCTTTATATGTTGATGGTTTAATTTCTTTAGGATAGTTTCCATAATTCGAATTACTGGCTCAAAAAGGATGTATATTTTAAATTTTAATATATAGTGCCAGGGATTTTCCTAAAATGTTGAGCCAATTCACATTCAACCAAGCAATATGTAAAAGAGGCCATATCCCCATATATTACCACTTGATCAAACTTTGACATTTTTATCAGTCTGGTGGCAAAAAAAATCTTGGTGTTTTGATTTTCATTTTCTTCATTACAAGTAAAGTTGAATGACCTTTAAGATTTTTCCTTCTTTCTGTATTTCTTCCTTTTTTTCTGTGAATTGCAGGAAATGTACTCTAATTAAAATTGCCAAATTAAAGAATATGAACATTTGAAATGTGCTTGATGCTTAGCCAAGCTGCCCTCCAAAAGTGATGGGACAACTTACCCTTTCCTGCTTCACCTAACTAGGTATTGTAATTCTAAAAATAACATGAGGTATTTGCTAACTTGAGAGCCTCTGTTGATTTACTTGGACATTTCTCATTTTTCCTTCAGAAAACCAGTTGTCTTTTTTAATTTTTCTTTTCCTTCAGAAAGGTCCTGTGAGTAGCTCCATCCCTGTGAGACAAGGGTGGGTGGAGGGAAGGGCCCCCAGTGGGAAGGGCTTGTAAGTACAGCCAAAGTTGTAGTGGGAGGTTAAAAGCATTTCCAGAACACAGCAGAACAGGAGAATGAGCACTGGTCTTTATCCAGAAGAACTGAGAGCTGGTCTAGAGGGTGAGGGCAAATTTACACTGGCTTTTGCTGCAGGGCCCAGCCAGGGTGACATGGAGGTGTTGGGTGGGAGGGATGGATGCTGCTCTATAAAATGAACTCCATTTCTCCAGTCACATTCCCAGAAGAGTTGGCCACAAACGGGCACAAAACAACTCAACAGAATTTAATTCAAATGAAAAGTACTATTCAATATTTGCCATATGCAAAGCCCTGAGCCAGGGAACAGATTTCTGCTCTAAAAATTACATAATCAAATGGAATACATTTAGAGGTTGTTTATAAAAATCCTGAAGCACCTTCTTTCTCTCTGTTGCGTAGAATTCCGGAGGGACAAATACCATATGATCTCACCTGGAGCATAGATCTTAACTGGAACATAATCAACAAAAGAAAAAAGCAAACAAAATATAACCAGAGACATTGAAGTTAAGAACAATCTAACAATAGCCAGAGGGAAGTGGGGAGGGGATGGTGGGGAGAGGGGTTTATAGGAACTACTACAAAGGGCACATGGACAAAATCAAGGGGGAGGGTGGAGGCGTGGGGAGAAAATGCAGACAACTGTAACTGAATAACAATAAAATTTTTTTTTTAAAGTTAAAAAAATCCTGAAGCAGAGTATTTGTAACTGCAAAACCAGCTCAAAATGGCCCAATCTGTTTAAGGAGATAGTGAGTTGCTTTTATGAGACAACAAACCAGATCTGCAAGTCATGCAGCCAAAGCATGTGCAGAGGAGAGAACTTTGATCTCCAACTGCACACAGAACCAAAGGACCAGGGCATAACTAGAACTTGAACACTAGAACACTTTCAGAAGCGAAAAGTCCATTGTCCAGGAAGATTCAGTGCTGACTCCCCTTACCATAAATGGCCAAGCTTCAAGCTCCTCCAAATAAAACTTGCTCCACCAGAGATTTCCCTACCTGTTCCCCCAGCACCTTAAAAACCCATCTGAACCCTGGAGCAGAGAGTTCAGGCTTTTAAGTATTAGCTTCTCATTCTCCTGGGTGGTGCTATTCATAATAAATTAGCCAATCTTTCTCCACTGCAATTCTCAGTGTCTAATGTTTGCCTCTGCTGGGGCCAGGTGGACACACTCTTTCTGTCCTGTAACAAAAGGTGTGACTTATGATGAGTTGAAATAGAAAGAGGTTACATCCAGGTAGTAGGATCAGGGAAGGCTTTCTGGACAGAGATCAGGAGGTTAGAGGGATATTTCACTCCAAAGGAAGGTGCTATGTTGCTCCACAACCTCTCCCAGAGAATTCAGGCAGCAGTTTGGAAGCCCGCACCAACCCATGCATGACACTCATAACTCTCACAGATCATCTGCTACCCTCACAGGTCCATGCACTGTGGATCTGACTGAGTCAAGTATGTTGATTAAAATCCACTCTTGTGCATGCTGAAGTTTGGAGGTTCCGTCCGAATTATTAGCATCTTGTGTGTCCCCAGATAGGTCAAGCTGGGAATCAGTATGGCTGTTTAAGAAAACACTAGTTGGTGACCTCTCTGGATCTATAATAGATAGGTTTTTCTGAAGAAAGTGAGGGGGTTGTCTGCAGGAGGATGAGTCAAAGAAAAAGAAGTAAGGGATGGGTGTTTGGTTCTGTTCTCTTTGGACCTCTGAGGTCCAAAACCTCAATCCTGAGGTCCAGGATTGGTCTTGAGGAGTGACGCATTCCAGACTAAAGACAGAGGATCTGCTTTTTTGAAAGCCGTGGGTGCCTGGACTAAAGCAGGAAGGTTTCCGGTTGAGGTGAGCACTTCAGGAATGAGAAGTCCAGCTCTCCTCCCTGGCCACCATAACCACTGAGTCATTCACCAGAGGGCCACTTGCTGTTCTGACAGCCCAGACCAGTGAGCACCCAAGGAAGCTATTTCTGAGAGAGTGTGTCCTCATGAAGGGTATCAGCAACAGAGCTGACTATAACCCTGAGAACTTGGGAATACTAGAAAGACTGAAGGAGAGAGAGTGTGAAGTTCCTACATCCTGCAGTGAGAGCTAGAAGCAATCAGGATTTGGACATTAGTGTTGATGTAAATTCATTTGTACCAACACTTTTCTGAGGCCTGGAAATGATTTAGTTAGACGAGGAATGGTATATGATATCCTACCTAAAGTTAAATAAAGTCAACAAGTGCTCATTGTTTTTGGAGAAAATAGAACTCAAACATCTTTATAAATTAGGACACCCAGTCATGTTAGATGAAGCCTTCCAGCTCTAGCTCAGAGGGCATCTTAGAATCCCATATCCTGTCGTGATGTGCTGTTCACTGGGTTCTGTGAAAAGTTCAAACTCAGAGTCTGGATGCATTGGTAAGAACTTCCCAGGAAGCCAGAGTCACTTGAATTGAATTAAAGTTCCATCACATGGTGTTTAATATCAGTTATATATTGGACCATGAATATAGTAGATGTTTAATACTTATTTGGTTTGATTTAATGTCTTAATCTAGTGCACGTATTTTATTTTTTAAAAATTATATTCAGCCATGAAGTTTGTTTTTACTATACCCATGAGGACCACAGACATCCTCTCTCCCTATACATTTTTCTTTTTACCTTTGCTACTATTGAACTATTATTGGAACCTCTTGTCTGGTTACCTGCAGGGAGGCTCACCTGACTCTCCCTTAAAGGCACATATAAATGTAGCAGGAAGAAGAGGTAAAAGGCATGCAACTTCCTTTGGGGTCCAGGCCTCATTTTCATAAGTGCCTCTATTCCCTCTCCCTTCTCCTCTTCCTCTGGGCTCCTTTCTAACCAGAAAACTACAAAAAATGGAAACCCTTTACTTCTCTAAGGTCTCTCCTTCAAATTTATCATTTGGTAAATGCCATATTTTTTGGGGGGGGGGGTATGCCTTTCTGTTTGCAAAGATAAACTAAATCTGAGACAAAGTTAACATGGGCCATTTATTCAAAGACTAGCAGCAAAGGAACCTTTCTGCTATCACTTTCATTTAAGCAGGATTCCAAGGTGTTAGGAAAGAGTAAGCTTTATAGAATAAAAATAAATACTGAGGCAAGATTCTGATTGCCAGGTCTTCTGTGAAGGTGGGATATGGAAGCTGGGAAGATTTTTTAATTGGTCTTTGGGTATATTCAACAGTCCTTGGTTAGCTGTGAAGGGCAAGCAAGCAGTCTGGAGACAATTGAAAAAATGAAATGCTGTTGTCCCATTCCCCCACCCCTGCCTCACTCCACTCCATCCTGCCCACCCCCTCCCTCCCACATTCCCCCCAGAACCAAAACTGCAGACACCTTGATCTTGGACTTCAGAACTATGGGAAAATAAATTTCTGTAGTTTAAGTAAAAAAAAAATGAAATGGTGTTCAGTGTTGGGCAAAAGGTTTTCTGTAGTCAGTCATTTTCTGAAACAAGTGGGGATCCTTGTGTGCTCTTTTATAATCCTTATGAGAAGCTGACCACCATGGCAGGAAGTTTCTTACATTAAAAGCCAGTAACAATAAAATTTCAATAAAAATTTTTTGCTGAAAAATAATTAGCTAAATCTTGATTCTAAACTGGAGCAAACAATGATTGGGAACCATATTTATTTTAAAAAGTGTATACTTCTTTTTAAATGACCCACTTGGCTACACAAAGTTCAACATTTATCAGAATGTCCTGCCTACTTTTAAAGGCTGCATGGAGAAGGCAAACATGTTTTCCATAGTCCTCCCTCCTTGTCATTTGCAGTGCAGGCCCTAGAATGCTGCCCCAGTCCTTCTATGAACATTTATCTGCCCCCCTTCTGTACCTGGAGATAGACTTCTCTTTGTCTTTAGTTATTCTTCCCTGTATCCCTGAATTCTTCCCTTAGGTTCATTCCTTTCAAGGATGGTGGAGAGTAGGCTATAGCTCTTTGAAAAGCCCTACTGAAAGTCAGAGATGGCATAAGGAAAAAAGAAAAAAACAGACTAACTGATGTGTGATGTTTAGAACTGCTAAGACTAGAAGATCCTGGGAGGTCTTCCTGACTTGCTCCCAGATGGCCACCCTCTGGAAGGGAGCATCTTTCTTCTCTTCAGGAAGAATGTACTACAGCATGTCTCCCTAAGAAAAGCCCAAGACCAACCATCATTTACTCTATGGAGGAAAAAGTATCCCCTTGCAATCATGGCCCACCTCCACTGTCTTGGTTTCCTGTCCCAGGATTGACTTTGACCTTATCCAAGACAAGATGTCAGTTGTGATGCTCAGTTCACTCAGGGATAGTTCCACCCCCAATCACAAGGGTGTGGTCTTACCCTCTAGCTTCCATCAAGACCATTAAATCTCTTAAGAACATGGCTATCAGCCTTAGTACATTCCAGGTTAATCAGTCATAAGAAAGACCAAGGGTATGTCCTTGGGCAGGATACTATATTATAGGACCTGTAATGTGCAAGAACCTGAATACACTTTATTTTGAATCCTGCTGAGTATTGCAAGGTAGGTGCTGTTAACCTCATTTTACAGATGAGGAAACTGAGGTCCAAAGATGTTAAGTAACAAGCCCAAACTCATTCAAGTTGAAAAACAATGAAGCCAAAATTTGAATTCAACTCTTTCACTTTTAAAACCTCTGTTCTTTTCATATAACTAATGGCAATGCCAGATGTGATTTAAAATAGCCATTGTTAGGGTATAATCCCTACAATGGAATTGCTGGGTCAAAACGCAGTTCCATTTTTAGTTTTCTGAGGAAATTCCATACTGTTTTCCACAGTGGCCTCACCAGTCTGCATTCCCACCAACAGTGCACTAGGGTTCCCTTTTCTCCACATCCTCTCCAACATTTGTTTGTTGATTTGTTTATGTTGGCCACTCTGACTGGTGTGAGATGGTACCTCATTGTGGTTTTAATTTGCATCTCTCTGATGGCTAGTGATGCTGAGCATCTCTTCATATGTCTCCGGGCCCTCTGTATGTCCTCCTTGGAGAAGTGTCTGTTCAACTCTTTTGCCCATTTTTTAATTGGGTTTTTTGTCTTCCTGGAGTGGAGTTGTGTGAGTTCTTTATATATATTTTGGAGATCAGACCCTTGTCTAAGGTATCATTGGCAAATATGTTTTCCCAAATAGTTGGTTCTCTTTTCATTTTAATGCTGTTTTCCTTAGCCATGCAGAAGCTTTTTAATTTGATGAGGTCCCATTTGATTATTATTTCCTTTATGTCCCTTGTTAAGAGCCCTGAAACATCAATCCAAAAGAAGCTATGCACCCCAATGTTCATGGCAGCACAATTTACAATAGCCAAGTACTGGGAGCAACCTAAATGCCCGTCAGCAAATGAGTGGATCACAAAACTATGGTACATTCACACAATGGAATTCTACGCAACAGAGAGAAAGAAGGAGCCCCTACCCTTTGCAAGAGCATGGATGGAACTGGAGAGCATTATGCTGAGTGAAATAAGCCAGGAGGTGACAGACAAATACCATATGATCTCACCCATAATTGGAACATAATCAACAGAAGAAAAAAGCAAATAAAATATAACCAGAGACATTGAAGTTAAGAACAATCTAACAATAGCCACAGGGGAAGGGGGAGGGGACGATGGGGAGAAGGATTTTCAGGAACTACTACAAAGGACACATGGACAAAACCAAGGGGGAGGGTGGAGGTGGGGGAGGTAGGGGGGTTCAGCCAGGGTGGGGTGGAGGGATGGGGAGAAATGGCACACAACTGTAATTGAATAAAAATAAAAATTAAAATTAAAAAATAAAAATAATTAAAAAGAAAAGAAAAGAAAAGAAAGGAAAAAGAAGCCTCCTTCTTCTCTTTTCTCCATGTCCTCCTAATCCTTTTTCCTTCTCCAATACCTTGTCCTCCTTTATCTCCTAAATTTAAAACAATTCTTATGTTTTCCTATCCATTTGTAAACCTTACTTATCAGAAGTGACTGGCAGTATGGTTAAGGGGTAAGTCCCTTGTCTTTTTATGAGAGTATTTTTGCTTTCCAAGGAGACCAGTGTGGCTGTCAATGATCCCATATTTCTGGTACAGGTTAATTTCTTTTAAAAATGTTAGAGTTCAAGGTCTGTGTCCATATAAATAGTGAAACTGCAAGCACAAGTTATAGGTCCTTGGAGAAGAAAAGTTGCCTAATTGGGTGGACAGCTTCCAAAATTCCCCTTGGTAATCCTTCCTTATGACTGTTTCTCTTTTACAAAATAGTTTCCAGAAGAGTTTGGAATTTGCCTTCTGAGGTGTCAGAGCACCTATCACAAAGGCTACTCCACTAGCAAAATAATCTGAAACAAATTGTTACTGGAAGCAGTGAGTTCAGGGCTTGCATTCAAATGTTGGGAATGTGCTTACTAATGGTGGCCCTTTAAAGCACTGTAGGAGAACAACAGCTTTATTCATGTATTGGAGGGTTTTTTTTTCTTTTTAAATCAACTTGAGGACTACTTGTATAAGCAAAATAAAGCAAAAACTGAAAAGAATTATCTGCATAACTTGACAAATTTGCTATGGAAGTAGAAAAGAAGTGCCATAGCCTCCACTGCACTGGCTCTCAGTACAGATCAAATTCTAAGGTGATGGCTCAGATTTCCCCTACCCTGTCAAACTGGGAAAATCACTGCAAATCACTTAGCTCTTCCGTGTCCTCCGTAACTCTTCTCTTCACTCTGCCTACATAGACACCAATTATAGCTCTGGGGTCCAAAGAGTGGTTGGTAAATTTTCCAGAGAGAAAAGCCCCTTCCTCCTTTCAGGGCTTGCAAGCCCTGCTCCAGAGTTTCTTTCTTTGACATCCTGGAAAGAGAGGGTTTCCATATTGATTTTCAGAGTATTTACCACTAATTTGGGTCCATTGTGGGCTTGGCTTCTTTTGTTTCAAGTTGTGGCCATGAAAGTTTTAGAAATGAGGAAGCAAGGAAGACATCTATGAAGAAAGTAAGGAAATTAGGTGGCTTGTAGGTATTAATATTAATGAATCTTTGAGTATTAGCTTTAAACCAGAGGGGAACTTTCAGTTTTATACTCAAGTATTTGTATATTCATTGGCCATAAAGAAACTATTATCCATTTGCCCAGCTATCCTCCAGCCTTCCTTGTGGACTTTTACATTTCCAGAGACAAGTAGTTGCACAAATATATGCTTTAGGAGAAAAAATAATGCCAAAATGCCTGGATTGTAAGATAGTCCTACCAAAAAGGCAAGTAGAACCAAACATAATTGAAGCCAGTAGAAATGAAATTCTATGTCTAATAACTAATCCCTAAGAGATTAGTGCTATCAACAAGGTTGTCAGATATAAGGTTAACACCCAAAAAATAAATTGCATTTCTCTATGGCAGCAACATCCAACTATGAAATACAATCAGAAATTAGATAGCATTCACCATAGTAACAAAGGTTATTAAGGATATAGTACTTAACAAAGAACGTCTAACACTTCTATATTCTATTAAAGGACAGAAAAGAATTCTCATTAACTGGAGAGATAGTTCAGTCTCTTGCATAGGACAACTTAGTTTTGTAAAAAAAAAGTTCAATTCTTGCCAAAATTTATTTATAAATTAAATATAAATGTAATGCAATACCAATCAAAATTCCAGCTAGATTTTTTTTGAGGGAGGTGATAAAGTTATTTTAAAATGCATGTAGAATAACATCAGAAAACAGCTTATGAGGTCCCAGCCTTTATCCTCCCTCCCCCACCCCAACAAAAACAATTTAGCCACTACCCACAATTGAAAGTCACTCTGGGAGAGTTCCAGAGGACAATGAAGAACTGCTGCAGCCCAATAGAGCCCAAAACTGAGGATGGCCACATAGAAAAGCACAGAAAACATTTTATCAGGATTGCTCCATCGCCCAACCTGACAGCTCAGCAGCAAGAAAAATCCCCTCGGCTCTGACCTATCACTTCAAGGGAAAAGGAGAGCAGGAGAACCTCAATAGCCCTTGCCACCACCAGCTACACCTGTAACTTTTGCCAGTGAAGATGTCTGTAGTCTTTGCTGATGTTCAAAGTCTATGCTGCTGCACCCTTTGAAATAGAAGCCTGCCCTCCTCCCACCACCACCATCACACATGTGGCAAGGATGCCCACCCCTACACTTTTATTCAACATAGTACTGCAAGTCCCAGTAAGAGTAATTAGATAAGAAAAACAAATAAAAGGCATCCAAATAGAAAAAAAAACAGACAAAATTGTCTGTTTGCGCTCACCATGATATTATCTATAGAATACCTAAAGACTCCTCCAAAAACTATTAGAATTAATAAAATAATTCAGTAAAGTTGCATGATATAAAAATCAACATAAAAATCATGTGCATTTCCATACATAAACAATGAACTATACAAAAATGAAATTAAGAATATTATTCCATTCACAATAGCAACAAAAGGAATTAAAATACTTAGAAATAAATTTAACCAGAGGTGAAAGACTTGTACACTGCAAATTACAACATTAATAAAGGAAATTAAAGAAGATACAGATAAATGGAAAATCATTTTGTGTGCATGGACTAGAAAAGTTAATATTGTGAAAATGTCCTTACTACCCACAATGATCTGCAGATACAATGCAACCCCCATCAAATTTTCAATGGCATTTTTCACAGTAATAAATAAAACTATCCTAAAATGAGTAAGGAACCACAAAGACCCAAAATAGACAAAGCAATTTGACCAAGAAGAACAAAGCTGGAGACATCACATGTTCTGATTTCAAAATATATTACCAAGTTACAGTAACCAAAGCAGTATGGTACTGGCCTAAAAGCAGACATATAGACCAATAGAGCACCCAGATATAAACTGACACATCTACACTCAACTTATTTTTGACAAGGATGCCAAGAACACACAATAGGGAAAGAATAGTATCTTCAATAAATGTTGCTGGACAAAATGAATATCTACATGCAGAGTAAAATTGGAACCTTATCTCACACCGTATACAAAAATCTCCTCAAAATTGATTAAAGACTTCAATGTAAGACCTGAAACCATAAAACTAGAAGAAAATAGCTTCTTAATATTGGTTTGTGAAATGATTCTTAAGTGACACTGAAAAAACAAGCAACAGAAGCAAAAATAGACAAGTGGGATTGCTTTAAATTAAAAAGCATAGCATAGCAAAGGAAACAATCAACAAAATAAATAGGCTACCTATAGAATGAGAGAAAATATTTGAAAGCCATATACCTGACTAGGAGTTAATATCCAAAATGTATAAGGAACCCCTACAACTCAATAGCAAAAAACAAATACAGTACATGCATTGCTTAATGACTGAGAAATGTGTCATAGGCAATTTTGTTGTTGTGGGAACATCACAGAGCACATTTAACACAAACCCAGATGTTATAGCCAACTACACAGCGAGGCTACATGGTACAGCCTACTGCTCCTAGGCTATGAATCTGTACAGGATGTTACAGTGCTGAATACTAAAAGCTATTGTAACACAATAGGAAGTATTTGTGTGTTTTGACATGGAGAAGTACAGTAAAAATATGACATAAAAGATTTTAAAATGGTACACTTGTATAGGGTACTTACCATGAATAAGGCTTGCAGGACTGGAAGTTGCTCTGGGTAAGTTGGTGAGTGAGTGCTGAGTACATGTTGAGACCTAGAACATTACTGTACACTACTGTGGACTTTATAAACACTGTCACACGAGTCCCACCCCACCCCCGCTTCCTTCTGACTGGGTCAGAAATAGAACATCAAGGCCATCAATGCTTGTTTACGAACAGGGATGTTGACTGGACTGATTGAAAATATCCAGGAGAAACTGGCTGGGTAGGGCACAGATCAGCATAAAAGTGACTGTCAGGAGGCAGTGAAAGATGGCCTGAGGATCAGTAAAAATAAGAATCAAGATGGAACGATACAGGGTTGTCATGGCGACGTGGTTTGTTTATTGCATACTGGAGCAGTGGTCAGATGAAGAAACTTTGTGGTAGTCATTTAAAAATGGGAGGGATGGTATTTAACACAGAGAGGGTATAGAACAGAGGATTCAGTATTTTGACTTTGGAAATGTTTTCCATTCTACTGTCCATCTGGCACAAAGGGTTCTCTCTGGCATTGAATTGATGAACGAAATAAAACTTATACGTGCTTTACATCACTGCTGTCTGAAAATATTCCCAAAGTACAGGGCCAGGCTGGCTCCACACTATCACAGAAAGCTTTTATGAAAGTGGCAGTGACACTCAATACCTGTTAAGGTAGCTCCTGTGGACCTGTGTGCTTGCACAGGATCTTAGGTCCTCAACAAAGAATTTAAACAATGTAATCTGAAGACCATCAGGCTAGATCTGGGAAGGCTGTAGCACCCCCTGGATATGTAGCTCTGGGGGGACAAGCTCCTCTGTGCTGAAACAGGTCAGTAGCTGACCGACTGGGATATAATCTGCGCACCCAAAGTTGAGGTGCTGTGAGTGAGAGTAAATCACTTGCCAAGCCCCATGGAGATTGCTCCCATCAGGAAAAAAGTCCTCCTGGCCCACATAGCCACATAGCCTTTCATTTCTTACAGGAAATTCAGTTCTGTTATAATCTTATGGGACCACTGTTGTATATGTAGGTCATTGTTGAAGGAAATGTTGATATGTAGTGCAGGGCTGTCATCCCAATTTATAAAATGGGCAAAAGATCTAAATAGATATTTCTCAAAATAAGACATACAAACAGCCAACAGTCATAAAAAAGGCACTCAACATCATTAATCATCAGGGAAAGGCAAGTCAAAATTTCAGTGAGCTGTATCATTTCACAGTTATTAAAACAGCTATTATTATAAAGACCAGAGATGCTGGAAAGTGTGTGGAGAAAAGGGAACATTTCTACACTATTGGTAGGAATGTAAATTGGTATAGCCTTTATGGGAAAGAATATGAGGTTTCAAGAAATTAAAAATAGAACTATCATAGGATCCAGATATTCTACTTCTGGACATATATCTAAAGGATATATAAAATCAGTATCCCAAAGAGATACCTGCACTTTTTTTTATTTGTCAATTATACCTCAGTAAAGAGGGGGGAGATATATTTCCATAAACAGCTAAGTCAACTTAGGTTTTTTAAAAAAGGGCCAAAAGATGAAAGAGAGCTTGCCTTGTCAGCTATGATCATGCTACAAGCTCTAGTACAAAAAAAAGGAACAGTACTGGTGAAAAAACAAACAAATGGACTGATAAAATGAAACCAAAATGTTCAGAATGAACTCATATGTATGACAACCTAATAAGATGATAAAGGTGGTACACAAAACAATGGCACAAACAAACACCACTTAGTAGACGGTGATGGAAAAGAACTATTTCGGGGGTGGCGGTGAGGGGAGAAGGCCAGCAGATGAAAACCAAAGGGACAAGGACAATCAATGAATGCTATCGCACTTGTGGTTTATGTCCCATCCATGTAAAATAAGACAACTACTATTTTTCAAAAGTGTGTGACAATTCTTTGAAAGGGATTAAATTTTGAGCTGTCTTTTGTTATGTTTTTTAAATGTAAAGAAACCACATAGTGGTACCTCTGGCTGTGCAGGAGTGTGGATATAGAAGACAAACACAAGTATGATCACAGCTCACTGCTGTCCCAGCTACCTGGCAGGGATACAAGTTAACTAAGCCTGTGTGGTATTCTGATGTCTAAGTTGGGCACTGCCCAAAACAGAGAGTAAATTCAGAGGGCAGGAGGAGGGCTGAAAATTGGAGAGAAAAGCAGGACCAGGTTTACTGGCATATGCTGGGTGAGTGGGAGGAGCTGCACTAAAGGCACTGGGTCCAGTGGATACCCCCAGTTCCCATTCTTTCTTGGACATTGTTTTTAAGTAGGACTTTCTGGGATCAGCCATGTTAGCTGAATTGACCTATTAGTGTGTTCAAATAAAAGGTGTGGGTGATCTTTTGTCCTTGAGCTGACCAAACTCCCAGATGTTTTAGCCCAGCCTCTGAAGCCTTAAATCACATTGCACAGGGGCCTGGGAATCATGTGCCACCAGAAAGCCTTCTTCCCTGACAGCCTCTGACAGCTTTCCTGAAGCCCTGTCCCCTGGGTCAGGTGGAGGGTTCAGATACCTCCTTCCTGACACAGATGAAGCACTACTACTTCAAACTCTGATGGCTGTCCGTTTCTGTTACATTGAAGTGTTGTTAGATTAAAAATTCCTTGAAATAAGTGGGTTACTGGTTGCAACTATTTCCAGGATGAGATGCATTTTTTTTAAGAAAGGATTGTGTTGTGGGAACAGGATTTTCACTCATTAGGATAATACTTTTTTTACTTTTTTCTTTTCAAACTTAAATTCTGACTAATTCCCTTTACTTTCTTTACCAGTTTGCCAATAGATGCCAATGCTAAATCTTCCCAAAGTGACCACTTCAAAAGCATCAGGTTTCATGTGACCCCAAAAGCTCCTGGCCCCTTCTGGAAGCAGTGATATAATAAAGAGCACATGGGCTTTGGAATCAGGTGGGCTCTGGATCCTGCCCACCTATGGCTCTCTCCAGGTGTGATCTAGAGGAAATCTTTTACCTTTATTTCTGTTTCCTGTTCTATAAAATGGGGAAATAATATCTACTCCATGGGGTTATTATGAGGATTACATGACACAATGAAGACAAAAATGCTTAGTGACTACCATAGATTAAGTGCTTGAAGATAGTTCTTGGAGTTAGTTGTTTGTATGTTTATTTTGTGTTATGTGGTACTGGGCAAGATGTCAAAGTTAAATGAAGTTCCACTAAGAGCCACTCAGGGGAAATTGGGCCAATGGCCAATTTGGAAAATTCCCTGTTATGTAAAAGAGCAAATATTTGCAATACAAGTATTTTTTTGTGTGTTGTAGGTTGGTTTGGTTTGGTTTGTGTTTCTAAAGTTCCAGGTGGAACTTGGGTGGGCACAGAGAGATACCCAGGCCACTCTTTGCCCAATTATAAGTGCTGGCAGGTAAATAACAGTGCAGTTCTAATTCTGTAAGCCAGTTCACCAGGCAGTGGCTGGAGAAGGCTTCTCCCAGTTAGTAGTTGCTACAAAGCTGCCAGTGGAAGCACTCAGCACTTTACTCCACAGCCTACATTTAGGAAGGTGTGATCTCACTGCTCCTGCAAAAATTTCTGAAAAACATGTTTCCTCTCTGAGCCTCAAATACATTCCTTACAGAATATCAAGACAGCTAAACTGTTCATCTTCTATTTCTTCAGATACAGCAGGTTCAGACTATCTCTGCTAGGTCTAATAATATACTTTGAGTTAATTTTGACCATGTAAGATACTTCCAAGCTCCTCTATCAGCTGTGGTCTAGTAAAATGGTCCATAGACAATTAGCAAGCCTCAGAACAATCGTAATTATTTGTAGGTGACACTGGTCAGGACTGTGATGACTTTAGTGGTCTGCAGAGATCTGAAATGTCCAGAGGGAGTCTTTGGGCCTCATCACCAGTCTTCTGACTGAATCTGCAAGGCCCCTTGAGTAAGTTATGACCAGTCAGACACAGCCCATGATGGATACTTCTGTAAGCTGAGCTCTTTCTTGATTTTGTGTCCTAGATGGTGGGTCTTTGTGCTCTATATTAAATATCTTTGTCTTATTTCCAGAACTCATTTTGCTCTCCCTCATTTCTGGGTCTTTACACATGTTCTGCCCTCTTCCTAAAATACTTTTCCCCAAAATCTCCTCTCCACATCTCTTCAATAAAATTGCATTTGTCCTTTGAGTCTTAGATTAGCTATCACATTCTCTAGGAAAGGTTTCCTCTCCATTCCCCCAAAGCAAGTCAGGGTTAGGTGACCTTTCTCTGGGTCCAAAACACACTGAGCTTTCCCATCAGGGAACTCACCAAGGTGTACAGTAACTGCATGCTCACATGTCACCTAGCCCATTAGCCCACGAGTTTGGACAATCAGGGCTGCATCTTGTTCCCTTAGAGTTCTCAGCACTTGCTCAGTGCCCAGCTTATCCAACTGCTCATTGACGCAGGCCAAGATTGTTCACTATGAGAACAGATACAAAGCTCTTTCATGTTTCTTTCAAGATATAGGATTTGATTCCATGAACACATATATTATCAGTAAGAATAAAGAATAGTTGGGGAGAAGGATAAGGAGAGGGAACAACCTGTTTCTTGTGTGTCATAGTGCACATGTGAAGAACAGCAACTAACCTACAAATTTTACAATCTGTTTTTAAGTAGGTAACAGTCTTAAATCAAGTTCATATCTTTAGGACTTGGACATCACTCCTCATTGGCAAGTCATTTAGGACTAGGGGAAAACTTTCAGTTGGGATTAGAAATGCAAAATGTACCTCAGACCTCGAACTGTTTCTGGCCTATGAGATTTTGATGATTTTAAGGTACATAGATTATAGATCTGTGGATAGCAGACCTCATGAATTATGTAGATTTTGAAATTACAAAGAAAAGTTCTTGGGGCAAAATGTGTTTTGCACTTGGTTAAACCAAACTGTGCAAAGAGGACTAAAAACTGTTATTCTGAAAGCAGTTACCTTTTCCTCCTGTCCTCATTTTAACTCTTCTGACTTTTAAAATTTTGTGGAAAGACTATGAAATTTGGAAAAATGAAACTTTAGATTCAAATGATCTGCAAAAAATAAGCTATCTATTGTGTTACTTAACTACTGTAAAACTGGGTGTGCTTCTTTCAAAAAATTTCAACAGTGATGAACCAAAGAACAAACAACAGTTTGGCCCAAACATATACGAAATTTTAGATATGACAGTGTTCTAGGAGCACAAGAGTTTTCTCAGTAAGTTTCTTACCCCTGCTTACCTTCTACACATGAAATTCTCAATATTTTATTAGGGTTTGCTTTAGGAAATATCAGTGATCAGTAAACATAGACTTGTATATTCATAGGAAGCAAACAATATAAACCAAATGACTAAAGACAAAATGTCCTGTCAAACCTTGGTGGTGGTGGTAGTTGCTGGTGGTAAGGATAACTCAGCAAAGCAAAGGAAAAGCTGGAGAACCAGATCTCAACAAGGACCAAAAGCACATCTGTGGGAAGCAGGAACTACCTGTCATTGAGGGAAAACATGTGGGTCCTTGTCTGAAAAGCTTACATATTTCAAGGAAGTGATCTCCTACTGTCAGAGAATGGCTTTGAGTAATTGTCCTCACTTTTTTGCTGTAAAGTATAATTGTCCTAAAATTTGGGGATGGAGACCAATAAGAGGAAATGCCTGTCCATAAAATTTTAATATTCTGCACTTGGAGTCACTTGGCTACTAGTGAATGATTAAGAATAATGAACTCTAGATGCTATTTGGCAATGATCATTTTTCCTAGTTACTGACTGGGAAGATGGATTTATTTTACTTTAAGTATTATTGACTATAAACTTGTCATGAGATTGCCTAGGGTCAAAGAACTGATGGATTTTTTAAAGATTAATTTTGAGTAGATGAAGGACATAATCAAATCAGTAACTGGATGAATTTGGGTGAGGAGGGAATCAATCAATACTGAAACTTTTAGCAGGCCAAGTATGTATAAAGTCACTTGAAGGGTATTCTTTGATTTCTGTCCCTCATTAGTCTTGTCAGCACCTGTCTCTGAGATATGTGGGGTGCTTGGGTGTTCTGATACTGACACTGAAATGGGTTCCAAGATGTGATAGATTTTATCAAAGTTGCATGGGAGTCAGACTTCTTAGTAAGTGATGCTGAATTACTTCCTCTATAAGCTGAGCTGATGCCTCACTCTGGAGGAAGAAAGACTTATTATAAGAAACTGCATTCATACAAAGTTGAGCAGTCTCTGTGTCTAAGCCACGTCTGATTGAGGCCTTTCATAACACAAGACAGTCAGTACGTCAGAGTCCAGGGGCCTCTGTATCATCAAAGTCCTTCCCACCCACCTTCCCACCCACTGGCAGTGTTAGTACCAAGGGCACATTCCTTGGGTACAACCATCCTTGTGTACAGCTACTGAGCAGAGCTCCTAAGCCCCTCTTCCTCCTCTAGCCCTGTTGTGGCAACTGCTTCCAGGAAAGCTTCAACAACCTTTGTGCAGGCTCCTCCTGACAGCATCTACCTTGGGCCATCCCATCCTTGCTACCTGCCCTAGAACCTCTCTGGAAGTGTGAAACACAGAGGCAGAAGTTAATGGACAATTATCATGCTTCCTTCCATTTTCTGGGTGATTGTAGGCTCTTCGGTATGTCCCAGGGAATGAGCATGATGGTGACCTATTCAGTATCTGTCCTTCTATTGACTTCCCTCCTTCCCTGGTTTGTTCCCTTGTCCCTCCCTCCTCTTCCCTAGGATCACTTTCTAAGTCAACTATTTGAGTACAAGCCTCTCTCATGCTCTGCTTTGGGGAGGACCCTGGCTAAGACAACCTTCCAAAATTGTCATCTGAAATAAGCCTACCCATTTTGCTTAGGTACCTAAAAAGGATCTGATTTTCTCTCATAATACTTAAATTTTAAGGAAAGATTTGAATCATTCCATGTTTTCACATCAGCATTAACACATAAAATAATATCACTTTCCTATAAGTGGCACTTTATGTTTTCAGAGACTGACTGCTTTATTAAGCACTTGAAATTGAGTTCTTATTGTTCTGTAACTTTAGCACAAACTTCCACTACAATCTATAGCTCACCTGACAAGCATCCAGGACATGAGTTGGCTCACTAACCTCCTGAATAAGGCAATAGAGCTTTATTGTTCTATCTCATTGCTAACACAACAGTTTCTGATGACTTAGAAGACTGAACAGGGAGGAAGTAGTGGTTTGTGGGCAAGGATGAGGGAGAGGGTCATGTTAAAGAAATTATAACCCCATTTATTACCAGATTTCACTGATGGTGCATTTGTCTGAAGACTTGCTGTGATTAACATTCCAAGTTCCTGATATGCCTAAGTGTCTGGCATCATGCTAGACCCTGCTGGGGGAGAAAAATAACAAATGTTTTCAGTCTTCAGAGAACTTGCAGTTGATTGGAAGCAGAGTTATTAGAAAACAATGTTTGAGTGTAAATAGAATCAAGGTCTAAACTATTTGGAGAGAGTAAGTTCTCTATGATTTAATAATAAGAATACAATGAGCGGAGATAGAATTTCACCCAGAAAGAATTTGCAGAAGACATATGCATTAAGTTAGGAAATGGTCCAACTGGCTGTTAGGAAGCTAAAAGAAGTTCTTTGAGGCAATGCAAAGAACATGAACAAAGATATGGAAAATCATTTACTTGGGCATTTGCACCACTTTGTGCTAATCATACTCCCTGGTGCTAGGGATAAATGATGAATAAGACACACTCAGTTCCTACCTCTAGAGCTGGAGGCCTTGAGGGATGTGTGAATGAGCTTGGTCTGCACTGAGCAACCTCCAATTGGCAAGTGTTGTTCTGAGTAGCTCCATGAAAGACAAAATAAGAGAGATGTTGATAATTTTATGAAAAAATGTTTTATAGATTTTTAATTTTGAGGTATAAAACATTTGTGTCAATCAAGGATAAAAGTTCCCTTTTATCATTATCTTACATTCAAACTCTATATATGTTTCTTTCTCTGAAAAAATAAGTTAATAAGCAAACAGCTGTCTTTTTGATCGGTAAGTTCTTATATTTTTTCTTTCCATAAAATAAATAAGGACAACATCATATATTGATATTCAGGACTTCTCATTTATTCTTTCCTGATCAAAGTCTCAACAGATGAATATTTCTATCTACTAATAAAACCCTTTTCAATCAGTCTGGCTTTAGGCTTTAGATAAATATTAGTTTCGGAATTTCTCAAACACATTTATGCTCAAATTCTGATTACTGCAATTTTTCAACCTGTCCTTTCAAATTGGAGATGAAATTAAGAAATCGGATATAAAGTGATGAAGACTACTTAGAGATATCATAGAGCTTAAGCCCCTTCTTATCATATAGTCAGCCAGATTTTGAACAAATACCTGAGGTAAAATGGGGAGTCATTGGAGCTAGCACTCACACACTACTTCATCACAGTTGAGGATTTAGTGGGAAATACACCTGTCTCCATAAATTACCTGCACTGATATTGTTTGATCTTATATATTTCAAAGATAGGAGAGAGACACAGAACTGACTTGGTAGTTGTTTTATAGAGATGAATATTGTCTCTTTTTGAAGAGCAGAGAGAAGTAATTTGTGTGGATTGTGGCTTCCTGACTCCTGATTACATGACACAGAAAGCCGTCTGTGTAGAAAATTGATTTCAAAGCAATCGGTGGCTGTATCTAACATAAATTTGATGAGTAAAATGAAAATGCTGTGCCTATGTCAAAGTACATTTTTAAAAAATTGCCAGCATGAAGACCTTGGAAAAACTTCATTCTGATCTGCTTAGCACAGTGCCCAGCACCTTAGCCATTGTCCTTTCATCAATTAGCTTCATTCTCTGGTTCACAAACTAGAGACAGGTCATGCCAAGGAGTGAGAATTGCCTCCAAGTTCAAGTTCAGTTTAATCTTTATTGAGGATCTACTATATTTCAGGCACTCTGCTATACCAGAGGACATAAATGCATCGATTTATTCATTTCAAAGTATCTATTGAGCATAGCTATGGACCTGAACCTGGGGATACAGTCATGAATAAGAGAAAATCCCTTTGGAGCTGAGATTCATTCTAATGAGAGAGTCCAGCTACAAGAGTGTACAGGCATGTTAATGATACAATTTTGGGCATGGCCCTTATCCTCTAGAATCTGGTAGCCTAATGGGGGAAGTGAATACACATCAGAATAGGGAAAACCAGCTGGAAATGGAAGGACCTGGAAGGCCAGCAGTCTGTGGTCAGGGGCCATTTCAAATTCACATTGGCTTGTAATTCTCTCTCCTTTGGTTTTTGGACTATCTGCTTGCCATGCAGGGACATTGATTATATAGGCATTTACAGTCTCTTTCTGTGATTTGTGTATAATTGTATAGTCAAAGTCAAAATTCTTACTATTTCTACACTTCGCTGTTGAGTATCATGTAGAAATATAGGGAAACAAAGTCTTGACATGAATATGTCCAGGGAGCCCTCATCCCTCTAGAGACTTTTCCAGGTCTAGTAGGTTGATGCTACTTATTCCAAGATGCTATAAACCCACAAAAGCAAAGATAAAATGACCTGATAAGACATTTGAATCCAAACATCTCAAGATCAGGGCCACACTTGCAGACCTGCTCTTTCCATCTCTCCAAATAAAGCTATGCTTGCCCCTAGCCAACAAATTCTGCCTACAACTCCTCCTCTTCTTTCCTGGGAGAAAATGGGGAAGGATGCATTGTGAAAGAGGCACGAGAGTTTATGTACTTGTTTAAGCAATAGTCAAAGTTGAGCCTTTCCAGCTAAGCCAGAGACCTTTCATTGCCTCCCCCACAAGTCCACGTGTATCTTGAGGTCAGTAAAGATTCCTCATGGTCTGCAGATCAGCCTGGTCACCATCCTCTCTGATTTTCTTTGGAAGGTCAGTGGGGCAGGAGGTCCCAGCACACTAGTCCCTAACTCCACCTCCCACTTCACTTAAAATAAAAAGTTGGGGTGGGGGGAATTTAAAAGGAATTCTGCAAAAATCCTACTAACAAAATCCTAAAAGCATGTTTTAACTGATAAATACAGATGGTTTGGTTTCTGTGTCATGTTCTTTCTCTTGTACTCTCTCTGTGATTTTCTGAATAAATGCTCAGTTTATTAACTGTGACACCAACTATGTTTTTAAATAATTTTAATTTAAATTTCATAAGTGTTCCTTGTGCACACTTGTTCTTTACTATGTGCTACCTAATAGAGGGAAGACCGATTGTAAGTGCACTAATGGCCTCAGTGAGCAGAAGGCTGGTCCAGGCTGTGGCCCAACAGTAGACCCTCTCATAGCCTCCCCTTCCTAGGTGATGTGGCCAGGTGGAATGTGATGTTGTGGGCCCAGAGATAGGGTTTTTTTTGGGGGGGTGGTTATTGTGAAAATTGTTCCTCAGGAGGAAAATAGCAAAATATTTTTCAAGATGCTATTCTGAAAAAGAAAGCAGATGTTTTTAAGTGAGCAACTATGAACTGGGAACAAAATTAAACATGGAGCTCCAACATAGATCTCAAGGTGCTCTGACAGAGATGTACCTGAAGCAGCAGGTCCTATCTCCTATGAGGGTTGGTGGACAAAGCCTGTTTGTACTTGGGCTATTGAGGATGAAGTTACTAAAGTAGCCTATGAAGCTGGGCTGGTGTAATGATTAATAGCAATTTGATACACCATAAACTTTTGGGATTTATTTTATTTTATTAACTTAGACTTATTTTATTTATTCATTTGGCATATATTTTTAATATCTATTCTTTGCTAGGGACTATGCTGGCAAATAGAGTGATGAACAAAGGACGCTCTGTCCCCCTTAGCTTTCAATATACAAACTAAGTTTAATGAAGGCATCTTCTGTTTAGTTACAGCATAAGAAGACATGTCACCAGCCATTTGCAAAGAGCAGTGCTGAGGAGAGCAGGCAGAGCAGAGCCCTGCCTCCCTCTAAAATGGCACCACTCCCCTCTGCCTTCTGCATTCTGGATCCTCCTGTGCTGCATTCATCTTAAGGTAGACAGGTCCAGGAAAATGCGGTGATAGTCAAGGAGGGGAGGCACTGGTAGCCAGGTTGAGTCCTGTCTTTTTTTTTTTTTTTTTGTTATTCAATTACAGTTGTATGCCTGTCTTAAATAATTATGCTTGAACTGTAGAGGGTGGAAAATCCCTGGGTTATATGCAATCACCAAGAAACTCATTATAGATATTAACCAGCAATAGTGTTGAGGAATCATGCACTGTGGCCCATACAATAAAAACTAACAAATCTTTATAATTTATATTGTTACCTGTGATAGTAAAAATTCACGAATGTCTGGGAAGTTGAACCACAATCCATTTTACAAAAGATAACAATAAAGCTTTTTCCAATTGGCCACTTGTTAATGGAAGTGCCAGGACAAGACTTCTATCATACCCTCAGGTTCTATCCATCATGGAATGCTACTTCCTTGAATATTAGTAAATTACTTTGAAATATACTATTTGCTTTACTTAAGTTTCCCATAGTGTCTGAACAGTGAGAATTTCTTACTGGTAGACTGAATATCTCTTGAGAAATTTTGCAAATGAAGGTGTGAGAACAATTCTGCTGAGGTAGAAATTAGATTTCAATGGTGGTGTTCAAGATTACCATTTCATTCTTTCCTGGGAAGTGAGAAATCATGAAACAAAGTGACAGGGTCATTATTTTCAACCTCGCCATTTGTGGGCTACAGGAGTATTTGCCAAGTATAAGTTTAACATAGTGGGATTGATTTTTCTTTTTTTTCCTTTTCTTGAAATTATTTTATTATTGTTCAATTACAGTTGTCTGCATTTTCTCCCCACCCCTCCCCCCCAACCCCAGCCAAGCCCACCTCCCTCCCTTGCTTCCACCCTCCCCCTTGGTTTTGTCCATGTGTCCTTTATAGTGGTTCCTGAAAACCCTTCTCCCCACTATCCCTTCCCCCCTCCCCTCTGGCTATTGTTAGATTGTTTTTAATTTCAATGTCTCTGGTTATACTTTTTCTTTTGAAATGAAAACTTTGAGGACAAAATGCTGAGATTTTTGACTGAGAGTAAGTTGATTTTTTCCATAGGTCTAGCTACTTGGGTAAATCAGTTAGGAACTGGGAAGGTCCCAAAGTGAATAAAACATAATTTGCAAAAATGCTTACACTCCATGGCATGTCCCTAATTCCCAAAGTGATGCTGTCATCCACCTTATCTATGCAGCACCCCTGTGTTTAGGGTGTGTGCAGCCCTCTGCTTGTCATTTAATACATTCATTTTCTCATATGAGCCTCCTGGTAATCCTGTCAGAGGGGTAAGGTGACATGCCTGTGGTCATAGTCAGTAAGGGAGCTTGGATGACACCAGGGGCTGTATGGCAGGCTACAAACTTTCAATACCTGTGGTTTTAAAATTTGTCCTTCAGGGGAGGGTGGAGGTGGGGGAGGGAGGTGGGTGTGACTGGGATGGGGAGAAAATGCAGACAACTATAATTGAACAACAATAAAAAAAATTAAAAAAAATTTGTCCTTCAAAGATGCCTTGGGATACTGAAAGGTCAAATAGGGGCAGGATCAGGGCTATTCACTTGCTTTTTGCAGAGCATCCACTACTTTTATCTTTTTTATATATGGTGGGATTCCTCAGGTTTAGAGCTCATAAAATGTACAGTATAACTCACAAGGAAATGCACAAGGAAAATACAATTTCTTCACTTGTTCTATATTTAATTGAGTCTCCATTAACAGGCCTCATCTGAGGGCAAGCAGAGAAGAGAGAGTTAAATAAGTGCCTAGAAGGGTTTAAGTTTAGTTCAATCTAAACAATTTAGTGTGTGTTTTAAAAAACGTGAGGTGGTTCAGAGAGCTGCCTTGGCCCCTCTTTCCATCATCCTCAGAGGACCTCCAGGTGTGTCAGGGGAAGTTGTATGACTTTCCTGTTCACATCCAGTGCCATGCTCCCTGGTGGCTGGGGTACCAAGCACCCAGATTTTCTCCAGTGCTAAAGCAACTTGGGGTTTACTCTTCTAGCTCCAGCATGCTCCTGGCAAAGCTCCCTGGCCAAAATGGCCTTCTTTTCTTGTTACAACTCTTCTGAGGTCTGGCTGTGATTCTCATTTGGTACTTGTCCAAGTAGCCAGCTCTGCAGTCTTTATTGAGTAAGAGACACCTCATCTCCAGAAAGAGGGCCCTTTCTGGCTAAACTGGCTGCTTATACAAAGTCAGACAATAAGACTTTCCCTGCTGAGGTTAACAAATCTACTCTCAGAAAAGTTGTGAGCAGGACATCTTTTTACACATAAAACTGAAATGATTGCTCTTCCTCAGTCAGTACATCAGTATCTTGACTGAATCCATAAGTGTTGTGAATCAAAAATTGCAGAATGTTAGTACTACAAAGTGACTTAAAAGCCATGTACAGACTTGAGTTTATTTCTGGGCTCTCTGTTCTGTTCCATTGGTCTATGTGCCTGTTTTTATGCCAGTATGAGGCTGTTTTGATGACAGTGGCCTTGTAATACAGTTTGATATCAGGTATTGTGATCCGTCCTGCTTTGTTCTTCTTTCTCAAAATTGCTGCAGCTAAGAACCCTGAAACACCAATCCAAAGGAACCTGTGCACCCCAATGTTCATAGCAGCACAATTTATAATAGCCAAGTACTGGAAGCAACCTAAGTGCCCATCAGCAAACGAGTGGATCCAAAAACTATGGTATATTTACACAATGGAATTCTACACAGCAGAGAGAAAGAAGGAGCTTATACTCTTTGCAACAGCATGGATGGAACTGGAGAGCATTATGTTAAGTGAAATAAGCCAGGCGGTGAGGGACAAATACCATATGATCTCACCTTTAACTGGAACATAATAAATAGAAGAAAAAAAGAAACAAAATATAACCAGAGACATTGAAGTTAAGAATAATCTAACAATGGGCAGGGGTGAGTGGGGAGGGGACAGTGAGGAGAGGGGATTACAGGAACTACTATAAAGGACACATGGACAAAATCAAGGGGGAGGGTGGAGGTGGGTTCAGCTGGGGTGGGGTGGAGGGATGGGGAGAAAAGGCACACAACTATAATTGAGTAACAATAAAAATTTAAAATAAAATAAAATAAAATAAAATATGGAACAACTTTAAAAAAAAAAGCCATGTACACTCTTCCTCCCTGCCTTACAGAATAAAGAGCCTGAGGCCCATAGATTGAAGTGGTTGGCCATGATCATATCATATTATAGTGAAGTAAGAGCCTAAAACCCCTTCAGGTATGACCTTTAAGACCCTCCCACCATCCTGCCTATCAGTTATAAGCCCATGTCAAAATGGCTGGGTCCTGTCCCTAGTACCTGGGCATGGAAGTAATACAAACACCACACTTTTACAAAGTTAAACTGTCAGAGAGAATAACTGCAATTGTTTGGGCATATACCAGTTTTCTATGCAATCCTTTGAGTCCAAAGAGATCAGCCATGTTTCTCTTTAACTGACTTGTCTTTAAGTCTCTTATGTATTTGGTAGGCATCTGAGAGGAGGAAATGGTAGTGCACAAAGCAGCTAAAAAAGATTTTTTTCAGTTCTTTATTTCTACTCACTGTAGCTTCAAAATAATGCCACTGTGAAGGAGCACAATAGGAGTATTTCATCAGAAAATATACAATGAGAACATAAAAAAGCTCTTTCATAAGTACTAATATGTTGCTTAAATATTGTGTCTCTGATTTTCCAACCAGTGAATTATCCAAAAGCAAATGTAGAAGTGATTATTTTGGGAATGAGATGCCATGCCCAAGAAGGGTGGAGTGGGGACTTTAAAAAGATCCCAAATGACTCTAAGAAACAGGAAAATGGTCTAGATTAAAAGTGCCTTTTCCCCTGCAGTGCAGACTACTGGTCCTGAGTTTCTGTAGAAAACAGAGCCTGAGGCAAAAAGTTTATGAGCTGTGTCTTTAAGCAGGAGGGCAATAAAGGAGGGGGAGCAAGGAAGGGAGGCAGGACTCCAGGTAGGATGGGGGAGTTTGAGGAAGCTTGTGTAATTCTGTTTTATTCTTCAGATGCGCACAGTTGCCTGGACTATGTGATTCTTCAGTGATTTGTGTTGCTTCCAATTCCATGTCTGTCACAGATCAGAGTCTACCCCACTGGGCATCAGCAACATCTGGTGTCTCCTGGGTTGGGTTACCTGCCTTTCCAGGAAGCTCTAGGAGAAGTGACCTGCTTCAGTGATAAAGAGGTGTGAGGATCACTCACTAGGGACAGTTATGCGTTAACTGTGCCTTTCTCAAATGTTGAAGTCCTAACCCACAGTACCTCAGAACCTAACCTTATTGGAAAACAAGATTGTTATGGACGTGATTAGTTCAGATGACGCCATACTGGAGTAGGGTGGGCCCCTAATCCAATATGACTGGTATCTTTATAAAAAGGGGAAATTTGGACACAGACATGCATAGAGAGACAATATGAAAAGACACAATGGGAAGAACATCCAGAAGCTAAGAAATATGTGCCTGAGCCTGGTGAAAGCTAGGAGAGAAGCATGGAACAGACTCTTCCTCATAGACGTCAAAATGAACTAAACCTGCTGATACCTTTGACCTTAGACTTCTAGCCTCCAGAACAGTAAGATAATAAGTATCTGCTGTGTAAGCCACCTAGTTTGTGGTACTTAGTTACTTTGTTAGGAAATTAATATAGGGAACTTCCCATTTCCTGCTTCTATCCCACAGCACCTTTCTCCTGGCCTTTGCCCAATCTTCCCTTTTAAAATGGGGATGTCCTCAAAGAGCTTTATTTGTACTATAGTAAGGTTTTGCTCCTCTCCCAGAAATTTCATATGTCATTTTGAAATGTAAATTTTTGTCCCATGTTTTGGGAAGCAATAAAGCATGGGAATCAAAGCATAGATTTGGCAGTCAGATAGAACAGCATTTAATTGCTCACCCTCTATACAACTTTGGTAAAGAACCATGAACTTCTTGTCTGTTAAATGGGGCAATAATGTTTCTCATTTTGTGGGACTGAGTTTGTAAAAGTAAAGCACTTAGCACAATTCCTAATACATAAACACTTCAATTAATGAGAACTAGTAATAATAATAGCTATCATAGGAGCTTCAGACATCGAGGAGCAGGGTTGGGAGAGTGTTCGTGGAGTCTTTTTGGCTCTCTGAAATTAGAGTAGACAGCTGTTTGCTCAGTTATATAACTCTAGAGTCACACGTGTAGTCACCATTAAGCCAAATAACTACATGACACCTATGTGCCTTGGAGAGCCTAAGTAAAGATAAAATTTTAACATTGAAAAGAAAGGGTTTTATAAGCCACAAAATGTAAGTGATACTCAAGAACCAGGTAATGTCCCCTGCATCTTCTAGAAGGGAGGAGGAAGCAGCAGCAAAATAGGTCAGGTATTTGGAGTTGGTGATACCCAACAGTGAGGTCAGAAGACATAGCCTTCCTTCAAATTACCCTGGTGACCATGTGCCAGCGTCTCAGTCTCTGAGTTTTAGGTTCCTTAACTGTATGGTATCATGGAGCATGGTATGATTATTCACAAATATACTCTGCCCCTCTTTGGGGGATGTTTATAATTCTCCACCCCAATAACATCAAACTTGTCCCTATGACTTTCTTTGACCAATAAAAAGTCAGTGGACAGGACAGCCATGCTTTTGGGCCTTTTCCCACCTCTGTTATCATGAAAGCATGTGTTGGAGAGGAGTTGCTGCTTGCTTGGTTCTGAGTGTCGATGATAAGAAGTTCATCTTCATGTTCTAAAATGGGTATGGACCATAAGCAATGAACTAACTTTGCTGCTTTAAGACACTGAGAATTAGGGTTCCTGGTTTCCACTGTACAACCTAGCTCAACAGGATTGATGCGGATGGTGGTCAAACATCTGCATCATGGAGCTTTTGACAAAGAACTTGGCAAATACACAGTGCTACAATTATAGGACAATACTTTAGGAAAAAAAAGAAACTTTAATTTCCATGACTTATTTTCTACTCCCACTGCCCAAATTAAGTGTGATTAATAACTAATATTTAGTTATTTTATAAAAGGGGAAAAAAACAACCAGCCAAACTTCTTTATCTCCAAGTAGGTAGGAAAGGAGTAGATACAAAGCAAAATTATTAACAACTGATGTAAAATGAAGCATCTTGGGAGTTGTTTAAATCAGGCTTCCCTCCTACCTACTATCACAAGTCTCTAACTTTCATTTTGCCTTTTCTGCAACTTTAAAATGTCTAAAAGGGCAAAAATCATGCTTCTCTTTATATTTGAAAGAAAATTTATCAAATATGCACATGAAGTCACAATGTTCTAGGCAAAAGGAAAAAAAGAAGGAAGGAAGGAAACAGAAGAAAGGAAGGAGGAAGGAGGAAGGAAAAGAGGATGGAGAAAAAAGGAAGAAAATACAGAATTGATTATTTAAAAGGTACTCATTGTTACCTACAGAGCTCACAATATACATTGTTTATTGTGTAAAGAGAGTAATATGGGCATTTTTTATCCATGTGGTAAATTCACCAAGGATCCTAGAAAAAAATGGACAGATTTTCGCTTTGTTGTCCTTAATGTAGAAAGTGTTAGCATGAGTTGTTAAAATAAAAATAAAAATATATATAACCCCCAAAACACAGTTGGCCCAGTGTTTCACGTTTATGTTTACATTTCAATAGTGAATGCCCCAAACTCTGGAATTCACCTCAACCACACTAAGGAAATCACACAGAAGACTTCTCCCAGAAGTATCTAATTTCCCAGTTCTATACCCTGCTTAATTCCTCCCTGCTTCACTCCAGATGAACAATATTAACTCACAGATTTTTTTTCTCCAAGTCCCTGAAAGGGTGGAATTGCTTTTTCTCTTGTGAAAAAAAAAAATGCCTTCTACTTGGCTTGCACCTTGTTGCAAATGAGATTTCAATTGTTTTAAAACAGAGGCAACATCAAGTCCCCTTTCCTTCCAATTCTTTCTGAGTTATAGATTCAAATTAAAAGGAAATACATGATAATAACATTAAACAAGAAGACTTCTATTAGGAAAACTGAGCTGGAGGGGCCTGGGGTGGAAAAGCTGAAGAAATCATAGCTCAGAGATGGTCTGTTTTAGGACATCAGTCAGTCCCAGCCGGTCAATTTGGAAATGTGCCACTTTTGGGAGGTGTGGGACTTTATTGATTTGAGTTCCTGAACCACTGTACTGTCATTATGTGACTATGGAGACAGTAAATAGATCAGTGGTTACCAGGGATTAGGGAGGAGAGAGAATTAAATAGGCAGAGCGCAGGTGATTTTCAGGATAGTAAAACTATTCTGTGTGATACTAGAATGATGAACACAGTTCCTCTCAATGAACTGTAAAGTAAACCATGGATTGGGGTGATTCCAATGTTTCAACTGTACCCCTCTAATAGAAGATGATAATAGGGATGACTATGCATGTGTGGGGGAAGGGTGCATGTGGGAAACCTGTACTTTCTGCTGTTTTGCTGTGAATATAAAACTGCTGTAAAAAGTAAAGTCCTTTTTTATTTTTTAAATGATTTTATTTATTTTATTTTTAGAGAGGAGAAGGGAGGGAGAAATAGAGGGAGAGAAACATCAATGTGTGGTTGCCTCTCATGCGCCCCCTACTGGGGACCTGGCCTGCAACCCAGGCATGTGCCCTGACTGGGAATCAAACCTGCTACCCTCTGGTTTGCAGGCCGGCACTCAATCCACTCAGTCACACCAGCCAGAGCTAAAGTCCAGTTTTAAAAGTTCCATCTTTATGAGCTCCCTTTGAGCAATCTTTGCATTCAAGAACTAGGTTCCCCAACTTTCAAATATTCTTCCCCATTATCTCCATAAGCCTTTGAAGTATACTAGAAGCTTCACCCCCAACATTTCTTCCTTCACTTTTTAAATAGTTAAGTGCCTATTATAAATTAATCATTTTGTGATGCTCTAGTAATACTATGCTTCATTTATAGATATTTATTTTACTTTGTAAAAACCTAAAATCGTATTTATCTTAAAATAAATGGCCATGTTATACTTGTCAGTGTTTTTTCTTTCTTAGTAATATATAAAATAATGATGCATAGTCAACATATTAGATTTCACAAAATAGGTAAAGTAATAAAGAAACAAAAAAATGTGCACCTTCAGCCAAATAAGGAAGACAAAATTAACTGAATAATCATGCAAATCAGTTAAAATTATAACTGTGATTAGTGCTTTAAATGGATGGTACATAGAGCTTTGAGAGGATGGTTTCTGGAGGAAGAGGTGGTGGCCTAAGAACTAAGAACTACAGGAATAGTAAGAATTAACTAAATAAGGGAGAAGAGGATGCTCAGTCAAGGTGGAGGGAACCGCATGTACAAAGGGCCTAGAACAGAAGAGAATTTGAAGAGTAGAAAGCAATGTGAGAGAGGTCAAGGTGAAAGGGAGAGTGTGAGGTGAGCCTGGGAAGGTAAGGAAGTTTTCTTGGAAGCACCCAAGTGAAAATGCCAAATAAATGGTGAATTCTTTGCAGGCCAGGAACTCAAAGGGGATTTCTGGGATGAAGATGGAAACTGTTCAGTCATCTGAATCAAGGTAGTCATAAAAGCCATGGGTAGGGATGACATAACCAAGAGATGTGATTCTAAACTTGGGCTGCACTTTAGAATCCTCTGGGATGCTTTTAAAAATCCCAATGGCTGGGTTTCTCTCAAAATCAATTACATAAAAATCTCTTGGAGGGGGATGTCCCCAGAATCAATATGATTCTTAATATTCCCCATGTGATTTTTGAGGTGCAGTCATTTGAGTACCACCAGCCTAGGTTGTAAGTACAGAGCAGGAAAGGAAGAGGGGTCTAGGATGAGTAGTTGAGAGTTCTGAAACTGGTGGGAGAGGATGAAGTTACAAAGGAGACAAAGAAGGAAAAAGCAAACAAAATATAACCAGAGACATTGAAGTTAAGAACAATGTAACAATAGCAAGGGCGGGGGTGGGGGGTGGGGGCGGGGACAGTGGGTAGAGGGGATTACAGGAACTACTATAAAGGACACATGAACAAATCCAAGGGGGAGGGTGGAGAGGGGGGAGGGAAGTGGGTTCACCTGGGGTGGGGTGAAGGGATGGGGGAAAAGGCATACAACTGTAATTAAATAACAATAAATAAATTAAAAAAAAAAATTTAAAAAAAAAAAAAAAAAAAAAAAACAAATTTCAGTGTCCATAAATAAAGTTTTATTGGAACACAAAAAAAAAAAAAAAAAAAAAAAAAAAAAAAAGAAGGAATGGCTAGGTGATACAGAGAAAATCCAGGGAAAGTAAAGTCACAAAAGTCAAGAGGAAAAGGATAGAGTTGTCAGCAGTGCTGATGATGCTAAGAGTTAGAGAGCTAAGGATTGAAAACATCCTTGGGACTAATTACAGAGAGGTCATTGGTGACATTTATGGGAACTGTTTGTTGTATGATGGAGTTGTAAGCTAGATAATGTTAAGGTTAGAGATGGCAGTGAGAACACGAAGCACTGGGGACTTTTTTTGGCAAGTGAAAGTAGATTGAGATCATGGGGATAGAAACAATTTTATTTTGCTTTTGTTAATTAGAACCATCTGACACTGTTGGAAAGTTAAAAGAAAACAATAACTTTCATACACAATTTATAATATACATTTTCTGAGAAGCTGGGAGAAATGAAAACCCACATATAGGTGAAGGGGTTGGATTTTGATAGGAAGAGGAGATGGCTCTTCTATTGTAATGGGAAGGGATGGGAACAAATGTGTGTTAAGCAGATTTTCAAGTGCAACTATAGGAAAAGAAGGGAGTTCTTGTACAAGTTTTACCTTTCATATAAGAAAGCTGCTCAAATATTTCTTATTAACCCATCTTGTGACTCCACTATCTTCAACATGTGGTTTCCAAGGTTGACAAGGGAAAGGGCACAGAGGATCACACATGGGAATTTTTTTGGATCAGGCTTAAAATCAGCCACACAAAACTTCCAACCAGAGCCTGCTGGCCAGAACTGAGACATAAATTCACAAGAAAAACAGGGAAATAATCTCTCTGGCTTAGAAGGAAGAATAAACTGGTTTGGTAAATATCTAGTCAGCTTCTGCCATTCTTTTATCCCACCTAATCTTCAATTTTTAGACTCATCATGATAGCTAACACTTTAATCATTCTACTTCCTTCTGACAGCACTCTCCTGGCTCCTCCCCTCCTACTCTTCCTGACTTGATACTTGAACTCTGTCAGTGCTATTAACTCTCTTATGCACTTCTCATTTTCTTATACATATTTACAAAAATATAATCACAGATCTATCTAACCACTCTAATTCTCAGCTCCTATAACTAGGTTGCTGGGGACTACTAGGAAAGCACACACAGAGACAGACACAGACACACAAAACCAAATGGATTGGTGCCATCAACATTTCCTTTATCCCCAAAAGCAGGCCCCTAATGTTGCTGGGCAGTACTCCTACATACTTCTATTTTTTAAAAATTATTTTACTGTCGTTCAATTATAGTTGTCTGCAATTTCTCCCCAACCCTACCCCCACCCCAGCCAAACCCACCTCCCTCCCATGTGTCCACCCTCCCCCTTGGTTTTGTCCATGTGTCCTTTATACTAGTTCCTGAAAATCCTTCTCCCAATTGTCCCCTCCCCCTTCCTCTCTGGCTATTGTTAGATTGTTCTTAATTTCAATGTATCTGGTTATATTTTGTTTGCTTTTTTCTTTTGTTGATAATGTTCCAGTTACCGGTGAGATCATATGGTATTTTCCCCTCACCACCTGGCTTATTTCACTTAGCATAATGCTCTCCAGTTCCATCCATGCTGTTGCAAAGGGTAGGGGCTCCTTCTTTCTCGCTGTTGCATAGAATTCCATTGTGTGAATGTACCATAGTTTTGGGATCCACTCATTTGCTGATGGGCACTTAGGTTGCTTCCAGTACTGGGCTATTGTAAATTGTGATGCTATGAACATTGGGGTGCATAGGTTCTTTTGGATTGGTATTTCAGGGCTGTTAGGGTATAATCCCAGCAGTGGAATTGCTGGGTCAAAAGGCAGTTCCATTTTTAGTTTTCTGAGGAAATTCTATACTGTTTTCCACAGTGGCTGCTCCAGTCTGCATTCCCACAAACAGTGCACTATGGTTCCCTTTTCTCTGCATCCTCTCCTACATCTGTTGATTTGTTTATGACAGCCATTCTGACTGGTATAGGATAGAATATAATTGTGGTTTTAATTTGCATCTCTCTGATGGCTAGTGATGCTGAGTATCTTTTCATATATCTCTGGGCCCTCTGTATGTCTTCCTTGGAGAAGTGTCTATTCAAGTCCTTTGCCCATTTTTTAATTGGGGTGTTTGTCTTCCTGGAGTGGGGTTGTGTGAGTTCTTTATATATTTTGGAGATCAGGCCCTTGTCTAAGGTATCATTGGCAAATATGTTTTCCCATACAGTTGGTTCTCTTTTCATTTTAATGTTGTTTTCTTTAGCCATGCAGAAGCTTTTTATTTTGATGAGGTCCCATTTGTTTATTCTTTCCTTTATGTCCCTTGCTTTAGGGGATGTGTCTGTGAAGACATTGCTGTGTGGAATGTCTGAAATTTTCCTGCCAATGTATTCCTCTAGGACTTTTATGGTGTTATGACTTATATTTAAGTATTTTATCCACCTTGAATTTATCTTTGTGTATAGTGTAAGTTGGTAATCGAGTTTCATTTTTTTGGATGTAGCTGTCCAGATCTCCCAACACCATCTGTTGAAGAGGCTGTTTTTGCTCCATTTTATGCTCCTGCCTCCTTTGTCAAATATTAATTGACCGTACAGACTTGGGTTTATTTTTGAGTTCTCTGTTCTGTTCCATTGGTCTATGTGCCTGTTTTTTTAATGTCAGTACCAAGTCATTTTGATTACAGTGGCCTTGTAATACAGTTTGATATCAGGTATTGTGATCCCTCCTGTTTTGTTCTTCTTTCTCAAAATTGCTACAGCTATTTGGGGTAATTTATGGTACCATATAAATTTTTGAAGTGTTTGTTCTATATCTGTGAAATATTTCTTTGGTACTTTAATAGGGATTGCATTGAATCTATAAATCGCTTTGGGTAATATAGCCATTTTGATGATTCTGATGATTTTGATGATTTTGATGGCCATTTTAATTCTTCCAACCCATGAGCATGGTACATGCTTCCATTTGTTTGTGTCTTCCTTAAATTCTTTCTTCAGTGTTGTGTAGTTTTCTGAGTACAGGTCTTTTACCTCCTTGGCTAGGTTGATTCCTAGGTACTTTATTTTTCTTGTTGCTATATCAAATAGGATTTTTTTCCTGATTTCTTTCTGATGTTTCATTGTTGGTATACAGGAATGCCTTTGATTTCTGAGTATTCACTTTGTATCCAGCTGTTTTGTCAAATTCATTATTAGGTTGAGTAGTTTTTCGGTGGCGTCTATAGGATTTTCCATGTACACTATCATGTCATCTGCAAACAATGACAGTTTTATGTCCCCCTTTACAATCTGGATGCCTTTTATTTCTTTCTCTTGTCGGATTGCTGTGGCTAGGACTTCCAATATTATGTTGAATAGCAGTGGTGAGAGAGGGCATCCTTGTCTTGCTCCTGATCTTCGTGGGAAAGGTCTAAGTTTTTGTCCATTGAATATGATGTTGACTGTAGGTCTCCCATATATGGCCTTTATATGTTGAGGAATGCTCCCTCTATTCCCACTTTGCTGAGGGTTTTTATCATAAATGGGCACTGTACCTTATCAAATGTGTTTTCTGCTTCTATGGACATGATATAGTGGGTTTTTCTTTCCTTTTTTTAATGTGGTGTATTATGTTTATTGATTTGGGAATGTTGTACCATCCTTGCATCCCTGGGATGAATCCCACTTGATCATGGTGTATGATCTTTTTAATGTATTTCTGGATGCGGTTTGCCAATATTTTGTTGAGGATTTTAGCATCTATGTTCATCAGTGATATTGGCCTGAAGTTTTCTCTCTTTGTTATGTCTTTATCTGGTTTTGGGATTAGAATGATGTTGGCTTCATAAAAAGAGTTTGGGAGTCTTCCATCTTCTTGAATTTTTTGAAATAATCTGTGGAGGATGGGGGTTAGCTCTCCCTTAAATGCTTTGTAGAATTCTCCTGTGAAACCATCTGGTCCAGGGCTTTTGTGTGTTGGAAACTTTTTGATTACTGTTTCAATTTCATTGGGTGTTATTGGTCTGTTCAGGCTTTCTGTTTTTTTTCATTCAGTTTTGAAAGGTTATATTTTTCTAGAAATTTGTCCATTTCATCTAGGTTTTCACATTTCTTAGCATATAATTCTTCATAGCAATTTCTTACACTCTTTTGTATTTCAGTGGTATCATTTGTAGTCTCCCCTCTTTCATTTCTGATTGTGTTTATTTGGGTCCTCTCTCTTTTTTTCTTGATGAGCCTGCTTAAACGTATGACAATTTTGTTTATCTTTTCAAAGAACCAGCTCCTGAATTCATTGATCCTTAGAATTGTGCTTTTAGTCTCTATGTCATTTAATTCTGCTCTCATCTTGGTTATTTCCTTCCTTGTACTTGCTCTGGGTTGTCTTTGTTGTTGTTCCTCGAGTTCTTGTAGGTGTAGGGTTAGGTTGTTTATTTGAGATGTTTCTATTCTTTTTAGTTAGACCTGTATCACTGTGAACTTCCGTCTCAGGACTGCCTTTGCTGTGTCCCATAGGTTTTGGGTTGTTGTGAGTTCATTTTCATTTGTTTCCAGAAAGTTTTTGATTTCTTCCCTAATCTCGTTCTTGACCCATTCATCGTTTAATAGCATGCTATTCAATCTCCATGTGTGTGAGTGTTTTGGGGTTTTTCCCTTGAGGTTGGTTCCTACTTTCAGCCCCTTGTGGTCAGAGAAAATGCTTGATATGATTTCAATTTTCTTGAACTTGTTGAGGCTTGTTTTGTGTCCTATCATGTGGTCTATCTTTGAAAATGTTCCTTGTGCATTTGAAAAGAATGTGTATTTTGCTTCTTTGGGATGAAAGGCTCTGTGTATATCAGTTAAGTCCATTTTATCTAGGGCATTGTCCAATGCCACAATATCTTTGTTGATATTTTGTTTGGAAGATGTATCCATTTTTGACAGTGGGGTGTTAAAATCTCCTACTATAATTGTGTTGCTGTCAATATCTTTCTTGAAGTCCTCCAAGATTTTCTTTATGTATTTGGGTGCTCCCATGTTGGGTACATATATATTTACTATGTTTATGTCTTCTTGATGGATTCTTCCCTTGAGAATTATGAAGTGACCTTCTGGGTCTCTTTTTATGGCTCTTTTTTTGAAGTCTATTTTGTCTGATATGAGTATTTCTACCCCAGGTTTTTCTTCCTTTCCATTTGCTTGGAATATTTGCTTCCAGCCATTCACTTTCAGTCTTTGTAGGTCTTTTGTCCTGAGGTAGGTCTCTTGTAGGCAGCATATGTGTGGGTCATGCTTTCTTATCCATTCTGCTATTCTGTGTCTTTTGATTGAGTCATTTAATCCATTTATGCGTAAGGTTATTGTTGATAGGTATTTATTCATTGTCATGTTTTCGTACCTGTGTTCTTCTCTCTTTCACTGTTTTTCTTCCTGGTCTCAAAGCAAGCCCTTTAGCATCTCCTGCAGAGCTGGTTTGGTGGAGCTATATCCTTTGAGGCTTCTTTTGTCTGGGAAACTCCTTATTTGGCCTTCCATTTTAATTGAGAGCCTTGCTGGATAAGATAGTCTTGGTTGCAGGCCTCTGGTACTCATTATTTGGAATATTTTTCCCATTCTCTTCTGGCTTGGAGTGTTTCCATTGAGAAGTCAGTTGCTAACCTTATTGGGGCTCCCTTGTATGTTACTTCCTGTTTCTCCCTTGCTGCCTTTAAGATTCTCTTTGTCTTGGAATTTTGCCATTATAATTATTATGTGTCTTGAAGTGGGCCTCTTTGGGTTCCTCTTCATTGGGACTCTCTGTGTTTCCTGGATATGTGTGACTTTTTATCTCATCAAATTGATGAAGTTTTCCATCATTACTTTTTTAAACAGGTTTTCTATCCCTTGCTCTTCTCCTTCTCCTTCTGTATCCCTATTATATGGATATTATTATGTTTCATGTTGACCTATATTTCCCCTAACCCCTTTTCATTCTTTCTGAGCCTCTTTTCCATTTCTTGCTCATTCTGGGTGTTTTTTTCTACCTTGTCCTCCAGTTTTCTGATCCGATCCTTTGCTTCATCAAGCCTGCTTTTGATTTCCTCTACTGTGTTCTTCAGTTCAGAAATTTTATTCACTTCCTCTTTTCCCTTGTTGATAGTTTCTATTTCCTTTTTCATGTTGATATAGTTTGCCATGAGTTCATTGTAGTTTCCCTGTAGTTTTTGGTAATTCTCTGTGAGGTCATTAAGCTTTCTTATAACCAATGCTTTGAACTTAATATCTGATGGTTGACTTTCATTTAGCATTCTTTCTGAGGCTTCCTCCTTTCCTTTCATTTGGGGATTGTTTCTTTGTGTTCCCATTGTTTGATTTCTTCTTGTTAGCCTCTGTTTCTTAAGTTGATCCGTTCTTACTCCCTGGATTTATGGTGTAAACTTCTGTGGCAGAATACCTGTGAGATTCAGTGGTACAGTTTTCTTGATCTCCTGAGCTCACTGATCTTCGGCTGTGCTTTATGTTGGCTCTGTGTGTGTCTTTGATTTTTGGTTGTTGTTGGGCCTTTCTTTCATGGGTCCTTCCCACATGCTGGTTAACTGAGGGTCACTCTGTCCACCACCTTTTGTTTTCTGTTGTGCAGGTGTGGGCAGGTTGTGTTGCAGCTGGTTCTTCCATGTGTTCAAGGTTTTCAGGCTTTTCTCTTGCTCTTGTTCAAGAGAACAAGAGTTGTTTGTTCTGAGTAATTTCTCCACCATTTAGTTGTATTTCCAGATAGGTCCTGGGTTGGATTAGTGTGGCTTCCACTCTCTCCTTCACCTTCCTCTGTTGTTATCTGTTGGTGGTTCCTTTGTAGGTGGGTTTCTTCTTCCAGGAGGTATCCTGGCATTCACAGCTTCTACCTACTCAGACTATAACCTCCCAGGGGTCACACACTGTGTCCCTTTTGTCCGTCACTGGATACTCAGTGCCCAGCACAGTACTTGGAACAATAATTATTTTTTTTAATGATCCCAGGTCCCTGGAGGCACCAGGAACTCAGAGAATCCTGCGTCTCCATGACCAGCCCCTCCTACATATTTCTAATCAGCTCTCTTCCTCTCTACCCACAGTGACTATATCAATTCACTAATTTCTCTAAACTGCTTTTTATATATCTTCTCACTGAAGTCTCATTATATAACTTCATTTTAAATATTACAGGGAAAATAAGAGCCAGCATTCCTGACCTAGAGAGAACAGTCACTAGAATGCTTTTAAAAGATGCAAGTGCTCCCCAAAGCAATGGATTTCTTAATACCTTGGTGAAGGGACCATCTTACGGGTCCTCTATGGGACACATAGTTATGGTGTGGGTTTGTGAACCTTACTGGATAAATCCATTCTAACATTGCTATCTCCCTATGTTGTTGAATTCCTTCTTCTCCATTATAGCAAGGAACTTCTAGCAACTTATTTTCATTTGGTATGGCCCACTGTTGTGTCTAGATTTTATGGAACCAAGCAAACAGGTAGAATATATTGAGCCAACATATTGAGTTCAGAATGTCTGGTTGGTTCATGCATATTAACAAATTCAGTTTTACTTAGAATTATGTTCCTCTTTCCTCTATCTTGTGATCTCAGAATTGCTTCCCACTGATCTTTACTAGATTTTGCTGAAACAATTAGCAAATTCTTGTAATTATATTTTGTGTGAAAATAATCTCTTCTTGGGTTTAATTTTATAATTGGCCCACGGATACATTCTGAGATATGACTCTAGTTACCTGGCAGGGTTTGGGGATGTTGGTGCAATTGGGAAACAGGAGAATTGGCTCCTTCCTTACAAATCTTTTATTAGGGGAAAATAGCCTCATTAGACATGGATAGAGTGCTTATTTTCAGAGCAAGAAAGACTCAGGGAAAGTTGATGGCTTAGAGGATTCTGAATCATCTGTGATGGTTAATTTTATCTGTCAATTTGACTGGGCCATGAGGTGCCCAGATATCTGGTCACCTCATTACTCTGTGTCTATGAGATTGTTTTTGGATAACACTACATTTGAGTCAGTATATTGAGTAAAGCAGATTCCCCTCCCTAATGTGGGTGGGCCTCATCCACTATTATGAAGGACTGAGTAATGGAGAATTCGCTCTCTCTGACAGTCTCCAAGCTGGATATTGGTTTTCTCCTGCCTCCAACTTGGACTAGAACTTGCACTACTCTACTGGGCTCTACTGGGCCTCAGTCCTTCAGACACCAACTTGAACTATGCCATTGGCTTTCCTGGGTTTCCGTCTTGCTAACTTTAGATCTTATCACTTCTCAGCCTCCATAATAGCTTAAGCCAATTTCTTATAATAAATCTCTCTCTAAAGAATCCAGACTAATACACCATCCAAGTCTTCCCATAGGTCTCCATTTTCTGAGAGCTTACCTCTTTCTGATGCAGGCACTCACTTTCACATAAGAAACCTAGTAAAGTAGTGATAGAGATGATTTTATAATTCAGGAATCTGTAGGATTATACTTGATGTCTGGTTTTAGTGTTCCAGCCTTAGATAAATGATACTTTGGTAATTCCTGATTTTCAGCCTGAGCCTGAATTAGAAATTTGAGCTTGACATTTACCCACTTAAAGGTGTCAAGTTTGAACAGAAGCAATCATCTTGGCCTGTAGAACAGGATTTTATCAAGTGCTTTTTGTGTGTGTGTGTGTTTGTTTGTTTTTGTCAGATTGTATGGTAGCTGACACCTGGTCCTGCCAAGCCTTGTCATCAATTAGCACTCCATTTCAGATGACCACAGTTGGTAATTTAATGAACTTTTTTGCCATGCTCTGTCATTATTTACTCAAGTCCCACTACCTAGTACACCTAGTATACTGCCTGAGGCCCTAAACAGAGCAGGTAACTGATACCATGTTCCCTCATGTCATTTTGTAGAAACTCTATTGGTGCCAATTTGTGTATAGGTCCAGTTCCTTTGACATCAAATGAGAGAGAACCCTAACTTTCCTGATAGTGTCTGCTGCAATGATGATCATTCTGGATGGACAGAGAATAGAAAATGGACAATACCTGATTTTTTGTTCTGGTCACCCAGTCTCCACACTGATATCAGATGGGACTGTGATTCGGGAAGGTGGTCAATAGAAGGGTAGAGAGGTGGCTCAGAGGGGACAAGGGACTCACTACCTCCTGTAGTAAACAATATCCTGATCTCTAAAGTTATCAAAGAAGGGAGATTTTCCTGTGAGGAAGGACAGTTAGGTCCCAGTGCTGCCCTTGGGAATTCTCTCAAGATAGCCTAGAATCCTAATGTCCCAGACCCAAGAAAATAAGGCTGATCACCCCTCCAGGGGACACCCTACTCCTGCTCACAAGAATATGCCTAATCTCATCCAAAAAAAATAGTACCCACATATTAAACCACAAAGGACTAACCCATAACAGAGAACTCCTCTTAAGGAGGAGAAGAAAACATAGGGAATGGCTGGAGGAACCTATTCCTCCTTGCAAACATCTTTTGTAGTACTCCTTGATCTCTTGAGATTTTTAGCCTACAATACCTGTATTGTTCAATAACCTGCTCTCACATAGATACACCTGGGGACAAGGTTATGAAGTAGAGGTAGAAGTCTATCAAATAGTATGCCTGCCCCCTGAGGACAAACTGCAGAAGTCCCATGTGCTTTAAAGCACATGGACAGCTCACATTTAATGTGGAAGCTACTTTGAATCTTCCATTCTGTGTGGCTGTCAAGATAACAAGGGCAATTTGGCCATACAGCCTCCAGCAGAGAATGCAGCATTTGCCATTTTGCCTTAAAATCCTTGTAGACTCACTAGTTACTCTCTCCATCTCCACCCCAGCCCCAACTTCATACTCCCACTCAGAGACTCTCAACATCCCAACCTCTTCAGAGTGTTCTTAGCTTACCTGTTTTGCATTCATTAACTTATTTTGATTTTCAATCTTTACAATAGTTCTGAGAGGTGGCCAGAGGAATGTACAATGATTTCTGTTACACAGGTGGGAAACACAGCTCAGAGATATTTATTCTGTTCCCCAAAGTCACAATCAATAACTGGTGGACACGTCAAATCACCTTCCCCTTAGTACTCCAGAACTCTTCAAGAGTGACAATCCCTGGATATTGTCACCACAATTGTATAATACAACCTTTTAGTGCTAGAAAAGTTTTGCGATTATCTGTCCTATATTTAATAATAAAGAGACAAAGGTATTGAGAAAGAGCATAGCAGATTTGTAGTCACAGGTCCAGACCTAGACCCAGAGCTCTAGGTGCCCAACCCAGGGTTCTTCACTCTCTCCTCACATTGTCTGCACTTTGGAGCCCTTTGTTTCTGAACTCACTCTCCTCTACTGGGGGAAAGCAATTAAGTTTATGAGAAGCAACTCCTGATTTTGAAGTCCTTCAATTTAAAGCCACAGGAAGAAAATAATTAAATTGAATTGAAGTCACAGCCTTCAAAATACTGATGTACACCAGGGCTTTTTTTTTTCTTTTCTCCCATGTGTTTATGAAGAGAATTAATCATGAACACTTTCACCTTATCAACCCACTTAGCTGGAACTGGAATGAAACATTTTGTGCAGCAAGAATCATTAAATATTCAAAAAGAGGCTAACAGGCTAAAACCATTTCATGTAAATGCATAGAATATTTCCTACATGAAGATCACAGATCCTATTATTATATAAGTGCTTGGGGCATTCATCCTGGCTACCCAAACAGCATAAACTGTATGTGAAGCAGAGTTTATGAACCAATGAGTCAATTCTACACTTGGGATTTAAGAATATTTGTGAGAGGTCACACTCACTGGTAAAATTGAGCTTTGTGACCTTATGTTCTATTTTAAAATGTCTGACCCTCTCCCCTTCTCTTGATATAAGCACCTGCTATTTCCTTGGAGAACAAGCATGTTGCATTGGACATCTGACTAGGTTTAATCCAGAGGAGACCTGTTCTTCTCTGGCATTGCCTCTTTGACTGACACAGAATATCCAAAAAGCTTCAGATTCTAGGTATAGACAGTAAATGGCCACAGAAGGGTGGAGCACAGGGAATGGATATACAACTTTTTATACATTATGCCATTGGATTCTTCCAACAGTCTTGGAGAATAGGTAATGTCTCCATTTTACAAACGGGGAAATGGTGACTTAGAGGAATTCAGTGGTTTGCAAAAGGTAAAAAATACTAAATAAAGGGGGCAGACTAGGTTCAAATTCCAAGGCTCTTCTCAACATATGACACTAGCTAAAATCTTCATTTACTATTTAGAAGTAAAATGATTTGACCTTTTCTAAATGGTGACTAGCATGTTCTGGGAATCAACTGAAGGTGTGAAATAATTAAAGAGAAACATAACTGGACTGTGTCCCAGAGTCTAAGATTCCAGCCAAACCTGGTGCCACTTATACCCACTGCCCCAAGTACTGGAAGATGGGGTGAGGGGCTGGCTTGCAGACTCAACCCTGCAAATCTGCTCTCTGGATCTGAGAACCAACTCCAAACCTCTACCCTCAGTGCTAATAACCAGATCACTTCATTATGTCCTGCAAATGCTTTCTGTGTATTCTCTCCTCTGTGTCCAAGTGCTCTTCCTGTCTTGCTGAGAATGCCTTACCTCCAGGTTTCTGCATGTGCCATTCCCTCTTTTCAAGGTTGAGTTCCAGTTTCCTCTTCTTGGGAAGGATTTCTCCTATTATCTTAGCCTTCACTGATGGCTCTTTTCTCAGAACAGTAGTAGATGACTACTCTGTACCAACTTAATCCTCACACAGACCTTGACACTGTCTAAGCAAGATTAAGAAACAATTACCAATGACATATTTCACAGATACAGAACAAACATTTCAAAAATTTATATAGAACCATACACAACCCATATAGCCACAACAATTGTGAGAAAGAAGAATCAAGTAGGAGGGATCACATTACCTGACATCAAACTATATTACAAGGCCAAGGCATTCAAAACAGTCTGGTACTGGCATAAGAACAGACACATAGGCTAATGGAACAGAATAGAGAGTCCAGAAAAAAAAAAACCATGTCTCTGTGGTCAACTAATATTTGACAAAGGGGGAAAGATCATAAAATGGAGTAAAAATAGCCTCTTCAACAAATGGTGTTGGGCGATCTGGACAGCTACATGCAAAAAAATAAAACTCAGCTACCAACTTACACCATACACAGAAATAAGCTCAAGATGTACAAAAGACTTAAATAAAATTCATGACACCATAAAAGTCCTAGAGGAGAACATAGGCAGGAAAATCTCCGATATTCCACATAGCAATATTTTCACCAATATGTCCCCTAGAGCAAGGGACATAAAGTCCCTTTATGAAAGAATAAACAGGAAAGAATAAACAAATGGGACTTCATCAAAATAAAAAGGTTCTGCACAGCTAAAGAAAAACATCAGCAAAATGAAAAGGGAACTAAAGGTATGGGAAAATACATTTGCTAATGATACCTCGGATAAGGGTCTGATCTCCAAAATATGTAAAGAACTTAAACGACTCCACTCCAAGAAGACAAACAATCCAATTAAAAACTGGGCAAAGGGCGTTGTTCCTTCTCTGACCCCTCCCCCACATACAGCACCACAACACAGCCATGGGGTTGCTGCACCCTGGTGAATACCTAAAGTTCCACCCTTTACAACCTAACAGGTGTGCAGTGACAAAGAAATATGGCCCACATGAAAGAACAAATCAAAACTCCAGAAGAACAATTGAGTAACAAAGAGATAGCCAACCTATCAGATGCAGAGTTCAAAACACTGGTAATCAGGATGCTCACAGAATTGATTGAGCTCAGTAGCAAACTGAAGGAAGAAATGAAGGCCACACAAAGTGAAATAAAGGGAAATATATGGGGAACCAAGAGTGAAGGGAAGGAAACCAGGGCTCAAATCAACAATTTGGGACAAAAGGAAGAAATAAACATCCAACCAGAATAGAATAAAGAAACAAGAATTCAAAAATAAATAAGGAAAGGCTTAAGAACCTCTGGGACAACTTCAAATGCTCCACTATCTGAACCATAGAGGTGCCAGAAGGAGAAAAGGAAAAGCATGAAATTGAAAACTTATTTGAAAAAAAATGAAGGAAAACTTCCTCAATCTGGTAAAGGAAATAGATGTCCAGGAAGTCCAGGAATCAGAGAGTCCTAAAGAAATTGGACCCAAGGAGAAACACACCAAGGCACATCATCATTAAGTTATCTGAGATTAAAGATAAGCAGAGAATCTTAAAAGCAGCAAAAGGGAAAGAGAGAGTTACCTACAAAGGAGTTCCCATAAGATTATCAGCTGATTTCTCAAAAGAAACCTTTCAGGCCAGAAGGACCTGGAAAGACATATTTGAAGTCATGGAAGGTAAGGACCTATATCCAAGATTACTCTACCCAATAAAGCTATCACTTAGAATGAAAGGGCAGATAAAGTGCTTCCCAGATAAGGTCACGCTAAAGGAGTTCATCATCACCAAAGCCCTTATTATATGAAATATTAAAGGAACTTATCGAAGAAAAAGATTATCAAAACTGTGAACAGTAAAGTGACAACAAATTCAAAACTATCAACAAGTGGAAAACTAAAAAAACGAAAACAAACTAAGCAAACAACTACAACAGGACTAGAATCACAGAAATGGAAATCACATGCAGGGTTACCAGCAGGGAGGGAGAGGGGGAAGAATGGGGTAAAGGTTACAGGGAATAAGAAGCATAAATGGTAGGTACAGAGTGGATAGGGGGATGTTAAGAATAGTATAGGAAATGTAGAAGCCAAAGAACTTATATGTATGACCCATGGACATGAACTAAGGTGGGAGAATGCTGGTGGAAGGGGGATATAGAGCAGAGGGGAATAAAGGGGAGAAAAAATGGACAACTGTAATAGCATAATCAACAAAACATACTTTTAAAAAAATGGGCAAAGGACCTGACTGACACTTCTCCAAGGAGGACATACAGAGGGCCCAGAGACATATGAAAGGATGCTCAGCATCACTAGCCATCAGAGAGATGCAAATTAAAACCCAATGAGACACCACTTCACACAGGTCAGAATGGCCATCATAAACAAATCAACAAACAACAAGTACTGGTGAGCTTGTGGAGAAAAGGGAACCCTAATACACTGTTGGTGGGAATGCAGACTGGTGCAGCCACTGTAGAAAACATTATGGAATTCACTCAAAAAACTAAAAATAGAACTGCCTTTTGACCCAGCAATTCCATGGCTGGGACTATACCCTAAGAGCCCTGAAATAATCCAAAAGAACCTGTGCACCCCAATGTTCATAGCAGCACAATTTACAATAACCAAGTGCTGGAAGCAAACTAAGTGCCCACCAATAAATGAGTGGATCAAAAAACTATGGTACATTTACACAATGGAATATTATGCAGCAGAAAGAAAAAAGGAGCTCCTACCCTTCATGACAGCATGGATGGACCTGGAGAGCACTATGTTAAGTGAAATAAGCCAGGAGGTAAAAGGCAAATACCATATGATCTCACCTATAAGTGGAACCTAATCAACAAAACAAATAAGCAAGCAAAATATAACCAGAGACACTGAAATAAAGAACAAACTGACAGTAACTAGGCAGCGGGAGGGGGATAAGGTGAGACAAAAGGGGAAGGGTTGTCAAGGAACATGTAGAAAGGACACATGGAGAAAGCCAAAGGGGGGTAGGATTGAGGGTGGAGTGTGGTGGGGGTAAAATGGAGACAACTGTACTTGAACAACAATAAAAAAAAAAAAAAGAAACAGATTCAGAACATGATGTGTGTAAAGACACAGTGTCTTACAATTGCAACTCCTGTCCACCTCTCCAGCCTTATTGCCTCCCAGGCTTCAAATACTCAAGCTTTCTCCCAGTCCCTTGAATACACCAAGCTCATCCTTGTGTTACAGACTTTGTACTGCTGTTCCCTCAACTTAAATCCTTCCACCAGTCCTCTGTTCCCAATCTTCTCATGCCTGAATCTTTCTTACTGTTCATGTGTCTCAGCTCAAATTCCTCCTCCGGGCACATCTTCCTGACCGCACTAAGTAAATTTCTTACTCAAATGCTCAGTATCATTCATTTTTTTTAACATTTCACTTATTTTTAAAAGATTTTATTTATTTATTTTTAGACAGAAGGGAAGGGAGGGAGAAAGAGAGGGAGAGAAACATCAATGTGTGGTTGCCTCTGGTGTGCCCCTTACTGGGAACCTGGCCCACAACCCAGGCATGTGCCCTGACTGGGAATAGAATCAGCAACCCTTTGGTTTGCAGGCCAGTGCTCAATTCACTGAGCCACACCAGCCAGGACTCAGTATCACTCTTTAATCCAGTTGCCTGTTCTATTTTCTGCAAGGCACCTGCCACCTTGACATTACCTTGTTCATTGATTTGATTGTGTGCTTCTCATACTCATGCCCCCACTGAATGTGAGCTCCAGAATCACAGGGAACTTATTTATTTGATCCCCACTGGCTCCTTAATGAAGCAGAATGGTAAGAGACTAGGAAAATTCTGTGCCAAGTGGAATAGGGTAAAAGACAGAATAGGGTAACAAAGTGGCCCAGAAACTTACAGCCAGGTACAGAAGGTCACCTCCCTAGAGATAACATTTAGGCATCAGTTGTGTTTCAGCTCTAGGTCCAGAAAAGCAAAAAAGCCAGGTCGGTGATGCCAGAACCAGCTATAATAACTAACAGTTCCCTGCCCTGGCCTCGACTAAACAGTGGAGACCAGAACCCTGAAAAAGCACATCTGGAAAACTGATGAATATTCTGCTGAAACCCTCCCCTGAGACCACTTCTAAAATTCCCTGCCTGCAAGAGAGACATAAAAGCCTCAAGACAAAGGACCCAGTGAGTACACGCACCCTCTGGGGAGCAGCCCACACAATTTCCATCCCTGTCTTCTTCCCGCATGGGCACATATCTCCTAAACTTTAAGGTCCCTATGAGACTTGCAACCAGGGGAGAAATGAGCAGCTGCAGCTCGTCCCTGGCTAATCCCTTGAACCTATCCTCAAGCCCCCTTTTCTCTGACTTTCCAGTGAGTTAAGGCAGCCCAACCTAGACCCTTCCTTGTTTATTGCCCCCATTTTAACCCACTTCTCATTTATCAAAAAAAAGTAAATGGAAATGCTACTACTAAAAACAGAATGTTATAGAGTGATGTCATTTGTTTCCAAAGACTATAAATATACTAGAGTGAAAATAATAATAAAAGTGAGATATTTCATGGCAAACTTTGGGGGTAAGATTAGTTATCTAGGGGTAAACACTGCAGCTGCAAGTGCCACTGGCAAGTATTCTTGGGGCAAATGGGAAATGGGTTAATAAGGATATACTCCTGGCTACCTGACTTGTGTTGTGAAATCTGTCCTACATGAAGTCAAGAACCCACACACTACCGTTGGCTCTAGGCAGACCCACCCAGGGAAGGTACCCTGTCCAATGACATTTAGTGCCCAGGAAATTGCCTGGCTCAATAATTATTTGACATATATATATATGTCATATATATATGAAAAGGGGACAAAAGGAGAGAGAGAAAGAGGAAGTGGAAGCCTGGCATTGGTGTTAGGTGTTGTTTTATAATCTTTGAAGTTTTTTCATATGCTTTATCCTGTTTAATTCTATAACACCCCCCCCAAATAGGAACCATAATTTCCATTTACAGACAGAAATTGGTAACACATATTGAGTACTCTTCAAGCATTTTGTTCTTAAATGGAATTAAATGACAAGTGAAATAAAAAACAGAAAGAGGGACAGAATCACACAGTAAATTTCAGAGGCAAGATTTGAATTCAGTCTGGCTTCAGAACCAGTGCTCTTTACTAGCACACAAAGCTCACAGATTCAGAGAAGATGAGTCTCTTACATCTTTGAGTATTGGACTCCAGCCCCTCTGCTGTAGTAGTTTAGGAAGTGGGGGGCACTTCCTAAAGTGTAGTTTGGGAGGAGGGAGGAGAATGTGTGAAGAAGGGAGGGACCAGGATGAATCTTCCCCTTCTTCCTCCATGCCCTGGATGTCTTCACATTGCTCCTCCAAATCCACTCTGCACCCTTTCCCACCTGCTCTTTCTGCCAGTGGAAGACTAACGGGTAAGGATCACACCAGTGCACTCTTACACCTCTTGCTTCCTGCTGAGTTCAGCCATCAGAGAACAATGGTAAGAGAGTACAAACTGGTAGGGGTGTGGAGGGAAGTTATTTAATCCCCCAAAACCCCACTGGGGAGGGCCAAGGCCATCTTTCCCATAGGGTAGCCCTGTCCTCAAGGCTTCTGGACCTTCAGCCTGGGGGTGATAACAGCACCCCTCTGTGACTAGCTCCAGGCCACAGCACTATCCAATATCTCTCATGGTTTCCCTCATTTTGACTACCTTTGAAAATTGTCCCTATGTTCAAGGTTCCTCATATGATCCAGGTGCGTGCCATTTATTTGTGTCCCAGTAGAATTTTGATTTACACATTGCACTCACAGTTTCCCGGTGAGGACAGGGAGAGACTTTAGCTGGCAAGTCTTTTGTTCTGTAGTCCTAGTGTGATTGAAAAGGCTCCACTCAAGAAATAGGCATGTTCTGTGAACAGAAAGGCTCTCCCATTCCTCCCGTTTCTTTGTTTGCAAGAGGGAGTATAGTTCTTGAAGTTTCATCTCAGACCCAGGTCATTTCTCCATTAGGAGGCTGACCATTCACAAACCCATTTTTGAGGATCAAGTAATTGGCTCTTTGTCTCCTACAACTTCATTTTTCACAGGAGTTTTTATTACTCCTGCAATTGTTTTGGTGACTAAATATAGAAATAGATATACATATACAGAATATAACTTGATCTTTATAGAAACTATAATTTACTAATTTTTGTTATAGCCAAAATAATTTTCATTCATGTCTTAATTTCATTTTAGGTAAAGACTTACTTTAAATTTGGAAACCAGAAAAAGAAACTCCCCTAAAGCAAAACTATATTCATTTCTGTGTGTCACTCTCCAGTCCTTAAGACACACAGACATTCTTATTTTTACATGGTATATATGTAATTTTATATTTTGCATCTTTCCCTGTTGTTATGTCATAATCACATGTCCATAATTAGCATTTGTAATGATGACATGATATTCCATGGAATAGACACACCATAATTTGCAGAGCCATTTCTATTTCCTGAATGACATGGTAGAAAACATGCTGGCTGAAATCAGACAACCAGACCCAAATCCTAGCTCTCTCAGTCACTAGCTGTAAGACATTTTTTTATTCACTCAACCTTTCTGCATCTCAGCTTCACAGCTATCAAAAGGGAATGCTAACAGCACAGGCCCTTTCCATGTCACAGAAAAGTCGTGAAGACTGACTGAGATACTAGGTACAAAAACGTTTCTGAAATACGTGATTGTATACCCCTTGGTAACTATCACATCACTCATTTTAATGTGCTTCATAGTGCTTATCTCTATCTAAAATTAAATAGTTTTAATGATTCTTTCTTGCTTCTCTCCTCCACCTAGACTGTCAGTGCCATAGATTGCCATAATTGCTAAACTTTGTCTTATTTACTCCTGAATCTCTAGAGCCTTAAATGTCCAGAACTTGGTTCATAGTAGCTTTGGGAAATAGTTGTTTGTGAATTGAGAGACTTAAGTGTGTTTTGATTGAAAAATTGGGGAAAGTACCTGTGGGACCAAGGGTCCATTTCTTTAGGCCACTGCAGCAGTCATGTAATTTCTACCATTCTGGGAAAATACAGTGAATAAGCTTTTAGTGAAACCTATGAAAAAGGTCTATGGGTATTTCCAACAGCTTTCATTCCTACTAAGCAAGCCATTGCTGTTCTAAATATTTACCAACTGTGCTTCTGAATGAAGCAATACAATTCGAGAGTGGGAGAAATGGTCAGAAGAAGGTTTCGGTCCCTAATCTTAGTCCTTCATCATGTCCAGACTCCTGAGTGAGCTGCGGCACAAGTCCACTAAAGAATGAGGAATGAACATGTTCTAGACTTAGATTGTGGTGACTGTTGCTCTGTGAATATGCCCCAACCCACTGAATAGTACACTTTTTGTGGGTGAATTTTATGGTATATGGATTATAGTTCAATAAAGATGTTTTAAAAAAGAGAGAAGAAAAACCAACTTGGATATTAAACTATTTTTCAGGGTGGCACATGTATTATTAACAAAGGTAAGCAAATCATTCAAGGACTATACATTAAAATCAGAAGAATATAAATAGTGTATTATCAAAGGATAGTTTATTATTAAAGAAACTAAACAAGAAGTATTCTTAATGACTATAGTTCAAACCCTCTATTTTTAGAAATGAGTCAAGAAACTTGCTCAGGGTTACCACAGCAAGCTAGGAGCAAGTCTGGTCTAAAACCACAGTTCCCTAATTACCAGAGCATTGCCCTTCCTCCTACACCAATGGCAATGGACAGTAATGAAACTTGAACAAAAATATTTCTGAATTCAAAAAGACAGGATAAAAAATTCCAGAAGTTATAGATCATTCAATAATACATCAATTTGAATCTAATTCTGGAGTAGATTTTAAAATATGTGGTATGTGAGCCTTTAGAAAAGCAAGGATTGTTATATGAAGTCAGCATGGATTATCAAGAGTCTCAAAACTATCAAAACTGTTAATTTGGCTTTATCAAAAAGATTCCAGTAGAACAGTGGATGACATAGATGTCACTGCTTCTAGATTTAACTGAAGAATTTGATATATTCTTTGATATATTTTTTCAAACAAGATACAAATACCTGGATAATAGTGAGGTTTGGAATGTGCATTGCTTATTGAACAACTATATCCAAAGAACATTTGGGTGGGTAAAAGGGTCTGTCCTCAGTTGTAACTTCTTCACTGTTAATTGGATGGCAGAAACCAGGCATGGTAATTGTCTATGTGAAAACTATATGCTGATGTTAACTGAAACATTAGTATAATCTTGGGCTGCATTAATAGCAATAGGGTCAGTGTATTTTATGTTGATAGACCATGTCTGGAGATTTAAGACAGACATTGACACGATGGAATATCTTTGCAAGAAGGTAGCCAGTGTGGTGGGCCTTAGAGTGGCTCTGAAAAACATGTCATGGCTCATATGAAGAACAGTTGAAAGTACTAGTATCATTTTATACAGAAGAAGAGACTTGGGGGAGTGGAAACTGTCTTCAATGGTAATTGCTATGTGAAGATAGATTGTACTCAGTCTACGAGGCTCCAAAGAGACAATGAAGTGGGGTATGGAGTGATGGTGAAGAAAGAATAGAAAGAAATCAAAGCAATACTAACTGGCATAACTGAAATCATTCTATATATCTTGACCTAAAGCCTAAATAGTCTCAAATTTAACCCTAGATCAAGAGAGGTACTCAATGACTATTATTCAAATGACATGGTTTTGGGCCCCTATAAAATTTCTTTCACAGATACTCATTTTTATTACTATATTCACAGGTTACATGATGGGTAATTCATTTAAAAAACTGTATGCATTGATTGCAAAAACATGATTAAATATATGTCTCATACACAACTTTTTGTTCCCTGCATAAAGAACACCTAGATCAATGGCCTTTTGACCCAACATCCAGGATAAACTGTTTCCCCTAAAGAGCTGAAGACCTCATTATGTTTCCCCTAGAAATTAATCATCTTTCCACAGCTCCTGTCTCACTGAAAGACAGCATCACCTGCCACTTGCCTGTCAGGCACCTTACACTGTCCCCACTTCTTCGTCAATAAATCCTGCAGTTCTGCTGCCATAACTCACTCAGGTTCTCGTAGAGCTGCCTTGGTTCCAGCACAGTGAGTGATATCTAAGATAGGCAGAAGGTCATTGCCTTCAAGTCTTGACTATAATCTTTTCAGTTACCTCAAAAATGCTTTCTCAGGGACACTCCACTGACCTCAACTGTCCCCCAGCCTCGACCCTCCTGATACTCTGATCCTGTTCTGTATTTTCTCCTCTTTTTTCCACATAACTTACCATCTTTCAACATACTATGCCATTTATTTATTTATTTAATTATTTATTTCACTTTAAGTCTTAATTTAAAAGCATTTAGTATTTTCATTTTATTATGAATTATTTTGATCATATAGAAAATGCAGAGTGTATTATAATCACCATATGTGTAACCACAACATAATTTTTTAAAATCTTAATATTTTGTTATTTTTGCATCAAACACACCCTCCCACACATATTTAAATCCAAAACATTAGGGAAGCAGATAATGGTTCCTGCATTAATTATGGAAGCAGTCCTTACTGGGCCTGGTCTTCTCCCTCCTTTCCTTCTAGAGGTATCTTCTGCATATTTTTAGTTTACCGGCTATGATGCATCCATAACCCTTTGAGCATTACCTTTTTTTAAAGGTAAGATTTTATTCTTTATTTATTTATTTTCAGAGAGGGGGTAAGGAAGAGAGAACACAGGGAGAGAAATATCAATGTGTGCTTGCCTCTCACTTGCCCCCACTGGGGACCTGGCCTGCAACCCAGGCATGTGCCCTGAGTGAGAATCGAACCAGTGACCCTTTGCTTCATAGGCCCACACTCAATCCACTGAGCTATACCAGCTAGGGCCCTTTGTGCATTCTTTTATTTTATAAGCTCTGACCCTACTGCCTTCTTCTATCCCTACATAAATACACATATAAAACAAAAGGGTGGCAGGAAACCAAATAATTGTACTTGCAAAAATAATGCTTTTTCTTAGGCTGTGAATGCTCTATATCATTGATTGACAATTTTATATTTCATAGGTCTCTAGTAAACTTTTACTATATGTGATGTTGACATAAAACAAGATACCAATCAATGTTTCTTTATTTGCAATATTATAGTTTGTAATACGTTAATAGTCCTCATGAACATTTTGTTAAAAGATCAATCATCACAAAACACATCACAAAAAGACATTTGTATTGGCTTGCATCCTAATCCCCAGAACCTGTGAATGTGATATTATTTGGAAAAAGTGTCTTTGCAAATGTAATTAAGTTAAAGATCACAGATGATCTGCATGGGCCCTAAATCCAATGATAAGTGTTCATGAGACAAAAGATACACAAAGAGATACACAGAGAAGAGGATAAAGCAGAGTAAACACAGAGGCAGAGATCAGAGTGATACATACCCAAGTCCAATAATGCCAACAGCTTCTCTACTGAGAATCAGAAAAGACAAGGAACAAAATTTCCCCTGGAGCCTCTGGATATAGTTCAGCAGTGGTCACATATTGACTTTTGGCCACAGGAACTGTGAGAGAATAAATTTCTGTTATTTTAAGTCATCCAAAAAAGAAGAATGGAGAGAAGGAGGAGGAGAAGCAGAAAAAGATCTTTATTTCAAAAGATCAATAAAATGAATAGCTGTTCTATGAAAAGTTAAACACAAATCTTTAGCTAGACATACCAAGAAATAAAGATAGAAGACTCAAATGATATTATAAATGAAAGAGGAGACATTACAATGGATATAACACAAATACAAAGGATCAACAGAGACTACTATAAACAATTTTATTCCAAAAAATTGAACAATTTAGAAGAAATTGATAAATTTCTAGAAACATAAAACCTACTGTGACTGAATCATGAAGAGGTAGGAAATCTGAATAGACTAATTACTAGTAAGGAGATGAATAAAAAAAACCAAAAGTTTCTCAACAAAGAAAAGTCCAAGACTGGTCATCTATGTCCATGGTGAATTCTACTCAACATTTAAAGAAAAATTAATACTAATCCTTCTCAAACTATTCCAAGAAATAGAAAAGGAGGGAACACTTCCAAACTTATATTATAAGACTATTACTACCCTGATACCCAAACCAGAACAATTATACTACAAGAAAAGAAAAGGCTAATATTCTTGATGTAAAATGCATAAGTCTTCCACAAAATATTAGCAAACTGAACTGGACAGTCTATTAAAATGCCCATACACCACAATCAAGTGGAATGTATTCCAAAGATGCAAGGATGATTCAACCTCCATTAATCAATAAATGTGATACACCATAATTTTAATAAAAGATAAAAATCATATAATCATATCAACAGATGCAGAAAAGGCATTTGACAAAATACAACATCCTCTCACAATTAAAAACTCTAAACAAATGGTATAGTTCACAACATAATAATAACCATATGGACAAGCCTACAATTAACATCATACTTGATACTCAAAAGCTACAAGCTTTTCCTGTAAGATCAGGAAAAGACAAGAATGCCCATTCTCACCACTTTTATTCCACAGAGTACTAAAAGTTCTAGGCAGAGTAATTAGGCAAGAAAAAAAGTCATCTAATTGTCTCTATTTGTAGGTGACATGATATTATATATTGAAAAGCCTAGAGACTCCACCAAAAAACTGTCAGAACTAATGAACAAATTCAGTAACATAGCAGCATACAAAACTGCTATGGAAAAATCAGTTGTGTTCCTATACATGAACAACAAACTATCAGAAAAAAATTAAGAACATAATCCTATTTATAATTACATCAAAAGGAATAAAATACCTGGGAATAAATTTAAGCCAGGATATAATCCCAGCAGTGGAATTGCTGGGTCAAAAGGCAGTTCCATTTTTAGTTTTCTGAGGAAATTCCATACTGTTTTCCACAGTGGCTGTACCAGTCAGCATTGCCATCAAAAGTGCACTAGCCCTGAAACACCAATCCAAAAGAACCTATGCACCCCAATGTTCATAGCAGCACAATTTACAATAGCCAAGTTCTGGAAGCAACCTAAGTGCCCATCAGTAAATGAGTGGATCAAAAAACTATGGTACATTTACACAATGGAATTCTACACAGCAGAAAGAAAAAAGGAGCTTACACCCTTTGCAAGAGCATGGATGGAACTGGAGAGCATTATGCTAAGTAAAATAAGCCAGGTGGTGAGGGACAAATACCATATGATCTCACCTTTAACTGGAACATAATCAACAAAAGAAAAAAGCAAACAAAATATAACCAGAGACATTGAAATTAAGAACAATCTAACAATAGCCAGAGAGGAGTGGGGAGGGGACAGTGGGGAGGAGGATTTTCAGGAACTACTATAAAGAACACATGGACAAAACCAAGGGGGAGGGTGAAAGCAATGGAGGGAGGGAGGTTGGGCTGAGGTGGGGGAGAGTGGTGAGGGGAAAATGCAGACAACTGTAATTTGTCAATAAACAACAATAAAGTAATAAAAAATAATTTAAGCCAGAAAATGAAAGATCTGTATACTATATAAGATACTGATGAAAGAAATTTAAGAAGACACAAATGAAAAACTATTTTGTATTAATGGATTGAAAGAATAAATATTGTTAAAATGTCCATATAACCAAAAGTGATCTACACATTCAATTCAATCCCTTTTAAAATTCCAATGGTATTTATCACAGAAATTTAAAAAATGTGTATGAAACCATAAAAGACTCCAGATAGCCAAAGCAATCTTGAGAAAGAAGTACAAAGGTAGAAGCATCATACTTCCTAATTTCAAACTGTATTACAAAGCTAAAGTAATCAAAAGTGTATGGTGTTAGCATAAAAACAAACACTTAGATCAATGAAACACAATAGAAGGCCAAAAAACCCCCCAAAAAACCCAACCCATGCATATGTGCTCAATTGATTTGTGGCAAAGGAGTCAAGAATATAAAATGGGAAGAGGATAGTCTCTTCAATAAGTGGTGTTGAAAAAAACCAGATAGCCACATTAAAAAGAATGAAACTGGACCCCTATCTTACACCATACAAAAAATTAAACCCAAATAGATTAAAGACTTGAAGGTAAGACATAAAATCATAAAACTCCTAGAAGAAAAGATAAGGAAAAAAGCTCCTTTTTATGTCTTTTTTATTTTTATTTTTTTATTGTTGTTCAAGTACAGTTGTCTCCATTTTCCTCCCATTATTCCTCGACCCCAACCATCCCCACCTCCCACCCTTGATCCTACCCCCCTTTGGTTTTGTCCATGTGTCCTAGAAAAAAGCTCCTTGATGTTAGTCTTGGCAATGGGTGTTTTGGATTTGAGACCAAAAGCACAGGTCACGAAAGAAAAAGTGAACAAGCAGGGCTAATAAATTAGAATGCCTCATCTAATTCTAATAAATTAGAATGCACAGCAAAGAAAACCACCGACAACATAAGAAGGTTAAATCTTTTTTTTTTAATTTTTATTGTTATTCAATTACAGTTCTTGAATGGGAGAAAATGTTTGTAAATCACATATCTGAAAAGTGGTAGATATCTAAAATATACAAGGAACTCATACAATTCAATAGCAACAAAACAAAACAAAAGCAAAAACTAAAAACAATTTTAAAATGAGGAAAAGACCTGAATAGATACTGTTTTCCAATGAAAACACACGAATTTCCAAGAGTGTTTAACATCACTAATCATCAGGGAAATGCAAATCAAAACCACAATGAGATATCACCTCACATCTGTTAGGATGGCTATCATCAAAAAGATGAGTAATAACAAGTGCTAGTGAGGATGTAGAGAAAAGGGAACTCTTGTGCACTGTTGGGTTGAATGTAAACTTGCACAGCCACTGTGAAAAACATTATGAAAATTCCTCAAGAAATTAAAATTAGAACTATTATATGTTTTAGCAAACCCACTTCAGGGCACATATACAAACTAAATAAGACCATTATCTTGAAGAGATATCTGTACTCCCATGTTCATTGCAGCATTATTCACAATAGAGATATAGAAACTATGTGTCTGTCAACAGATGAATGGATAAAGATAATGTGGTACATATGTACAATGGAATATTATTCAGCCTTTAAAAAAAGAAATCCTGCCATTTGTGACACCCTGGATGAAAATGCAGGACATTATACCAAGTGCAATAGGCTAGACAGAGAAAGATATACTGCATGGTATTACTTAAATGTGGAATCTTAACACAAAAATAAAGTCAAACATAGAAATAGAGTAGAAAAGGGGTTGCACTTGGGGGAAATATGAAGGCATTGATAAAAGGGTATAAACTTTCAGTTATAAGATGAATAAGACCTATTATTCTTGGATCTAATTAATGTATAATATGGTGACCATAGTTGATAACTTGGAATTGTATAATCGAAATTTGCTAAGGAAACTTAAATGTTCTCACCAAAACAAACCAAAAAACCAGGTGAGTATGATAGCGAGGAGATGGGTACGTTAATTAACTTAATTGGAGAAATCTTTCACAATGAATATGCATATCAAATCACTACTTTGTACGCTTTAGCTGTCTTAAAATTTTCTTTGTCAATTACACCTCAGTAAAGCTGGGGGAAAGGAGGAAAATAAAAACAAATAAGTAATGGAACAAACACTGTATGTGAGCCTCGCAGCTAAACATATTAACTGTCTTGCTCTCTACCAGAAAAAAAAGAGGTTGTCAATCCCTGTATTAATTAACTGGGATCCCTTGTCCTCTGGATCTGGTCAATGGGAGGCACCAAAAGGATCTCTGTGGGTTTTTAAAATATTTAAAAATACTTTAAAACCCTTTCTCCCTCCCTTTTATCAGGCTATTCTCTCCAAGTTCCAGTGTATTTCCTCCCCTTGCTTCTTCAGTTCTACAGGTGATAATAGCTTTTCATTAATGCTAGCCTTCAGGTATTCCACCATCCCCTGCTGATTTTCTTTAACTCTGGACACACCTTTGTAAATAGTTTCTTTATTAAAATCTCTTTAATTACCTCTTTTGAATATTCTGTTTCCAGGATCCTGACTCATACAGACTTTGGGTTAGATGATAACTTTGATATTATAATGGTATGGTGGCTATGTTGAAAATGTCTCCAGATAGACATACATACAAATACACAGAGTCTGGCAGAAGTAAGGCCTGCTTGAGTGTGGTTGGTAGGATAATGATATGGGTGTAATAATTTATAGTTTTAATTTGGGCATTTCACCTAAAATGTCATATGGTATGCTTGAGAGTGATATTGTTATGTTGCAGAATTACATGCTTATGATTTTGCAATAAAAGATTTTTTAATAAAAGGGGCGTTATTTGTGCCAGACCCTGTACATGGAATGTATGACCATGAAGGCTGGAGTTTGTCCTTAAATAGTCCCGAAAAAGAAGTAGAGAGGGGTGTTCCATGGAAGCTCCATCCATTTGCTCCCAGCTCTGTACCAGTCTTGCAGCTAAACTGCAATCAACTTGAAAATCCAGCTGAGTGTGAGTGAGAGCAAGTGTGAGTGAGTGAGCATGTACACAGGCGTGTGTGTGGGTGTGTGTGAAAGTGTGGCCAGGCAGTCCTGGAGGCAAAATAAAGAGCTTCCCAAACGAAATAAGACTAAAAGAGTACATCTCCACTGCACTGCAAAGATGCTAAAGGGACTGCTTTAAGAAGAATAAGAAATAAAGAGAGAGACAGAGGAATACAGATACAAAGAGAAAAAATGGCAATGAATAAGTACCTATCAATAATAACCTTAAATGTAAATCGGTTAAATGCTCCAATCAAAAGACACAGAGTAGCAGAATGGATAAGAAAACACAACCCATATATGTACTATCTATAAGAGACCCACCTCAGAACAAAAGATATATACATACTGAAAGTGACAGGATGGAAAAAATATTCTATGCAAATGGACATAAAAAAAAGCTGGGATAGTAATACATTTATTAGACAAAACAACTTCAAAGCAAAGGCAATAACAAGAGATAAAGAAAGTCACTTCATTATACTTAATGGAGTAGTTCAACAAGAATATTTAACTTTCTAAACATGTATGTACCCAATGTAGGTGCGCCTAAATATATAGACTATTGGAGGACTTTAAGAAAGAGATAGACAGCAATACAGTCATTGTAGGAGATTTTAACACCCCACTGTCAACAATGAATGGATCTACTAAACAAAAAATCAACAAAAATATTGCAGAATGACAAATACTGAATGACACTCTAGACCAAATGAACTTAGTTGATATTTGTAGAACATTTCACTCTAAAGAAGCAAAATACACTTTCTACTCAAACACATATGGATCATTCTCAAAGACAGACCATATGGAAGGACACAAAACAAGCCTTAACAAGTTCAAGAAAATTGAAATTATATCAAGCACCTTCTCAGATCACAAGAGACCAACCTAAGAAGAAAAAACTCAAAAACATGCAAATAGATGGAGGCTGAACAACAAGTTATTATATAATAAATGGGTTAACAATGAGAAATAAAAAAGTATCTGGAGATAAATAAAAATGAACACACAACAAAACAAAACCAATGGGGCACAGCAAAGGCAGTACTGAGAGGGAAGTTCATAACAATATAGGCCTACCCAAAGAAGATAGAAAAGTCTCAAATAAACAACCTAAAAGAACTACATCTAAATGAACTAGAGGAACAATAACAAAGCCCAGAGAAAACAGAAGGAAGGAAATAATCAAGATCAGAGCAGAATTAAATGACAAAGAAACAAACAAACAAACAACAACAAAACAATTTGAAACATCAATGAATCCAGGAGCTGGTTCTTAGAAGAGATAAACAAAAACAACAACAACAACAAAAAAAACATTAACCAGACTCAAGGAAAAAAGAGAAAAGACCCAAATAAATAAAATCACAAATGAAAGAGGAGAGGTAACAACTGATACAACAGAAATACAAAGGATTATAAGAAATTACTATGAACAACTACACTCCAAGGAATTTGATTACTTGGGAGAAATGGATATTTTTTTGAAACTTACAATCTTCCAACACAGAATCAGGAAGAAGCAGAAAACCTGGATAGACCAATAACATCTAGTGAAATTGAAGGAGTAAAAAAATAAAAACTGCCAACACACAAAAGCCCTGGACCAGAGGGCTTCCCAGGCGAATTTTACCAAGCATTCAAAGAAGAACTAACAGTGATCCTTCACAAACTATCTTGAAAAATTCAAGAGGAAGATTCCCAAACTCTTTTTACAAGGCCAGTGTTATCCTAATCTCAAAACCAGGTAAAGACACAACAAAGGAAGAAAATTACAGGCCAATATCTCTCATGAACAGAGATGTGATAATCCTCAACAAAATACTAGCAAACCAGATCCAGCAATACATTAAAAACATCATACACCATGATCAAGTGGGATTTATCCCAGGGATGTAAGGATGGTATATTTGCAAATCAATAAATGTAATACATCATAGAAACAAAATGAAGACAAAAACCACATGATCATATCAATAGATGTAGAAAAACCATTTGATAAAATCCAGCACCAATTTATGATAAAAACACTCAGGAAAGTGACAATAGAGGGAGCATACCTCAACATAATAAAGGCCATATATGAAAAACCAACCGCCCATATCATACTCAGTGGGCCAAAACTAAAAGTGTTTCCCTTAACATCAGGAACAAGACATGGTTGTCCACTTGCACCACTCTTATTCAACATAGTACTGGAAGCTCTAGCCACAGTGATCAGACAAGAAAAAGAAATAAAAGGCACCCAAGTTGGAAACGAGAAAGTAAAATTGTCATTGTTTACAGATGACATGATAGTTTACATGAAAAACTCTATAGTCTCCACCAAAAAATTACTAAACCTAATAAGTTAATTTGGTAAAATAGTAGGACATAAAGTCAATATTCAGAAGTCAATGGCACTTGTATACAACAACAATGAACTATCAGAAAGAGAAACTAATAAAAAATACCATTTATTATAGCAACAAGAAAAATAAAGTACCTGGAAATAAACTTAACCAAGGAGGTAAAACCTGTACTTGGCAAACTAAGGAACACCAAAGAAAGAAATTGAGGAAGATATAAATAAATGGAAGCATGTACCATGCTCATGGATTGGCAGAATTAACATCATCAGGATGTCCCTAGAATCCAAAGCAATCTATAGATTCAATGCAATTCCTATTAAAATACCAATGGTATATTTCACAGATCTAGAACAAATACTTCAAAAATTTACTGAAACCAAAAAAGATTCTGAATAGACACAGCAATCTTGAGAAAGAAGAACAGAGTTGCAGGGCTCACAATACCTGATATGAAACTATACCACAAATCCACTGTAATTAAAACAGTCTGGTAATGGCATAAAAACAGACACATAGATCAGTGGAACAGACTAAAGAGTCCAGAAATAATCCCATGTCTCTATGGTCAATTAATAGTTGACAGAGGGGGATTTGGAAGATGGCGGCAACATAGGTGGGAGCGGAAACCACTTCCACTCAGCGCCAGGGAAATACCTAGCTGATCTGAGGAGCAGAGCGAACAGCCAACAGTACTCCAGCATATACGAAGATTAGAGACCAAAGATAGAGGACATTGAAAGATCTGACGGTGCGACAACAAAACCTGGAGTGCTGAAAAGACTAGAGTTAGACCGTGTTAAACACATAAACGTCAGCTCAAGACCAGTGAGCACAGGAGAGTAAGGAGACAGCACCACCGAATCCCATTGGCATTCTACCATAGAAGTTCATATCATAAACCCAGGGATTCAGAACAAAGCAATTTAAGAAGCAGAGGCCAACAAGAAGAGCCTCACAAACAATGGGAAGACAAAGAAACAATTCCCAAATGAAAGGAAAGGAGGAAGTCTCAGAAAGAATGCTAACCGAAAAAGAGGCAAGTCAACTATCAGATACTGAGTTCAAAGCAATGGTCATCAGGAAGCTCACTGAGCTCTCTGAGCTCAAAGAGAACTACCAGAAACTACAAGGAAACTACAATGAACTCACTGCAAACTATATCAACATGAAAAAGGAAATAGAAAATATCAACAAGAGCCAAGAGGAAATGAAGAATACAATTTCTGAATTGAAGAACACAGTAGAAGGAATTAAAAGCAGACTTGATGAAGCAGAGGATCGGATCAGCGAGCTGGAGGATAAAGTAGAAAAAAACACCCAGAAGGAGCAAGAAAAGGAAAAGAGGCTCAGAAAGAATGAAGAGGCAATAAGGGAAATGCAGGACAACATGAAACGTAACAATATCCGTATAATAGGAATACCAGAAGGAGAAGAAGAAGAGCAAGGGATAGAAAACCTGTTTGAAAAAGTAATGATGGAAAATTTCCCTAATCTGAGGAGAGAAAAAGTCACCCAAATCCAGGAATCACAGAGAGTCCCAAACAAGAGGAACCCAAAGAGACCCACTGCAAGACACATCATAATTAAAATGGCAAATTTCCAAGACAAAGAGAGGATCTTAAAGGCAGCAAGGGAGAAAAAGGAAGTAACATACAAGGGAGCCCCAATAAGGTTAGCAACTGACTTCTCAATGGAAACGCTCCAAGCCAGAAGAGAATGGCAAAAAATATTCCAAGTAATGAGAACCAGAGGCCTCCAACCAAGACTACTTTACCCAGCAAGGCTCTCAATCAAGATAGAAGACCAAATAAAGAGCTTCCCAGACAAAAGAAGTCTAAAAGAATACAGCTCCACCAAACCAGCTCTGCAAGAGATGCTAAAGGGACTGCTTTAAGGAAAGGAAGGAAAAGAGAAAGACAGAGGAACACAGGTAGGAAATAATGGCAATGAATAACTACCTATCGATAATAACCTTAAATGTAAATGGATTAAATGCTCCAATCAAAAGACATAGAACAGCTGAATGGATAAGAAAACATGACCCACACATATGCTGCCTACAAGAAACCCATCTCAGGACAAAAGACTTACACAGACTGAAAGTGAAGGGCTGGAAACAAATTTTCCAAGCAAACGGACAGGAAAAAAAAGCAGGGGTAGCAATACTCATATCAGACAAAATAGACTTCCAAAGAAGGGCCATAAAGAGAGACCCAGAAGGTCACTTCATAATACTCAAAGGAAGAATCCACCAAGAAGACATAAACATTATAAATATATATGCACCCAACATAGGAGCACCCAAATACATAAAGAAAATCTTGGAGGATTTCAAGAAAGATATTGACAGCAACACAATTATAGTAGGGGATTTTAACACCCCACTATCAAAAATGGACAGGTCTTCCAAACAAAAGATTAACAAAGATATTGTGTCACTTAACAATACCCTAGAGGAAATGGACTTAACTGATATATACAGAGCTTTTCATCCCAAAGAAGCAAAATACACATTCTTTTCAAGTGTCCATGGATCTTTTTCAAAGATAGACCACATGATAGGACACAAAGCAACCCTCAACAAATTCAAGAAAATTGAAATCATATCAAGCATCTTCTCTGACCACAAGGGTCTGAAACTAGAAACCAACCCCAAGGGTAAAAACCCAAAACACTCAAAATCATGGAGACTGAATAGCATGCTATTAAACAATGAATGGGTCAAGAACGAGATTAGGGAAGAAATCAAAAACTTCCTGGAAACAAATGAAAACGAACTCACAACAACCCAAAACCTATGGGACACAGCTAAGGCAGTCCTGAGAGGGAAGTTCATAGCAATACAGGCCTACCTTAAGAAGTTAGAAACAGTTCACACAAACAACCTAACCCTACGCCTACAAGAACTGGAGGAACAACAACAAAGACAGCCCAGAGCAAGCAGAAGGAAGGAAATAACCAAGATCAGAGCAGAACTAAATGACATAGAGACTAAAAGCACAATTGTAAGGATCAATGAATCCAGAAGCTGGTTCTTTGAAAAGATAAACAAAATCGACAAGCCTTTAAGTAGGCTTATCAAGAAGAAAAGAGAGAGGATCCAAATAAACAGAATTAGAAATGAAAGAGGAGAGATTACAACTGATACCACAGAAATACAAAGGATCGTAAGAAATTACTATGAAGACCTATATGCTAAGAAATTTGAAAACCTAGATGAAATGGACACATTTCTAGAAAAATATAATCTTCCAAAACTGACTGAAGAAGAAGCAGAAAACCTGAACAGACCAATATCAGCAAAGGAAATTGAAGCAGTCAGCAAGAAACTCCCATCACACAAAAGCCCTGGACCAGATGGTTTCACAGGAGATTTCTACAAAGCATTTAAGGAAGAACTAACCCCTATCCTTCACAGACTATTCGAAAAAATCCAAACTGATGGAAGACTCCCAAACTCTTTTTATGAAGCCAACATCATCCTAATCCCAAAACCAGATAAAGACACAACGAAGAAAGAAAACTTCAGGCCAATATCGCTGATGAACATAGACGCTAAAATTCTCAACAAAATATTAGCAAACCGCATCCAGCAATATATTAAAAAGATCATCCACCATGACCAAGTGGGATTCATCCCAGGGATGCAAGGATGGTACAATATTCGCAAATCAATAAACATAATACATCACATCAACAACAGCAAAGACAAAAATCACATGATCATATCAATAGATGCGGAAAAAGCATTCGATAAGATACAGCACCCATTTCTGATAAAAACACTCAGCCAAGTGGGAATAAAGGGAGCAGTCCTCAACATAATTAAGGCCATATATGAGAGACCTACAGCCAGCATCACATTCAATGGACAAAAACTTAGAGCTTTCCCACTAAGATCAGGAACAAGACAAGGATGCCCTCTCTCACCACTCCTATTCAACATAGTATTGGAAGTCCTAGCCACAGCAATCAGACAAGAAAAAGCAATAAAAGGCATCCAAATTGGAAAGGAGGAAATGAAACTGTCACTGTTTGCAGACGACATGATAGTGTACATGGAAAACCCTATAGACTCCACTCAAAAACTACTCGACCTAATAAATGAATTTGGCAAAATAGCTGGATACAGAGTCAATACCCAGAAATCAAAGGCATTCCTGTACACCAACAACGAAACTGCAGAAACACAAATCAGGAAAAAAATCCCATTCGATATAGCAACAAGAAAAATAAAGTACCTAGGAATAAACCTAACCAAGGAGGTAAAAGACCTGTACTCAGAAAACTACACAACACTGAAGAAAGAAATTAAGGAAGATACAAACAAATGGAAGCATGTACCATGTTCATGGATTGGAAGAATTAACATCATCAAAATGGCCATACTACCCAAAGCAATTTATAGATTCAATGCAATCCCTATTAGAGTACCCATGACATATTTCACAGATATAGAACAAACATTGCAGAAATTCATATGGAACCATAAACGACCTCGAATAGCAGCAGCAATTTTGAGAAAGAAGGACAAAGCAGGAGGTATCACAATACCTGATATCAAACTGTATTACAAGGCAACGGTAATCAAAACAGCCTGGTACTGGCATAAAAACAGGCTCATAGACCAATGGAACAGAATAGAGAGCCCAGAAATAAACTCAAATCTATACGATCAATTAATATTTGACAAAGGAGGCAGGAGCATAAAATGGAGCAAAAACAGTCTCTTCAACAGATGGTGTTGGGAGATCTGGACAGCTACGTGCAAAAAAATGAAACTCGATCACCAACTTACGCCATACACGAAAATAAACTCAAGATGGATAAAAGACTTAAATATAAGCCGTAACACCATAAAAGTCCTTGAGGAAAACATTGGCAGGAAAATCTCAGACATTCCACGCAGCAACATCCTCACAGACACATCCCCTAAAGCAAGGGACATAAAGGAAAGAATAAACAAATGGGACCTCATCAAAATAAAAAGCTTCTGCATGGCTAAAGAAAACAGCACCAAATTACAAAGAGAACCAACAATATGGGAAAGCATATTTGCCAATGATACCTCAGACAAGGGCCTGATCTCCAAAATATATAAAGAACTCACACGACTCCACTCCAGGAAGACAAACAACCCAATTAAAAAATGGGCAAAGGACTTGAACAGACACTTCTCCAAGGAAGACATACAGAAGGCCCAGAGACATATGAAAAGATGCTCAGCATCACTAGCCATCAGAGAGATGCAAATTAAAACCACAATGAGGTATCATCTCACACCAGTCAGAATGGCCAACATAAACAAATCCACAAACAAATGTTGGAGAGGATGCGGAGAAAAGGGAACCCTAGTGCACTGTTGGTGGGAATGCAGACTGGTGAGGCCACTGTGGAAAACAATATGGAATTTCCTCAGAAAACTAAAAATGGAACTGCCCTTTGACCCAGTAATTCCACTGCTGGGATTATACCCTAAGAACACTGAAACACCAATCCAAAAGAATCTGTGCACCCCAATGTTCATAGCAGCACAATTTACAATAGCCAAATACTGGAAGCAACCGAAGTGCCCATCAGCAAACGAGTGGATCCAAAAACTATGGTATATTTACACAATGGAATTCTACGCAGCAGAGAGAAAGAAGGAGCTTATACCCTTTGCAACAGCATGGATGAAACTGGAGAGCATTATGCTAAGTGAAATAAGCCAGGAAGTGAGGGACAAATACCATATGATCTCACCTTTAACTGGAACATAAGCAATAGAAGGAAAAAGCAAACAAAATATAACCAGAGACATTGAAGTTAAGAACAATGTAACAATAGCAAGGGCGGGGGTGGGGGGTGGGGGCGGGGACAGTGGGTAGAGGGGATTACAGGAACTACTATAAAGGACACATGAACAAATCCAAGGGGGAGGGTGGAGAGGGGGGAGGGAAGTGGGTTCACCTGGGGTGGGGTGAAGGGATGGGGGAAAAGGCATACAACTGTAATTAAATAACAATAAATAAATTAAAAAAAAAAAATAGTTGACAGAGGGGGCACAAACATACAATGGAGTAAAAATAGCCTCCTCAATAAATGGTGATGAGAGAAATGGAATGCTACATGCAAAAAAAATTATACTAGACCACCAACTTAAACCATATACCAGAATAGACTCAAAATGGATAAAATACTTAAAATAGAAGTCATAAAAGTCCTAGGGAAACATAGGCAATAAATTTCAGATATTCCACATAGGAATATTTTTGATGCTATACCTCCTAGGACAAGGGAAATAAAGGAAAAAAAATAAACAAATGGGACAACATCAAATTAAAAAGCTTCTGCCCAGCTAAAGAAACCATCATCAAAATAAAAAGGGAACCAACCATATGGGAAAATGTATTTGCCAATGATATCTCAGACAAGGGTTTGATTTCCAAAATATTAAAGAACTCATATGGAAGACAAACAACCCTAGGAAGACAAACAATCCAATCAAAAAATGGGCAGAGGGCCTGCATAGACACCTGTCCAAAAAGGAGACCAGATGGCCCATAGACATGAAAAAATTCTCAACATTATTAGCCATCAGAGAGATGCAAATTAAAACCACAATGAGATATCACCGCACACCTGTAAGAATTAATAAATCAACAAATAACAAGTGCTGGTGGTGATGTGGACAAAGGGGAACCCTAGTGTACTGTTGGTGGGAATGCAGACTGGTGCAGCCACTGTGAAAAACAGTATGGGATTTCCTCTAAAAACTAAAAATGTAACTGCCTTTTGATCCAGCAATTCTACTTCTAGGAATATACTCTAAGAATCCTAAAACATCAATTCAAAAGAATTTATGTACCCCAATGGTTATAACAGTGCTATTTACAAAAGCCAAGTGTTGGAAACAGCTGAAGTGCCCATTAGTAGATGAATGGAATCTACTTCAGGAACTGAAGTGTCTGGCTTCAGAGAGGTAGCTGAGTGGGGGCAGGCAGCTTTCTTCCACACAGAGGCAGGCAGAGGCCATTGTGCCTTTTCTGAACCTTCCCCATAGACAGCCACAGAACCAGCAGGCAGATGCCATATCCAAGATTCCATCAACCTAGCTAACATTATTTGCCCAGGCCTGGAAATCCCCTGAGACTCTGTCCGACCCAACCTATGGACCTACTCAAACTGTTAATGTGACTTTTTTCCATATGAATGGCTAGTCTTGGTTCATGCTTCACAACTTCCTCAATCCTATCAAATAAGCAACAACTGGCCACAGGAAGCACCCAGGCCCCATGCCTCTTGCTAAGTGGCTCCAGGCCTAACACTAGCAGCAGCCAGCCTAGATCACAATTTGGCTTCACCTAGGAATCTCCAAGCCCAGCACAACTAGCGGCCACCTCAGATCACTTTATATCCCAAGCAGGGTGTCCCCAGGCAAATACAGGGGGGGCTGACCTTGGTCTGTACCACCCAGGAAACCCCAGAGCCTCTGCACCCAGTGGACAGCTACAGACCATGTCAGAGCACCACCACCCTGCCCCTGCACAGCTGATCCTTCACAGAGGGCAGAGGTTGGTGGTCAGAGGTCACAGTCAGTCCTTGCAGCTGACTGTACTGGGTAAATCCCACCCACTTACTGCCAACAGCAATGAAGTCTCAACTATAAGAGGAGGGTGTACTCAGCCCACATGAAGGGTGCACCCTGAGTACACAGCTTGGGTAGGCTGTGCCACTGGACTCTACCAGATGCCCACTACCTTAGGCCACATTACCAAGACAAGAAGTCACAGCAATTCTACCTAAAACATAGAAACAAACACAAGGAGGAAGCCAATATGAGGAGACAAAGAAACATGGACCAAATGAAAGAACAGAAAACCCCAGAAAAAAACCAGAAAAAGAACTAAACAAAATAGAAGATGGAGGAATAGGTAGGTACACTTTGCTTCCTTGCACAATAACAAAAAAAGGACAACAACGAATTTAAAAACAAAACATAAGCATAAATGCCAGAAAATTGAACTGTATGGAAGTCCAACAACCAAGGAGTTAAAGAAGAAACATTCATCCAGAACAGTAGAAGGTTCACAGATGGGCAGTCAGGATGGAGAGGACTCTCAGCAAGGCGGCGGCTGGTGGAGCAGGCAGTTCCACATTTGTGTGTGGATAAACCCAGAGGAACAACTGGTGAACAAGACAGACCATACAACCCAGGGATCCAGCTGGGGGAAATAAAGCTTCAAAACCACTGACTGAAAAAACCTGTGGGGGTTGAGGCAGCAGGATAAATTCCCAGCCTCACAGGAGAGTTTGTTGGAGAGACCCACAGGATCCTAGAATGTACACAAAACCACCCACCCAGGAATCAGCACCAGAAGAGCCCAATTTGCTTGTGGGTAGTGGAGGAAGTGACTGAAAGCTGGCTGAGAGCTAAGAAAGTGGCACTGTTCCCTCTTAGACCCCTCCCCCACATACAATGCCACAACACAGCCAAGTGGATTGCCTGGCTCTGGTGAATTCCTAAGGCTCCTCCCCTTACTACGTAACAGGTGCACCAAGACAAAAATAAAATATGGCCCAAATGAAAGTACAGATGAAAATCGCAGAAAAAACACAACTAAGTGACGAAGAGATAGCCAACCTATCAGACGCACAGTTCAAAACACAGGTAATCAGAATGCTCGCAGAAATGTTTGCATATGATCGCAAAATAGAGAAAAAAGTGAAGGCTATGCAAAGTGAAATAAAAGAAAATGTACAGGGAACCAACAATGATGGGAAGGAAACTGGAACTCACATCAACGGTTTGGAGCAAAAGGAAGAAATAAACATTCAACCAGAACAGACAAACAAGAATTCCAAAAAATGAGGAGAGTCTTGGGAACCTCTGGGACAACTTTAAACATTCCAACATCCGAATCATAGGGGTGCCAAGAGGAGAGGAGGAAGATCAAGACATTGAAAACTTATTTGAAAAAATAATAATAAAAGAGAACTTCCCCAATCTGGCAAAGGAAATAGACTTCCAGAAAGTCCAGGAAGCTCAGAGAGTCCCAAAGAAGTTGGACTCAAGGAAGCACACAAAAAGGCACATCATAATTACATTAACCAAGATTAAAGATAAAGAGAGAATCTTAAATGCAGCAAAAGAAAAGGAGACAGTTACCAACAAAGGAGTTCCCATAAAACTCTCAGCTAATTTCTCAAAAGAAACCTTGCAGACAAGAAGGGGCTGGAAAGACATATTTGAAGTCATGAAAGGTAAGGACCTATATCCAAAATGAGTCTATCTAGCAAAGCTATCATTTAGAATGGAAGGGCAGACAAAGTGCTTCCCAGATAAGGTCAAGTTAAAGGAGTTCATCATCACCAAGCTCTTATTATATAAAATGTTAACGGGACTTCTCTAAGAGAAAGATAAAAAATACAAACAGTAAAATGAAAACAAACTCATAACTACCAACAACTGAATGTAAATAAACAAAAACAAAAATGAACTAAGCAAACAACTAAAACAGGAACAGATTCACAGAAATAAAGATCACATGGAGGGTTATAAGCAGGGAGTGCAAGGGAGGATAATGGAGGAAAAGGTACAGGAAATAAGAAGCATAAATGGTAGGTACAGGGTAAGGTTAAGAATAGTAGGGGAAATAGAGAAGACAAAGAACTTATATGTATGATCCATGGATATGAACTAAGGTGGTGGAATGCTGGTGAGAGTGAGGGTGCAGGGTGGAGGGGAATAAAGGGGAGAAAAAATGGGACAACTATAATAGCATAATCAATTAAATATATTAAAATTTTAAAAAGAAGAGCTTTTGCCTATGAGAACATCATCAATGTGATTTGAAAGTTCTATGCATGATTTTAAAAATAAATATATAACAAATAAGAAAAAAGAACTAAACAAAATAGAGATAAGCAATCTATCAGATGCAGAGTTCAAAATACTGGTTATTAGAATGCTCAAGGAACTTAGTGAGGCCCTCAACAGTATAAGAAAGACCCAGTCAGAAATGAAGGATACACTAATTGAAACAAAGGACAATTTACAGGGAAACAATAGTAGACTGAATGAAGCTGAGAATCAAATCAATGATTTGGAACATAAGGAAGTAAAAAAAAAAACAACCAATCTGAACAACAAGAAGAACAAAGAATCCTAAAAAATGAAGATAGTATAAGTAGCAGTTGGGACAAATTCAAGAGATCCAACATTTGCATCATATGGATGGCAGAAGAAGAGAAAGGGCAGGAAATTGGAAATGTATTTGAAAAAATTAATGAAATAAAAATTTCCTAATTGGTGAAGGAAATAGATGTACAACTTCAGGAAACACAGAGACTCCTAAACAAGATGGATGCAAAAAGGGCCACTCCAAGACACATCATAACTAAAATTTCAAAGTTTAAAGGTAAAGAGAGTATCTTAAAAACTCAGTAAGAGAAAAGCAATTGATTATGTACAGGGGCGTTCCCATAAGACTGTCAGCTGATTTATCAGAAGAAACTTTGCAGGCTGGAAGGGATTGGCAAGAAATATTCAAAGTCATGAAAAGTGGGGCTTTGAGCCAAGATTGCTCTACCCAGAAAAGATATCCTTTAGAATCAAAAGGCAGATAAAGAGCTCCCAGACAAGACAAAACTAAATGAGTTCATCATCACCAAACCATTATTATATGAAATGTTAAAGGGATTTATTTAAGAAAAAGAATAAGATCAAAAGTTTGTTCAATAAAAGGGCAATAAATACATATATATCAACAATTGAATCTAAAAAACAAAGTAAACAAGAAAAACAGAGAATCATGGATACGGAGAGCATTTTGATGGTTGACAGATGGGAGGGGACTTTGGGGGAATGGGTAAAGATGTGAGGGGATTAAGAAGTACAAATTGGTAGTTACAGAATAGTCATGGTTTGTAAAGTACAGTATAGGAAATGCAGTAGCCAAAAAAACTTGTATGCATGACCCATGAACTTGAACAAAGGGGTAGGGATTACCCTAGGGAGTGGGGGTTACTGGGGGGGGGGGAAATGGGGGAAAATTGGGACCACTATAATAGCATAATCAATAAAATATAATTTTTTAGTAAAAGAGGTTGAACTTTGGTGATAAAGACAGGGTTTAATTCTCACTTCAGATGCTGATTAAGTAAAAAAAGAGCTTTGTAATTACTTATCAATCTCATTTCCTGATCTGTAAATGGTGGATATATCTACAATATACCATTGGACAATTATTACTTTAACTAAATAAAATAATGCATCTAGTTTGACTGGTATGTACTAGATGCTTAATAAATTATAGTTGACACTGCTATTGATATTCATTATAATAGTTCATATTCAGAGAATAAAATGAAATTGAATTTGGGATCATCATTAAAAAAAAGGAAAGATGGTAGCTACTAAGAATATTTTAATAGACATGTGTCCTCTGATATAGATTAGATTTGTTGTGAGATTTCTTTGTCACTAGAGACCTAGAATTTTTTACAGGCTAATTGAACTGTATCATTTGAGATAAAAAATGCAGTCAAAGCTATTTAAATAGTGTGTAGTAATTAGGGAACTAGTTTAATGGAGAAAATCTCAAAGGGAAACATTTTTTTTTTCCTATTTGACAGAATGAATGTGTTAACACCTTAATAGCTGCACCACACTTGGTTGAAACATTTTAATTGAAATGGTTTTTGTTTTAATTGCATAAAAAGTTAAAATCACATTATAATAGCACCATGAAGAAACACATATGTTTTGTAATTTGACTTTCTGCCTGTCCCTTTGACTGGTTCAGAAGAAAGATATAGTGATGCATTATGGTGCACATCTCTTTTAATATTTGGCTTGAGGTTCTTGATAAATTATTAACTGATCAACATGATGTCTTGTGAGAGGGCTATAAAACAAAATTATGTCTCCACCGAGGTGAGTGAGTGGCAAAGATGTGTTCACTACCAGTGTCTACACGTGAAAAAAGAATGACAAATTGAAACAATTCTGCTAGTAACAAGCCCCAAAATCACTCTGATCTGATACATTCACTTGATTGGGGAAGAATTGCTTGAGGCTTCAAATTTCCAAATAATCGCTCCTGTATTTTCCCCTTACATTAGTTTAGCTGTGTCTGCAAGCACAGATGGTCTGCCCTTTGTTATACCTCAAGTAATTTGCTGTTTAACTTGCCATTTAACTGGGGCAAAATGACCTCCCTTGGGAGTCGAGAGACACCCTCTTAGGTGGCTTCAGTGAGCCTGTGGTCAGTACCCCCATGCTCTTCACCTTTCTACACCTCCAACCTCATTGATCCCATTTTTAGTGTCACACTAAGATTGTTAAAAACTAGTAAATTTAAATTTGTGTCTTTTTTGAGGGAGGTCACAATTTCAACAGGAATTCAAATCTTAAGTGTAAAGACTGAATCTCTAGTATGTATAATTGGGGGCTCAGCTTATGTTGGGGTATGAAAGACAGTGGATAATTAGAGGGGAGTTCAGGCTTGGGGACACTTGAAGTCCTCACCAGGCAGCCTTTAGCCAGCCCACATCTACCCATGACACACATGGTATAATAAAGCAAGAACTCTCCACTCTATCACTGAGGTGTGCCTTGAATGCCATACAAAGCAAACAAACAAAGCCTGTATCCAGCCTAAAGACAGAAATTCTATGTACTACTTTCTTATATAACATCTAGAAACACTTATCCCTGTGATACCAGAATGTTCCCATTCATTGTGCTACCTGATTTTCTGCTGGACTCTGAGTCATTTGCTCTCCTAACCTCTGAGATTTTTATAAGGAGCAGGGGTGGGAATTTAATGAGATAATAAGCAAGGCCATAAATATCACTTGAGACAAGAAGCTATCCCATTCACACATTACAGTCTCTTTAGAGAAGATCTGTCCAAGAAGCTATTCCTTGTAGACCTTCCTCTTGGCAACTCAGCAACTTATCATAGGAGTTAATCTTGATAATATCCTACTGGAGGTAAGAGGCTTACTAGTTTCTCTCTCCCTGGTTATGTGCTTATATTCAACAGAGATCTTCTGGAAAAAATGTTTTATCAAAAGTGATATTCTTCAAAACACTGTTCCCAGAGATGTCAATAATGCCTGGAAAAAGATCCATGATTTAAGAAGTTTAGTGAATTCTGAACTCCGTACCTCCTTTGTAATGATTCAAAATGCCTTCCAACAGTTAAGGCTCTGAAAAGTCCTGCAATAGATAGAACTATTTGACTTTGTATAACCCAGCTTTTTCTCAATGTTTTTTGCTTTGCACACTTATTTTGAACCCTATGAAACATGTTCCAGAGATCACAAGCTTATGAAATGCTAGTTAATTCATGGCCCTCTTCAATGAACCAAAAATCTTGGTGATAGAGCATGGGGTATGTGGAATGGGAAATAGGGAGTAAGAAGGAATACTTTAAAGTTCCATGAATCCATATGTTTCCAAAGTGTTATCTCTAAAGTTAATAAATAATACAACTTATAAATATGTTGGAGATTATTTTTCAAATATATTAAGGTATTACTGAAGTTTATAAAATGTGAATCCATGTACAAGCACCATTGAGATTTTAGTAGTTTTTTCCTGTTTTGCATCTTTTTCCAGTCACCAGAATCTAAAAATAGAACCATTATATGAGAGATCTATAAAATGTTCTGATATTAAAAATGATTCTTTGTACTAAAGGGGAAAAAAGGGTGGGGAAACACTGCCTTAACCCAGAGGAGTGACTCTAATGGTTGGAAATTCAGGCAAAGTGTCAGCAGATGGGGAGATTCTGGGGGTACCAGTGCCAGTTCCTCCAAAATCATAACATACAGTGTCACCTGGTCCACCCACGAGCAGCCTGGGTTGGTAGAATCCAGTGCCATGGATAGAGTCCTTCACATCTCATTGAGGCCAGGGCTCTGTGGGGTGCCTGACACAGCATGCACAGTGAACCTGATGTTTCTAAATCCCAGCTGCGTAAATGAGCTGCAATGGCCAGATGTGACCGTCCTGACCCTGTTTGTGTGCAGCATGTACATGCAGCCTCGATGACCCCCAGGGACCTTGCTGGCTCTGGGATTCTATGACAACAGACTTCTGTAAGTTGTACATCAAAAAGTAAGACAAATTCCCATGTAAAAAAATATTGCATTCACAATTACTGCTCTCTCCAAAGAGAGGGCAAATGCAGGTCTAGCCAATAAAAGCAAACTCAACAATGCCCTTAATCACAAGGATGATCACTCTGATCAGCCCTGAGTATTGCCAGCATGGTACCACCTCATCATTACTCCAGGATCATTACAACCCTGATGGTGAGATGATCATGGTGATTACACAGCATGTAGTTATGCTAATAGCATAGTATGTGGCTTGGATCACTTTTTTCCCTAGTCCAGCTGATAGACAACATTTAATTTTGTTCTTGGTATAAGAAAGCCATCATTGCTCTGCAGCATTTAGCCTTTTACAAACACTCTGGATTAACTGAGCTTTAAGAAATGTCCACATTTAAATCATAACCCTGATTCTGAGGTTGAAAATGCCAGCTGACCAGGAACACAACCAGATGCAGCCAGATTCTGCTTCTGCTCTTCGGAGCTGGTGTCCACACCCTGCAGAGGTGACTGAGTCAGTGCTCTTGGCAAGCGCAGGGCACCCACTCCAGCTGGGGAACAGAGGCCTGTTGCAGGCAATCAGGAACTCTTGGGCTCTCGTTTTTCTTAATGACTCAGTAGTTGTTGACCTGGAATAAATCCAATCGAAAGGACAAGTTTTTATTTAATTCCTTATTTTATCCTAGCTGCAAGATTTTGACCTTTTTCATCTGTGACTCTTTGCCAGGTCATTTATCCCATGTATATTTTAAAATTGATCGTCTCATGTGGGGTTTATAGTTTCTGTTAATTTTTCTATCATGCATACTATGAATTTTGGTTCTATAGTTTTCAGTTTTGAATCTTCTTATAGGATCTCTTGAAAAAGACACATTATGGCTTTAGGTGAGTAACAGTGAAAAGACCAAGGATACTAAAACAAATTTGCATCCTTCAGTAAATTTTAGCTTCAGAGTTCTTTTAGGGGAAACATAGCCATTCTTTCTTGGTTTTGCCTAGTTTTCATTTTATTCATTTGCCAATAAAAAATATATTTACATTTTTGGTTAAAGGTCCTGGCGCAGAGCCAACTAACAATAATGCAATTGTTGACATAACATAAAGCACCAGATTAGTACAATGTGAACTGGAGGAGTTGTAGAACAAAAAGGAATAAATTGGCCAATAATTCAAAATTTCTGGCTACATCTACACGATGCTAGGCATCTGGAAGAAAACAGAGAATTCAAATTAGAACTTAATTGGTTTTCAAATATTTAGATTAATTATAAACAATGCTTTTTCATTCAGTTTTAAGTGTTGGATATTTAGTAGACAACACTCTTTTGTGAAAAGGTTTCTATTCAGAATCTTGGGAATTACTAATTCTTTAGTCATTGGACCATTTACCCAGGAGTGACATCATTTTAGATTTAGACCATGTGTACATGATATCAAATGCTTTCTGAAGGAATTGACCAATTCATTTGGCTTTGTCACTATCTGGGGTTTCATGAAAATGTTTGTTCAAGCAGAGAGTTCTGCTGGACTAATAGAGGTTTTCAGATGAAAATATGATGTTTGACACTCTGGGGATCTGAATAAACCAGTTGAGCTTTGAATAATTCAGAGCTTATTTTGTTATTTGTTTCAAAATATGCAGAAGGGTGGAGGAACAGTCCCTTTTAGGAAATCAGATGAAGTATTACCAGGAGGGAGAAATCCCAAGTGAATGGTAAGAAATGGACAAGGGGACATAGAATAGCTTCATATATGTCTTCTTTAAAAGGCACTTCAGAGGCAGTTGGAAATGACACCTAGAGGAAAGGGGTGCTGGCCCTCAGGGCATTCACCTCTGGCTGGGAGGTGGCCTGGCAGATGCAGAGTCTCTCACAGTATGTTTCAAAGAACATGTTGCTCTAAGTGTTAATAGACGTGCTAAGGAGAAAAGTGCATCATGCCCTCCTAAGTTTGGAAACTGCTGGCTTCCACAGAAATAAGAAGAGTTTTTCATTGCAGGATGTCTCAGAGCCTTTACTGTGTTTGTGTATTGTGAATTTCCAGAAGAATGTAGTATCAGGTGACAGTATAAAGGTGACAGCCATAGAACAGTCTTATTGAGAGTTGTCTATTAATATCTCCTTATGTGATGTTTCTAGGAAACCATTTTAGAAACTTTTAGTGCAGTGGAAAGACTCCTGGCTCTAGAGACCAACACATCAGACTGAAAATCCAAGCTCCATTATCTACCAGCTGTGAGATCTAATGTAGAACACTTCCTACTATAAGCCTCAGCTTTGTCAGCAGTAAAATGTAGATTTTTATCTATCCAGAGCAGAATTTTCATAATAATAGCAATAAATATAAACTAAAATGATAAACAGTTAAATACAAATAAATGTTAGCTCTTGTTACCATTAATTCAGATGATGAATTAGAAAACTGACCTTCATATATTAATAAAGTTTTAGTTTAGATACAGGGGTGTCCACCCTGTGGCCTGTAAATCATAAATGTACTCAAAACATTATGAGATTTTTTTGTAATTACATGTCACAATGTATTTAACTTGTGGCTCAAGACAACTCTTCTTCTTCCAGTGTGGCCCAGAGATGCCAAAAGGTTGGACACCCCCGGCTCAGAAGTTTTAGTTCTTGTTTTAAGTGCGTTGTCAATAAAGCTGATATTTAACGGAAAAGACACACTCTTACACTCAACAATGTTCTGAAAAACAGTTCATTTTTGAGGACCCCCAAACAGTTAGCAAAGTAGCCCCAAAGGAGTACCCTACTTTTTATTAAAAATAGTTGGGAAAAATCCGCCCAACTCTACTCACAAAAATGTAGCAAGCAACTCCCTGAGCATTTAAAAGGGACACAGCTAGTTTAGGATTTATGTCCGGTCTTTAAAGTCTGAAAAAAGCTGAATTGTGTAAACATTTTGGCACAGTATGCAGGGAGTTAAATACATTACTCTTGGCATTATTAACAGGTGGTGTGGGAATAAGTTGCTATGGAAAGTTCATGCCGCAGTGTCAGCAGAAGAAAATGTATTTTATGGGCTTATAGGGAGAGAGGGAGGGGGCAGCAAAGGTTCCACAGGGTCCGGTGCATGAAGATGACTGAAAAATACTTCCCAGCTGTCACAACTGCACATGGGGTTGGATGGTTTCTTGTAGTGTTATGAATGTAAACGCTATTCAATTAACTGTTTCAAAAGCAAAAGGATTGTTCTAAAAGACAGCAATTCCTAAGCACCTGAAATGCATTAAAGCTCCTATTATTTTCCAAGTTGCTTAGTCTCTTGAGAGATACCACCTTTCTTCCAACAAAGGTTTCCCAGTGCTCTGACAATACAAAAATAGACATACAAGGCATGTATTCTCTTTAATAAGCAGAACAACTGTCAAATTCTTCAAAGCTAAGCTTGAGTCAGGACTCAGTTTATCCACACAGCACCTCCACGTCTTCCAGCTACCCCCTCTTCCATGTAGCCTGTCTCCAAATTATAATTCAAGAAGGACACGAGGGAAAGAGCTTAATCATTAGAAAAGCAAACTCATGTTGAAACAAAGGAAGAACTTCTATTGACCATAGAACAGAAGACTAAAGAAAATGATAGAATCTCCTTTTCTGAAGAGTAAAAGCCAAAAGAACCCCATTCTAGGATAATTAAAAGATTCCAGCAAGATTATTATTTTTTAGAACAAGCAAAAAGAAGCTATTAATTGCCAGAAAGAGATAACCAAATATTCTCTATTGTGGTTTAGGCAGGAATAGAATCTAACACTCTGCCTGCACTGGGGCCCGAGCTTAAGTAGGGCTGTATGGAGAACTAGCCAGAGCTGGATACAGGGTCCGAATTGTTTGTGAGCCTTCTAGAACTTCAAATCATCTAAGATTTCCTCTGACTAACTCTGTAGGGATTTTTGCCAAGCAGGTGATGAGTTTTCATAGTCCATATTATTTCATTATCCCTGAGTGAAGGATGAAAGGCAATCTTTTTATTAAGCTAACCCTCTGACTACAGCTCTCTCACTCAGGAAGCCACATGGCCCCATTCCAAATATCTGTCTACCAGTACTGCAAAACTCCCCACAGCCCTGGAGTTATTGGCCTTCCTGTTTTACAGTACTACACACTCTCCGGTCAGTAGGTTTAGGACAATTTAATCTAGGGTTAAGAATGTTGGCTTTGGAATCTAAGAAATCTGAGTTCAGGTTCAAGTCTCATTCTGCCACTAACTAGCCATGTCATGCTGGGCCAGGTACCTGAGGTCTCTTCCTATTTTTTTCCTCATCTATAACATAGTGATAACCACAGTATCTCCTTCCATATTCCCGCCTCCCCCCCAGGATTAAATGAGATAATCCATTTAAGCATGGCGATTGGCATTTAGCAAACACTTTATAAAGGGTAGCTCCAGTTCATATTGGACATGGGAGTTTCTTGGTCTCTGCAAAGAAAGAATTGTTTTGGGTACTTGCCATGCCTTGCAAAGACTCCCAGGCCCCATTCCATGGTAGAAGCAAGTTAGCCAACACCTCTCTTATTATTACAGAAATTAGAAAGAGAGAGATGTCAAGAAGTGACAGCATGTCTGCCTAGCTTCCCAAATCTTAACTCCTATAATATCCTCTCACCTGCCTCCAAAAAGATTGTGATCCAAGCACTGGGCCAAGCACTCTGATCTTGTAAGCATTTGCAACAGCTGAGCTGGGTGAGGACTCGTGCTTTCATCTGGTAATTCAAACAACTACATTTGAGTTTCTAACAGTATGCACAGGCCCTGCCAACATTCATGTATGTTTTTCAAATGGGAATTATTCAGTTGGCATGAAAACCACCCAAGCCCTTGTAATCAGGAAATACGATTACAGCACTCAAAATTGTCATTTAATTTGTTTTAGTATTCAATCCGTCCTACATCCAGAAATTCTACACCCAAGTGATGAGCAAATGAGGTCAGTTTATATTTATTGTATTTACACTGGATGTATCATATATCTACTGTGGCTCCTCTGGGCATTGAGATGTCCCATAAAAAGCCTGAACAGGATGACTTTAAGCCCAAACAAATTTGAGGCTTCCCACAAATCCCTGCTTATGCAATATGGTGAGCCTCTCTCTGACACCCAGATCTCTGCCTGCCATGTGTTACACAAACAGTGGTAACAAGGTTGATTAAAGTTGGTTCTTTGTGATGCCAAAGCCACCCATCTAATTGAAGAAAGGACATTACATTGCTTTTCTTGCAAGATGTTAAGCAATTAAAAGAGTTTGCTTCTCATTAAGTTGACAGATTTAGAGGTTATTAGATGCAACTTGAATCCTAAGTCTAGTAGTCTCTTACTGTACCAACTAAAAATATGAAATATAATAATCCTTCCTTCATGCCCCACAATGAAATTAAAATTAATATTAAATTCACTCAAATATGGTACTGTGTTAGCACAAAAATAATAGGTGGTTGAATTAAAGTTTTTGCTTTTTAAACTGCTTGTGGATTATTTCATCTGATATCCTACTATGGTGTTAAACTAAGCATTTACAAAACTGGGCTCAGCCCTACTGCTAGTCTAGGCCACTCATCCCCACACCCCATAAAACCATGCCTGTCATTTTTCTCTGCTCCCTAACTTATAGTTCATTTTAGTTCATTCATTATTGATCACTTATTTTTGTGTAGACATTGTGCTAAGGGCTGGGGTCCACATCACCAGGCTACAAGGTTAGGTTTAGGAAATAACTATTCTTCTGGAAATAACTATGTGATGAGTATGGAATTAGGGAAGTAGAAAACCAAAATTTAGAGTGCCAACTGGTGAAAAGCATTTCAAGAGTCTTCGCAATATTTCTATGGATATATGTATATTAAATCTCTGGAAATGAAAAAAACATGCTAAGAGAAGTTAAGCAGCTTCTCCAAAGTCATAGTAACTGGTGGAACTGGAATTTGTGCCCAGATCTCTCAGATTCTGAATCCAAGCATATTCTACCAAAAGATGAGAGAATCACCATCTTCCTAGTCTCCCAGGCTGAAATCTTAGAGTCGCCTTAAACTTCTCATCTCTCTTGCTACATCAAGATGGCTTCAGCTGCCAGCCACAGGAAATCTTGACTCTAATTAGTTTAAACAACATGGAAATGTATTATCTCACATGACAAGAACCTCACAAATCAGGTGGCTCCCTTTCACTTCTCTAAATTCCTTTGGCTTTGCCATCTTAGGCCAGGGGTGTCAAACTCATTTTCACCGGGGGCCACATCAGCCTTGCAGTTGCCTTCAAAGGGACAAATGTAATTTTAGGACTGTATAAATGTATCTACTCCTTAGCTGTTAAGGAGTTGAAATTACGTTCTGCCCTTTGAAGGCAACCCGAGGCCGATGTGGCCCCCAGTAAAAATGAGTTTGACACCCCTGCTCTATGCTGTGCCTTGTAAAGAGAGGCCACCCACAGATTCAGACATCACATCCAGATACAACATCCAGAGAACGCAAGGGGACATGTCTGTTTTTCCTTCTTAAGAGTAAATAAAACATTTTCTAAAGCCCTGGGAAAGTTTACCCCACATTAAAATCTCTTGCTAGAACTGGACACATGTCCACTTCTAAACCAATCCCTGGGAAAGTGTGTGGGATGAATATAATTGGGTGATAATCAAACCAGGATCCACCCACTGGTGTTTGGGAAGGAGTCAGCTTCTTTCCTCCTGAAGCTCAGAACTATGTGGAGAAGTATATTCCTGAACAAAAGCAGAAATTCATTGAGAAGAAAGAAAGAGGAAGTAAATGCTGGGTTTGCTGCACTCATCCACCATCTCTGAGTTCTGCCTATTCTTTTTCTTAATTTTCCCATGTTCATTCTTTTGTCCCCATTGCTCCAGCTTAAGCCCTATGTGTATTTTTCTAGATTACTATAATAGCATCCTACCCGGACTCTCTATCTCAAATTTTCTCTTGAATTTATGCCAGATCAAGCTTCCAAAGGTGCAGTATGATTTGGCTCTTTTCTTCAGAAACTGCAATGACTGAGCAGGCCATTGAAGACCTAAAACTCAAGTCCAGTTTAGCTTTTTAGCTTTACCTTTCACAAGGTCTCACTCATCAATCAGAGGGATGCACAACTGAATGAGTTTGAACAGGTAAAAGGGTCTATATAATGCTAAGTATAAGCTGTTAACACAGGCCCAGCATGGAGAGATGAGGAGGAAGATCCCATTGTTAGTACTGTTTTGTCTAAAGACCATGCCTATTTGACCTGCCTTGAAAGTGTACATCTGCAGAGACAGCTTCTACCCTGAAGTTATAAAATGATCCTGAAGTCCTTTCAGATGTTTGTGAGCCCAGAACTACTGGGATCCATGCTGCCTCCCACAGGACACACCTCTCCTTTTACCAATGCAAGTTCACCAAATACCCAATGACGCTTCTGAGGAGCAGGATTTGGAAACATTCATTTCAGAGTCATCACTAGTCTTGACCTTTGTTCTTAGATCATCTCTCACTAACATTTTTATAAAAAACAATGTACTACAAGGTAAACTAAGATACTTGATTGGTTGAAATTATCTTCAAATGCATTAATTTTTTTGAAATGTATTTCTTCATCTTTTATTGTTTTTTTTTTTTTAGAAGAGAGCAACTTTCTGTACTTTTATTTGGTCAGTGAATTTGAAGAATATTTTTTATTGTTTGATTAATTTGTTTTTTTGTACTTACTGTTTTTTATTGCTGTTCAATTACAATTGTCCCAGTTTTTCCCTGGTTGTTCTTCCATGCCCCTCCCACATCCCCACCACTCCCACAGTTAATCCCTACCCTGTTGTCCTTGTCCATGGGTCTTCTATACTGTTCCTTAACTTGACCATTCCCCTTCTTTCTCTGGTTATCCTCCTCTCTCTTTCCCTTTGGTCACTGTCAGTTTGTTTTTTATTTCCACGTCTCTGGTTCTATTTTGCTCATTTGTTTGTTTTGTTGATTAGGGTCCACTTATGGATGACACCATATGGTATTTTTCTTTCACCTCCTGGCTTATTTCACTTAGCATAATATCCTCCAGTTCCATCCCTGCTGTCATGAGGGATAGGAGTCCCTTCTTTCTTTCCTCTGCAGAGTATTCCATTGTGTAACTATACCACAGTTTTCTGATCCACTCATTTACTGATGGACACTTAGGCTGTTTCCAGTACAGTGGCTATTGTAAATAATGCTGCTATGAACATTGGGGTGCATAAGTTCTTTTCAATTGGTGTTTCAGCGTTCTTAGGGTATAGTCCCAGCAGTGGAATCAGTGGATCAAAAGACAGTTCCATTTTTAGTTTTTTGAGGAAATTCCATACTGTTTTCCACAGTGACTATACCAGTCTGCATTCCCACCAACAGTGTCCTAAGGTTGCCTTTTCTCCACCACCTCATCAGCACTTGTTTGTTGCAAATCCATTCATTTAATATCATAAGACTTCATGTTCCCTCTCTCTTTCTCTGACACACACATATGCATACACTCACAAGCTGTGATGGTTATGACTTGAAATTAAGAAATAATATAGGTAATAAAGAGACCAATATGGCAAAACGAATCTCCAGGAATTTTACTGATCTCAAGATTGTCGTCAACATTAAGAAAACACAAAATTCAGCATTATTCTAGCCCAGGTATGTAAGAATTATATCCCCGTTTTCTTTCTACAGCCCCTCCAAGTTTAGCCCTGCCACTGCCCTACCTCATAATCTCTACAACAACATAGCAACCACTTCTCAAGGAAAGTAGCTGAGGATATCAGGGGAGATAAAATGATTGAGTCTCCATATGAGACCCTCACCAGAGATTAGAAGAGCTCATCCTTGGATGAGGATGAAAGGGATGTCTTCAGAGGCCACTTTTGAGGGTGGAGCTAATAAATCATCTCCTTGTAGGACCAAGGGACTCCCACTTCTTGGCATAAGAGAACAACATTCAGAATCAGTAGTTCCCTCTCTGATATCCAAGTGCAGTAGACAAAGCCTATATAGCAAATATAGAGGAGGTACAGAATACCAAATCCACAAACATAAATGTACTATGGACTAAGGGCATATGGTTATGTCAGAATCAGAGAATCTGAATAGACAGATTACAGTGAGTGAGATTTAAGCAGTAATCAAAAACTCCCCCAAAACCAAAATCCCTGTACCAAAAGGTTTTACAGGTGAATTTTACCAAACATTCCAAGAAGAACCAACACCTCTCCTTCTCAAAGTATTTTTAAAAATTCAAGAGGAGGGAAGGTCCCCAAGCTCATTTTAAGAGTCCAGCATTATCCTAATTCCAAAACCAGAAAAAAACACTACAAAAAAAGAAAATTACAGGCCAATATCCCTGGTGAACGTACATGCTAAAATCCTCAACAAAATATTAGCAAACTAAATACAGCAATGCATCAAAAAGATCATACATCACAATCAAGTAGGATTTATTCTGAGAATGCAAGGTTGGTACAACATTCACAAATGGATAAATGTTATTCACCTCAGGAAAAAAATGAAGGATAAAAACCAAACGATCATATCAATAAATGCAGGAAAAGCATTTGATGAAATCCAGCACCCATTTAAGATAAAAACTCAAAGTGGGATTAGAGTGAACATAGCTAAATATAATAAAGGCCATATGTGACAAACCCACTGCCATCATCATACTCAATGGGCTGAAACTACAAGCATTCCCCTTAAGATCAGGAACAAGGCAGAGATGTCCACTTTCATCTCTCTCATTCCACATAGTACTGGAAGTCCTAACCATAGCAATCAGACAAGATGAAGAAATAAAAGGCATCCAAATCAGAAAGGAAAAAATAAAACTGTCTTTATTTGCAGATGACTTGACACTGTACATAAAGAACCCCCAAAATTCACCAAGAAATTACTAGAACTAATAAATTAATTTCACAAAGTAGCAGGATACCAAATTAATATTCAGAAATCAGTTGCAGAAAGGGAAATTTAAAAAAAATCCCATTCACAATTGCCTCCAAAAGAATAAAATACCTAGGAATAAATCTCACCAAGGATGTAAAATACTTGTACTCAGAAAATTATAAGACACTAAATAAAAAAATTGAAGAATATATGAATAGTTAGAAGAATGGACCTTGTTCATGTATAGGAAGAATTAACATCATTAAAATGACCATGCTACCCAAAGCAATCTATAGATTCAATGCAAATTATATCAAGATTCGAGTGACGTATTTCACAGAACTAGAATAAATACTTCAAAAATTTATATGGAACCACAAAAGGCCCCACATAGCAACTGCAATCCTAAGAAAGAATAACAAAGTTGGAGGAATCACACTACCTAATATCAAACTATAGTATAAGGCCATAGTAATCAAATCAACATGAGGTTGGCATAAAAAGACATATACACCAGTGGAACAGAATAGAGAGTCCAGAAATAAACCACACCTTTCTAGTAAATTAATATTTGACAAAGGAAGCAAGCACATACAATGAGATAAAGATATAGTTTATTCAATAAATGGTGCTGGGAAAATTGGACAGATATGTGCACAAAAATAAAACTAGACCACTTTCTTATACCACACACAAGAATAAATTCAAAATGGATTAAAGACTTAAATATTAGACTCAAAACCATAAAAATTCTTGAAGGAAACATAGGCAGTAAAATCTCAAACCTTGCTTGTAGCAATACTTTATCTGATATATTTTCCCAGGCAAGGGAGACAAAAGAAAAAGTAAACAAATGATACTACATCAAACTAAAAAGTTTTTGCAGAGTGAAAGAAACCATCAACAGAATAAAAAAACAATCCAGAGAGTGGGAGAACATAATTGCCAATACATCTGATAAAAGGCTAATATCCAAAATATATTAAAAATGTACAAAACTTGACACCAAAAATAGTAGCAATCCAATTTTAAAAATGGGCAAAAGACCTGAATAGAAAATTCTCCAAAAAGGATGTACAGATGGCTAATAAACATTTGAGCAACATCACTAATCATCAGAGAAATGCAAATTAAAACCACAATGAGACACCATTTCACACCTGTCAGAATGGCTATCATCAATAAATCAACAAACTACAAGTGCTGGTGAGGATGTGGAGAAAGGGGAACCCTTTTGCACTGTTGATGGGAATGCAGACTGGTGCAACCACTGTGGAAAGCAGTGTGGAGTTTCCTCAAAAACTTAAAAATGGATCTGCCTTTTGACCCAGCGATCCCACTTCTGGAAATATAGCCGATAGAACCCATAACACTAATTCGAAGGAACATAAGCACCTCTATGTTCACTGCAGCTTCATTTACAATTGCTAAAATATGGAAGCAACCCAAGTGCACATGAATACATGAGTGGATAAAACAACTATGAGACATTTACACAATGGAATACTACTCAAATGTAAAAAAGAAAAAAATTTACCCTTTGCAACAGTATGGATGGACCTGGAGAACATTATGCTAAGTGAAGTAAGCCAGTCAGAGAATGACAAATACCACGTGGTTTCACTCATATGTGGAATCTAATGAACAAACTGAACTAACAAGCAAAACAGAGACAGACTCATAGATAGAGAGCAGGATGCCAGCTAAGGGTGTGGGGAATTTAAAGAGTAGAGGGATCAAGCAAAAAGTAAAAGGACTTATGGACATGGACAAGAGTGTGGTGATTGAGGTGGGGTGAGGGGAATGTAAGGAGGCTAAATTGCAATGGAAAAAATAAAATTAAAAGATAAAAATAAAGAAAAGAACTCCTCACACCCAGAGTTGTCAATTAATGACTGAACTGATTTTGAGACTGAAACCTGGGACATCTACAATTGTCCATATACTCCCCCTAACCCATACTCCTTGTCACACCCAAATATCCATGATAAGTAAGAAAAGAAAAAATGTACTGAGAGTAAAATTAAATGAAGAATGAAAGAATATGCCCCTCAACAACAGGGTTTTAATTTAGAACACAAACCTGAAAGGTTCAGACTACTTGCTAACTGCTATAGCTAATTCTTTAGTCTGCCAGAGAGATTGATATAGTTCATGAGCTATTTGGTTCTCAAACTAACCAGTCCTGCCTGCTTCTAGCTGCTCTATTTTTAAGTTCTGGTCAAAGTTGACTCCAAAGTTAAGGCTTAAAGAAATGAAAAGTAATTACCTGTAAACTAGGAAATTCTATTCAAATTTTCATGTGATTTGAAATTGAAATTGAGCCATCCATTGAATGGAATCCTCCATTGTTTGTGCTATGCGAGTTAATTTGTGATAGAAACAGTATAATGCAGAGGTTGTTTCAGATTTTGGGAGCCGAACATGCTTGGGCTGATTCCTGGCTTTGGCACTTAGTGGTAGGATAGCCTTGTATAAGTCACTTAGCTTTTGTTGACTCATTTATAAATTGGGCATAAACTAGTTTATCACATAGACAAATGCGATAATATTTGCAATGCCCTTAGAACTATTCCAGACACATAGTGAGTTCTCCATAGGTAAACCTGTTCTAAATAAATATATTGTAATCATCATATGACTTTTTAAAATCCACTTGATTTAAAATCAGTGCTAATACCCTTTAACCATAGTTTCATTCTTTTGCATACTCTCCTTTGAATAAAATAAGTTTTCCATGTGTCATTTTTTTCTTACAGAGTATGTTGCTAAGTTTTTTTTTTTTCTTCTTAATGTCTGAATTTGCAAATGGTATTTGCTCTAAGCACACCCAGGAATTAGTCCATTTAGAGTTCCTAGTTAGTATTTCATGTGGCTTTTGGGGCTTCTGTTTCATGTTGGGGGCAAAAATAAACCTCTGGGTGATAAGAGAGTAACATGATGGGTAGAGAGGGTTTTCTTCTTGCTACCAACAACATGCCAAGAACCACAAATAGCTGAGGCAACTGGAAGGAAGGCAGTGAAGTATGTGAGACCTCTAGAGTCTGGAAATCAACCATGTGATGCAATCATCTTCAACTATTCCTGGATATGGTTTCCAATTTTAAATAACACTGACTTGGTCTTTCTAAACATCACTTTCTATTAGAAGATAATTAAATGATTATTTGAAGATGAAATAAAAGATAGAACAAATAATTAAAAACTGTTCATGACAACAAATTGTATTACTCTAGTCCATGGTACTGGCTCCCCTAAAGTTTTTCCTCTTTCTTTTTTTTTTTTTTGTTGTTTGTTTTATTTTTTTAATATATTTATTGATTATGCTATTACAGTTGTCCCATTTCCCGCCCCCCTCACTCCACTCCATCCTGCCCAGCCCCTCCCTCCCACATTCCCCCCCTATAGTTCATGTCCATGGGTCATACTTATAAGTTCTTTGGCTTCTACATTTCCTACACTATTCTTACCCTCCCCCTGTCTATTTTCCACCTATCATCTATGCTACTTATTCTCTGTACCTTCGCCCCCTCCCCCTCCCACTCCCCTATTGACAACCCTCCATGTGATCTCCATCTCTATGGTTCTGTTCCTGTTCTAGCTGTTTGCCTAGTTTGCTCTTTTTTTTTGTTTTAGGTGTGGTCCTTAATAACTGTGAGTTTGCTGTCATTTTTACTGTTCATATTTTTTATCTTCCTTTTCTTAGGTAACTCCCTTTAACATTTCATATAATAAGGGCTTGGTGATGATGAACTTCTTTAACTTGACCTTATCTGAGAAGCACTCTATCTTCCCTTCCATTCTAAATGATAGCTTTGCTGGATACAGTAATCTTGGATGTAGGTCCTTGCCTTTCATGACTTGGAATACTTCTTGCCAGCCCCTTCTTGCCTGTAAGGTCTCTTTGGAGAAATCAGCTGACAGTCTTATGGGAACTCCTTTGTAGGTAACTGTGTCCTTTTCTCTTGATGCTTCTAAGATTCTCTCCTGTTTTATCTTGGCTAATGTAATGATGATGTGCCTTGGTGTGTTCCTCCTTGGGTTCAGCTTCTTTGGGACTCTCTGAGCTTCCTGGACTTCCTGGAAGTCTATTTCCTTTGCCAGATGAGGGAAGTTCTCCTTCATTATTTGTTCAAATAAGTTTTCAAGTTTTTGTTCTTCCTCTTCTCCTTCTGGCACCCCTGTAATTCGGATGTTGGAATGTTTCAAGATGTCCTGGAGGTTCCTAAGCCTCTCCTCATTTTTCCAAATTCTTGTTTCTTCATTCTTTTCTGGTTGGATGTTTCTTTCTTCCTTCTGGTCCACACCGTTGATTTGAGTCCCAGTTTCCTTCGCATCACTATTGGTTCCCTGTACATTTTTCTTTGTTTCTCTTAGCATAGGCTTCATTTTTCCATCTGGTTTTTGAACAAATTCAACCAATTCTGTGAGCATCTTGATGACCAGTGTTTTGAACTGTGCATCCGATAGGTTGGCTATCTCTTCCTCGCTTAGTTGTATTTTTTCTGGAGCTTTGAAGTGTTCTGTCATTTGGGCCTTTTTTTTTTTTTTTTGGTCTTGGCTCCTCTGTTACTCAAAGGGGCGGAGCCTTAGGTGTTCCCCATGGCAGGGTAATGCTGGTGGCTGCTCTGTGAAGCTGAGTCCTGATGTCAGTACGTGGGGGAGGGGCCGAGAGGGAGCAATGGCGCCCGCTCCACTCTCCACCGGACCTCAATCTTTCACTCCACTACCCACAATCAAACTGGGCCCCTCTGGTGCTGGTTCCCAAGTGGGTGGGCTTGTGCACGCCCTAGGCCCTTGTGGGTCTCTCCAAGGACCTCTCCTGTGAGGCTGGGAGTCTCTCTGGCTGCCGCCCCAACCCCCACGGGAATTTTCAATCAGAGGTTTGAGGCTCTATTTCCCTGTGCTGGAGCCCTGGGTTGCGAGGTCTGCTTTGCTCCCCACCATTTGTCCGGTTTATCTGTGCACGAATGTGGGGCCGCCGGGTGCTACCGGCAGCTCTACCTGCCCAGTTCTCCGCCACTCTGAGTCTGGCCCTCTCAGTTTATCTGCGTGGGAATATGTGGCCGCAGGGTCTGCCAGTGGTCAGACTGCCTGCCCTGTTTGTCCCACACTCCGCCAGTCTCTCCCGCCACGCCACGGCCACGTGAGTCCTCTCTGCCCCGGCAGCCCGTCTCCACCTCGGCAGCCCGTCTCCACCCCTCCTACCGGTCTGGATGAATGTTTATTTTTTATTTCCTTGGTGTCGGACTTCCTTGCCATTCAATTTTCTGTAAGTTCTGGTTGTGGGAGGAGGCGCAGTGTGTCTGCCTATGCTGCCATCTTGGTTCTCCTCAGGAAGAGTTTTTAAAAAGCCTAAAGTTGACTGCTAGTCCAAATGAGATCCCATGAGAACAAGTAGCTACTTTCCATGATTTCACTTCAAATGATTAGATGTCCTCTGATTGTTACAAATAAAAATATCTATCATTTAAGAAGTAATCCTGTGTGTCAGATGCTTTCTGGTAAACTGAGGATTCTCTCCACAGGATCTGGTATTTTGAGAAGAGATACAGATAATTTCAACTAAACAAATTTTCTTTTAAAAGCAAGGTAATTACGGAAAATGGTAAATGCTATGAAGAAAAGTTTAAAGAGTTAAGTGATATGTAAAAGCCAATAAGTGGGCCTTGCCATATAGAGTGATCATGGGTAGGGGTTATTTGAGACCTGAAAAGTTAGATGGGGCTATCCAGGAAAGAACCAGACAGAAATCACCATAGACACAGGAACAGCTGATGTAAAAGTCCCCAAGCCAGAGAAAGCTTTGTATGTTCCTTGAAGAAAAACAGTGTCTATATGGCTGGAAGGAAACCAAGAAGAGATGTGAAGCCAGGAAAGGCAGGGTCAGCTCATGTGAGCCTTTGTAGGATTTTGTTCTGAAAGCAATGAAAAGTCTTTGAAGGACTTTAAGTGTGACATGATCTGATTTATGTTTTATGAAAGTCTACTTTGGGTGCTCAATGGAGAACAAATTATAAGAAGCAAAAGTCAGGAGGCTATTCAGAAACCAGGTAAGGGATTATGGTGGTTTAGATTGGAAACAGTGATGGCAGTGGCAGTGGATTAAAGTGTAATAATCCTCTAAATTTTGGTAATTGACAAGGTTGCACAGCCAGCTAGTTGCATGCAGAGCCAAGATTCAAAGTTTTCTCTCTCTGATGCCAAAGTATGTTTTTCTTCATCTGCATTTCTTTGACTCTCTGTTTTCTCATCTGTAAAATTATGGTTTGGATTAGATTATCTATGAGATGTCTTCCAGTTCTACAACATCAAAACTTTCCAGCAAACTCATCAAATCTTGAGTGAATGCCCATGCCTAGATATATTTGATACTCCTTAGATAAAGCCTTATTACAAGTGCCACTCAATTTGTTTTTTAATGTGGTGAGATAACATACACACAGTGTATAGAACACCCATGTAGTCCTCAGTTTTCAGGAACCTTCAAGGTAAGGATGAGAATGAGTCCATCCATACCTAGCCACTGCATCAGCAGAGAGTCAGGTGGTCTGCAGCAAGCAGTCAGTCAATAAAAAAGAGTGGAAAGAGTGATGGAGGTTGGGTGGAAAGGAGCAGCTAACTGGAATGAGGTTATCAGATAATCACTGGGAATTAATTACAACACATAAAACAAAAAATGATTGAATCAATCACCTATAAAATTAGCCCTTTAAAAACCAGACCATGGTGTTTTCCTTTTTAATACCTCTTCATTATTTGAATTTTTGGATAAAGTATGTGCTATTTTTATAGTATAAAGATTTTTTAAAATATAGAAGCAGCCAATTTATAACAACAGATATATTAAAGTGAGGATTTTGGTAGTGTGGCATACACTTGGGCTATTCTGAAAGAGGCGCAATTTCAAGTATTTTGGTGGTAGAGCAAAGAGGAAGTAACATTAAGAAGTCATTTGATGTAGTGACTAACCAGGTGTGAGACCCTGAGCAAAGTATGTAATCCCCCCTGGGGCCTCTGAGTCCTCAACCACAAAATGGGTTCAATAATCGTCCCATGCCATAGAGTAACTGTAAAAAATAAATGAGTTAACTTATATAATTATAAATTAAGCTTGGAATGAAAAGGACAAGTCAGAACTCTCACTATTCCTATGACTCTTTCAATAACTTATGCATGGTCTTACCATTTTTTGGTACCTAAACTCTACTACTTACCTTGTTACTGTAGCTCTCTGGAGACCATTATCTTCCTTCCACTGGCAAGGAAAAGACGCTTTGGAAATATCAGAGCTTGCTCACTCGTCCTCTTCCAGAAAGGGCCATAGGAAAAATAAAAACAACCAGATCCCTCATGACTTTCACTTGTCCATCCAGGCTTTGGATGTTAAGGAGTGGAGCTTTGGTCCCATATTCAGTCTCTCTCACAGCAGAATACAACATAATGCTTAAGAGTGTCCACCACTTGGTAGCTGTGTGGGCCATTTACTTAACTCTGTTAAGCTTCATTTTCTTCATCTACAAAAGGACTTGGTAACATTTACTTTATAGAGCTGTTGTGACAAATAAGATAACACATTGAGAGGAATCAGCATTAGTAATGTTAGCTATTGTTATAATGTTGTTATACCCTAACAATAACAATCAAACCAAAATGGTTTCCCTCTTGTTTGCTACGCTCCAGCCACAAAAGCCTTATTTCTGCTCCCCAACAAGGCAGCCATTCCTGTCTCAGACCATTTCTCTGACACCTCCATTCAAAGAAGAAGCATTACCATGCAATGTGTATGCACCTGTCTGAACTGTCACACAGTTCTTTTCTTTCTTTCTTTCTTTCTTTCTTTCTTTCTTTCTTTCTTTCTTTCTTTCTTTCTTCTTTCTTTCTTTCTTTCTTTCTTTTTCTTCCTTCCTTCCTTCCTTCCTTCCTTCCTTCCTTCCTTCCTTCCTTCCTTCCTTCCTTCCTTCTTTTCTTTTCTTTTCTTTTCTTTTTTTTGATGTGACTGGGGAATATTGCTAGAGTAGGAAACCATAGAGCTGGTTCCTTTTCTCCCACTAACTTCTGCCTAGAATGTTCTTTTCCTCCCCAGGTCTTCATATGGCTGGATCCTTCTCAATATTCCATCTGAATAAACACCTACAGACAGCCCTTCCCTAACCACCCCAGCTACAGTGCCTTCCTAGTTTCATCACTCTCTGTATTATTTCCCTGAATTAGGTCCTCAGAGCAGTTGTAATTATCTATAGTTATCTTGTTTATCTCCATATATCTTATTGTCTATCTCTACCCATGCTGATGTAAACCCCATGAAGACAGAAAACCTGTCTCTCTGCATGTTCTATACCCTCAGTGCCTGACAGACTGTACACTCAATAAATGAATCAATAATTCTTGTATACTACATGGAGTTCAAAGCATTCTTCAGGACCATGCCTTTGCAGGTCTGAGGCTTCCTGCACATGTGCAATGACAGCCAAACTTCCCTGACTCCAACCTTCCCATTCAAAGATTGTAGAGGGTCCTTCCCCATCCTGGTTGCAGTGACATAAGTCCCATTTCACAAAATCTGGTATTTATGGTATGGAAAGGGATCTTGCAATTATGCATTGGGGATGTCCCTGGACATCAGATGGTCTCTCTGAGAACTGTCTGAAGGTACTGAGTGGTTCTGAGTGAGAAGAGAAGTGTCTGTTGGCTAGCAGTGCTATGCATGCTGAAACTCCCAACCTCAAGAAGAGGGAGGGAAGAAAAGTGCCAAGAGGAATGCACATGAGTGAGTTGTCCATGAGCTTCTTTCACAGGCCCTTGGAAAATGCATTAACTGAGACAACCTAAGGAATACTGAGGGAAGGATTCCAAATTTGATGTCAAAGTTAGAGAGAGACTTCAAGGTGATGTTTATTTTTGTATTGTTGCTACACAGTGAGTTTCCTCATGAATGCCAAACTTCCTAGCATTTTGAGACTTGTTGACATTAAACGTATTTTGTTAATTATCTTCTCATAATGCTAACAGGTAATACTTAATTTAGGAGGGAAATACCACGCCCACACTTTTGCACCTGGAATAATGGACAAATTAAATGTCCTAATGAAAAAGATAGAACTAGAACATTTGGAAATGGATAAATTAAGATTGGTTTCTGGTGAAGGACTGTAAGAATAGAAAAAGTGGAATCTCAAAGTGAGTCCATTTGCTGTCACAAAACTATAATATTTGGCCAATACATTTTCCTTGAGCACCTGTTATAAACCAGGTCTTAGTCTAGATGTTGGGAATCCCAGGATGTATATAAAAAATAAACAAACAAAAACAAACAGTTCCAGTCATGTTGGATCTGACAGCCTTGTTGGGGAGACAGACAAGTAAACAAATTACAGTATCATGTGACTAGTATCATTAAGGAATATGGAAACATAGCAAAGAAAGCAGCTAACCTAATTTCTATGGAATGATTTCACAGAAAAAGTGTTGGAGAAACAATAATACGTCTTCTGGTGAAGGCAGCAAACTTGTGAACTTGTTTTTCTTGCCAAATGAATCAGACAACATGAGAACACTAAATTATTTGAGGGGATGTGTGCCAACAGCACTCCTGCTTCAGGCTATGCACATGTCGTCCCCTTCTTTCCCCAGGTTCCAAATACCCCGCCAACCCACCCACCAACTTCTACTCCCCTTGGCTCTTAACTGAGATGTCAGTTTCTGGGAGGAAGCTCTCTGTGACTCCCACATAACAAATGCTCTGTTCCATCTATCAATTTCCATAACACCCATTTGTCTAATCAGACTAACACATGCTCACTATGTGCCAGGCCATGTTCTGTATACTTTACATATATTAACTCATTCATCGTCTCCACCAGCTTATATGATATTATTACTATACTCACTTTGCAGATGAGGAAACAGAGATCCTCAGAGGTTAATTAATTCACCTTACTTAAGATGTAACAGAGCCAGGATGAAAACCCCAGAATATAGCTTCAGTGTCCGCTTTCTTATTATCCATGCTATATCTCCTCTGAAGGTAAGTAAATTTCCTTATACTATCCTTTTCTGTTTGCCTCCTGCTTCAGACTGAGAACTCCTAAAAGTAGAGACCATGTCTTAATCATAGTTATACCCCCAATGCATAGCCCAGGACCTGGTGCATAGCAAGCATTCAATGAAGCTTACTGCTTTTTTTTTTTTTTTTAAAGAATGTCGGAATACTACATGGTCTACACTATAGACAAAGGCACCACTATCTCTACCAATATTTTAATAGGTGTTATGAGACCTTCTCTTCCCAAGTGATGGGTCTTCTTATTAAGCATATTTTTTAAGACTTGGGACCTAACTGAAAAGAAGGACATTGGAACCTCTGGAATACAAAACCTGGAGAAACATCTGGGAGCTTTTTGCTATAGGCGACTATTTCTGAAATACTCCCAGGTATAAATAAACTCCAGAATGTTTCTTTTTCATTAAATTTCTTTTGCTAATGTAGTTCTGTGACTCAAAATGTTACCCACCCACCCACACCATAGAATGAGGTTTTGTTTTTGTCTTTTGTTTGTGCTTATAGTACAATTCAGAGTGTAGAAGTAAATCTGATCTAACTCTGGCTCTGTGTTATTAGCTGCCATCTGCACAATAGCTTCCAACAGTAAAAGTATAGCACTTCATAGCACTCCAGCTGTGGCCTTCTCTTACTATAGTCATGCATCATTTTGCTTAGCTGCCTCCTGTTTGCTGCTTGATCTATTAATTCCTGGCCTCACCAGCAGTTCAGATTATACATCCCCATCTGGATGTAGGCATGCCCAGTGTCTCAGGAAAACTTGTGGGAATTAGGCTAGGTAGATGAGATGGCTCTTGATTTTTTTATTTTTCAGCTACTTCAGTGGTGATCACATCAAAAGTATTTGTAAAATTATGGTCAGAATATATGGCAAAGACAATATCAATAGGAAAGCATGTTATCTAGAAGTCTGAGATTTTGTTCTTTTTAAAAGTCAGCTAAGATTCACTGACCATTACTGAGACATGTAGTAATTCAAAGGGGATCAATATAAAAAGTAAAGTGAAAAAAACTTTTAAAGGGTACTTTGTGATAAAAACAATAAATAGACACAAAGACAGGCATGGAAAGTGAAGATGAGATGTAGGTAGATCTGACGAATTTGGAAACAAACCTTCTGTCCTTAACTAAATTTTATCATACAGATTATAAATTGTCAAAGAACTAAAATGAATTTAATTATATTAGAGTCCAGACAAGGCATTATTGATTGTTTAATGTTTAAAAGTCAATTAATGTTATTTAATCAATCTTTGTTATAACAAGTCCTCTAGTGAGTTAAAAAAGGAGACTCATTTCTCATTGGGTAAGGCTCAGACACAGAAAACATAGAATCCCACCTAAATCTGCTTCTGTTTGCCCTGACTTTGCTCATTTAAGTTAAGCTAACCTACCATTATTACCACATTCGTAGCACCAGATAAAAATAAATCCTATATGCTTCATTCCCAGCTTACTTCAAGCTCCTAGCCTTCCCCAGCCCTCACTTGACCCATGAACCTTTGCTCTGCTTTTAGCTTCCAGATCAAATGCCTAAAATGGTTTTTCTGGCTGTCAATATTCCATTCTTCTCTTAGGCAGAGTTCTGCATTAGGTTTCACTTGGATCCACTTCTGAGTGACCACTATACATATGTAAAACCAGTCTTGATCTCACCTGATCCAGCCTCCTACAAGTGGGAGTCAGATTTACTGACCTCACTCCCAATACACTTTAAAAGTTGTCATTTTTGTTCAGTGTGCTTAATAGTAAGAATACAACAAAAATAATGTGATTGTGAATTCAGAAGACTGGGAATTTTGAAAAGAAGTAAAGAAAGACAGAGGGTAAAGTCTTCTCTTCATGAATTGGTCAACATTAATAAGTCTTAATACAAGAGGTTTGGATTGATGCAGATGATTTGTCAGGGATCATTGCTATATAATCAAAGAAATATTTGAGGTTTTCTAAAGATAAATTTTTGTAGGGGGAAATGGAATAAGTTCTCATGGGCATTATCTTTGGATTGTGAGAGGGAGAGTGAGGAGGTGTAAATGATGGACAGGTTTCCATTAGCTTTCCATCGGAAGTAAGAAATAGTGCACAGAAATGGCAGTGATTCCAAACCACTAAGCACCTTCATAGAGCCATTCACATGAAATCTGTTTCAGATTTTTTTCACAGAAATGATAAATTGCCAAGTCCCCTTGGCTCCAGCCCTTACTAGGCACTATTTTAACAGTTCCTGTCCTTGAGCAGAGCTTCCCTGAGTTTTCTGAGGCTTTCTTCTACAGATGTCTTAAGGACTGCTTTATTTTGACCCCTTACCTCAGGCATTCCTCAGCATTTCAGCTCTTTTAGCAGGGCTGTTTAGGTCAGAAACCTATTTATTTTATAACTAAACGTGTTCAAATGGGTCATTGTAAAGCTACCTTTACCAAAAAACAAAACTGTAATTTCTCTAAACACCCCTGGCAGTGCAGTTTGGTATACTCTCTGTTCCCTGCGTGCTCTGTGCATACTTTAATATTCTGCTCTGAAAGGGGAAGGGTCATCAAGGAACATATATAAAGGACATATAGACAAAGCCAAAGTGGGTAGGAATTGAGGGTGGGGGTTTGTGGGCCAGGGGAAAGTGGTGGCAGTAAAATGGAGACAACTGTACTTGAACAAAAATAAAAAACAATTTTTAAATAATATTCTGCTCTGAGAGAATTGGATCAACATCTCTTTCATGTTTGACAGAGTCAGTAACTCTTGAGTTTCTGTAGGTCTTGAGGAAGTCACATTGTTACTTTTGGGGGTCTAAATTGTTCCAATACACCAGGCTCACTTAAGACACTGACCTTTGTTGGATTTTCCTCTGGAATTTTTGCAAATGTGAGTATAGTTTACCCTGTTTATTAGTTTCCTACAGTCACCACAAACTTGGTGGCTCAAAACAGCAGAAATATTGTCTCACAGTTGTGGAGAACACAGGTCCAAAACCAAAGCGTCAGCAGCAGGGCCTCCCTTCCTCTGACTGCTCTGGAGAGAATTCTTCCTGCTTCTTCCAGCTTTTGGAGATTGTTAGCATCTTTTGTCTTCCAGTCTTTCTCTTTGTGCCTCTTGCTCTTCATGTGTTTGTCCTCGCCTTCTGTCTTTGATAAGGACAATGTCATTGGATTCAGGACGCAAACAGGTAATCCAGGATGAACTCATCTCAAGATCCTAAACATGATAATTATATCTGCAAATACCACTTTTCCAAATAAGGTAACATGCATAGTGTCTGGGTATTAAGGTATGAACACATTACTTTGGGGGCTAACATTCAATCCACTACACCCCACATTCTGATAAAATTTTTCTATAATCAATTGATATCCTCACATGTTCACAGTGGTTTTCAAATGCCCACTTAAAACACAATGTGGGTCTGGCACCAATTTTCCAAAGTTTGCTCTGTATGCTCATGGAGAAAGGTGCATGTAATTTCTTCAGATAAAAGCAGCTAGAAAAGTTAATGATTCCAAAACTGGGATAAGGTAGCTGAGAGGTGTCTGTGGGAAGCAACAGAGTATCCCCAGTGAATCCAGCTATTTTCAAGTTTGGGTAAAGGCTAAGTCTTCTCCACATTCATGTTAGTTCATCCCAAGTCCCAAGTCAACATGCAGACACTTCTTCCTTCCTATCACATCCTCCACTATTTTGAGTTCAAAATGTAACTGTACAACACTTCTTGGTAATCATTAGAACAAATAGGTTAAAATTAGTACTCCTGTAGAATATTTGAACAAAATAGATCTTAGTTAGAAAGTCCCATATTTGAGCCTCTGCTGACTGTACGTGTTGCGAGTTGATCTTCTATAACTCTGAATCCTACATACACGGTTCCTCTGCTTCCTACACATCTGGATGACTGACTCTGAGACAATGGATGACAATCTGTTTCTTTCATTCATCCAACAAATCTATATGAAAGAGTTTATTTATTAATCATTTACTATATTGGAGAAAATTAAAAGATGCATTAGAGTAACACTGAATCTTGAACAAAGACATACAAAGTGCTTTCCCATGTATGATCTCATTTGAAGCTCAAAGCAAACATTTCACATATCATGAAGCTGGAGCAAAGGGCGAGTGTCTAATGTGTGACAGCAAGTGAGAGACAGAACTGGACCTCAACTGAAAAATGCCTCACTCCCTAGCCCTTCCCTGTGCCATGCAAACAATACCTTCAAGAGAAATATCTGGTAAGTTTATCAGTCATTGTCCCAGTAGAAGAAAACTCACTCTAGATGGTACATTTGAAAAGACTTTAAAGGAAGGACAACATATGCAGGTGTGAGTATATTATAGGAATAAACAACGGCTACTGAGGCACCCAGACAGTAGCAACAATTGTAAGCCATTACTACCTCTGTGGCTAAAAGAGCAAGGGGAGAAAAGAGAGTAATTGGAGACTGATGAGAGCTGAGGAATAGAAGAAGGGCCATTTGGCAGAAGTTGTAATCTAGGAGGGAGGCAGCTCGTGAAGAGATGCAGTGCTAAAATAGGGAGGGAGAGAGAAGGGCCATCATCTCTAACCTTGATCTTTTTGTTGGTGCCTCCCATGGGCTGAAATCAAATGGAAACTGACAGGTAAGGGAACCAACTGACAAAGTGTTTAAGGATCAGCATCCATGAGCACGGAACAAGGTATAGAAAGGCAGAGAATGCATCTGGGTGGAGGCTGGGTGGTGCAAACAGAGATCCAGCCCAGAAAGATAAAACATGTACATACATAAGAGATTCCAGATGAGGGAGAGAACTTCCAGCTTACAAGTAGGTAGGTGGGTTAGTGTGAGCCTGAGAATCAGGGAAGGCTTAATTCATTAAGAAGCATTCTAGCTAGATCTTGAAGAAAAGGTAGGATCTAGAAATAGAGATTAAAAAGATGGTATTTTCAGACAGAGTGAACAATATTGCAAAAGCATGCAGATACATAGTATGTGTGGTTAGGAGAATGCATTTGTGGAGAAGAATTAATTGTCTCTTTGGAATATGAATGTAGGAAGGGAAAAATAAGGCTATAAGGTAGGTTGAGCCTCAGTAGTGAGGAGTCTGAAATACTCTGTGAAGGAGTTTGACTTTTATTCTAGGGGCAGTGGTGCACCAGGGGCAGTGCAGTCAGGGGAAGTCTTTACAGAGATTTACTCTCTAGAGCAGAGAGTGTAGATCATATGGAAAGAGGAAGGAGAGTGTTGTTTTATGGAAGAAGTGGCTGAAGAAAGGCACTGTCCTTTTGCTCTAACCAAAACAAGCCAGGTAATTTGTATAGTAAGTGGAGGCAGTCTGGCTTCCTCACCCAGGTGTCTGGGTAGCTAAGGGAAGCAGTGTTCCCATAGCCTTGGAGGGGCCTGATAACTAGTGTTCTCATAGTCCTGAGGCTGGGTCTGATAAACTGTTCCCATAACATGAAGTGGGCTCACATGTGCAGAATTGTGCTATGTTATATAATTTCTAGCACCTTGCTGGCTTTGTTCCCCTCTAGTACTTAAATAGGTAGGGACTCCCTGCTTGGGGCAATGATGATGGGACACATGCAAGGGGACAGGTGCCACGATGGGTGCCACCCTCGCTGGTGAGCAGGTGCCATGACATGAGACATGCAGCTTGCAGCATGTGTGGCTCACCCACCCATGAATAAAGGCATGCCAGACATCCCAATGGCTCTGTGAATTTTTTCTGTCTGCATGAATACCGTGAACATGTCAGGCCTTGAAAGGTGGCAACACATCATTCCAGTAAAATCTTCACCTGATCCATTCTCCCTTTGCCTTTCTTACCTAGACTTTTAAACAACAAGTTCAGTCTCAGTTAAAAATTCAGTCAACTAGTCATTTAATTTAGTCTACTGGTGTCAAAATATAAGGGACATCATGGAAAAAGCAGTAAATTCAATGAAGAACCTAGTCATAGTAATAGACATCATTATATCACAGCCAAAACTCCTGAGAGCTGTCTGGTTCCACTACTATGAAGGGTTGGAGGGTGGCGAGAATGAGCTTTTCTTCTCTTCTCTTCTCTTAGATTAAGTTTTATTTATTTGTCTGTCTTCTTTTTTTTAGTAGCCACTGGTCTAATTTTTTTGTAGCAACTTATCTCTTGAAGGCTAAGAGAACAAATCCTCTCTTCAGAGATTGTTTATTTTGTCCTAGTAGAAATTTGGAATTTGTAACTTTTATACAGCTATGCGGTCCAGATTCCAGGAAGCCGGGTTCACCATATACTTCTCAGGTACAAACTTCTCTCAGTCGTTTTAGTTGCTGCAAGTACTAGAGAACTGGCAACAGAGGGAAATGGGAAAGAGGGTAGAAAGACTGCAATGTGTCAAGTCCTACAATGTTGTCAGAGTTACTCATGAGTGAAGAATTATTGCAAAGCCACAGATTCCACATTAATGTATATCCTCACAGAGTAGTTTGGTGATTTAGAAAAACTTGTCAGGCTTGAAAAACTGTACATGGTCATTAACCAATATATTACTTGTAAAGATGTAATCACAAAGGAATTTATTGGTACATCCATTCATATAGGTGAGGTGGAAAACAGAAATAGCTTATTGCCCATTTTTGTTTCACTTGTCATTTTTGAGATAACCATGGTTGTTTGGCATAGAACATACAAATAACTCAATATTTGCTTCCCTTTAGCAGTAATTCATCACACACACACACACACAGCCAATATATAATATACCTGAGACCATACAAGAAACTGATTTGTTTTTCCCTTAGCTTATTTAGTGCATCATGTTGACAAGAGCATAGAGACTGCATCTAACATCACTTGAGTACACACTAGCTGTGTACCCCAAGACCAGCTGCTTAATCTTTCTGAGCCACAGATTCCTCATCTGTGAAATAAGCAGGATGATGCTCACACCAAATTAAGAAGTTCAAATGAAAAATTCTGTTATGAGACACTTGGAGAAGTGTCTCATAACAGAAGACATACAGAGGGCCCCGAGACATATGAAAAGATGCTCAGCGTCACTAGCCATCAGAGAGATGCAAATTAAAACCACAATGAGGTACCATCTCACACCAGTCAGAGTGGCCAACATAAATCAAAAAACAAATGTTGGAGAGGATGCAGAGAAAAGGGAACCCTAGTACATTGTTGTTGGGAATGCAGACTGGTGAGGCCACTGTGGAAAACAGTATGGACTTTCCTCAGAGAACTAAAAATGGAACTGCCCTTTGACCCAGCAATGCTGGGATTATACCCTAAGAACCCTGAAACACCAATCCAAAAGAACCTGTGCACCCCAATGTTCATAGCAGCACAATTTACAATAGCCAAGTACTGGAAGCAACGTAAGTGCCCATCCGCAAATGAGTGGATCAAAAAACTATGGTACATTTACACAATGGAATTCTATGCAACAGAGAGAAAGAAAGAGCTTACATCTTTTGCAAGAGCATAGATGGAACTGGAGAGCATTATGCTAAGTGAAATAGGCCAGGCAGTGAGGGACAAATACCATATGATCTCACCCTTAATTGGAACATAATCAACAGAAGAAAAAAGCAAATAAAATATAACCAGAGACATTGAAATTAAGAACAATGTAACATAGCCAGAGGGGAGTGGGGAAGGGATAGTGGGGAAAGGGGTTTTCAGGAACTACTATAAAGGACACATGGACCAAACCAAGGGGGAGGGTGGAAGCAGGGGAGAGAGGTGGGTTTGGCTGGGGTGGGGAGGGGTGGGGAGAAAATGCAGACAACTGTAATTGAACAAAAATTTAAAAAAGGAAGAAAAACATTAAAAAATAAAAAATAAATAAATATAATGTGGCTTAAAAAAAGAAGAACAAGTCTGTTATGCTTCTTAAAAAATTGTAGCACCCATATAAATGGGAGTTTGTAGTTATTGCTATAATATCTTTGGGACACATTTGTTTCAATTTATCTGATAGAAATGGTGATAATTGGGTTGAGAAGTCTACTAGCTATCTCACTGTACCTTGGACTTCAATCTCTAGACATGTGGAAAATGAATGATATTACATAATTCAATTATTCAAAAATTTTCTGATTTCCTGTTTAAGTGCTGCGGGACACGTGGAGATGAGTAAACACAGTCTCTGTGCTCCTGGAGCCTATAGCAGATTGAGAAGATGATAGATAAATGCAGACAGATAGACAATAGATGATGATAGATGATAGATGATAGATAGATAGATAGATAGATGCTAGATAGATAGGTAGATAGATAGATAGATAGATAGATAGATAGATAGATAGATAGATGATAGATAGATAGATAGATAGATAGATAGATAGATAGATAATAGATAGATGATAGATAGACAGCTACATGTACAAGTAGATATATAGTGGAAATGCTTTCCCTTAGATCATCAATTTTCAACCAGTGTGCTGTAAGAATTTTTAAAACATGCAATACCTGACTATTTAGTTAGGGGCACTAATCACTTTTCCCTTAGATTGTCAAATAAAAAATGACAACAACCAACACAACAATAACCATCCACTGTGAATGCCCTGTTTTGAACCATAAATATATAGGTCATATAATAGAGTTGCATCTTTTTGGTCACATTGCATAAAAAGGTTGTGTTTGATTGGTTAATTTTTGGTACCAAGAAATTCCTTGTATACAAATATAGGCACCTGATTTTTTAAAAAGTCACTTTGGAGCAAAAGGGTAGGTAATTACTATGGTTATTTTCTGTAAATCAATCAAAATTATACCTATTTTTGTCAGATCAGCAGAACAATATATATAAAGTGCTGCAGAATTTTAGTAATTAGTTTATCTGTGCCATGAGATGAAAATCACCGCCTTAGATCGATTTTGCTTAGGAGTGGCCTTTACAAATAAAACTGCTTTCCACTTCTTCAGACCCAGTGGACATGACTGTGAGACTGGAAAGTTAGAGGTTTGCTAAGACAAATGGGTTTAATAATGGCCATATTTGACTGAGAACTTGCTATGTAATTTTTTTCATAGGGATTTGGCACAGAGTTCTAAAAACTTTACTGGATGTAGATAGATAGAAGGTGACTCCATTGTTATGGACAGGATCTTTCCTACTTTGTGTTGTGATTAGTGAGGGCAGCATCATTAAATCTTAGCAGTAAAAATGAAAATAGTTTAAAAGACCAGAGAGTTTCTTATGAGATTTTCCTTATGAGTTTCTCCTGGGATGCTTTAAAAAAGTAACAACAGCAATAACAAAAATGTTAATTCTTGCTTTTTAGGTAGTAGTGTCATTTGTCAGTAGATACCTCAAGGCACTTTTTAAAACCCATTAAAAGAAACAAATGCCAAGACTGGTTGAAACACCAAGGATAAAGGAATTTGCATTTGTTAAAACATCATAAGGTATTTTTATGGCAAAAAAAAATCAGTCAGACAAGAAAAGATTTAGATTTCTACCCTTCAGTAAGTCCTAGGACTTTAATTCCATCTGGAAAAGAGAATACTTATGGGGATGCTGAGCTATCCCTAATGAGACATTGTGTACAAAATATGATGTTAGTTTTCAGATGAAGTTTCAGTGAATTTTCTCACATTTTTGCTAATGAGTGTGGTGAATGCTGAGAAAAAATCAAAACATTAATCTTTTACATGGGGATATTGGGGTGTTTTTTCTAAATGGAATAATATTAACTCTGGAAATAAGTGATACTCCAAAATGAAATAAAACATTTAATGAAGAAAATGTAAGAAAAAAGCCATGAAGAAAAATTATAATATATTTAACCATTTGTTTCTTACAGAAACTATTAAAACTGCAATGGTGATTTCTAGAGAGGGAGTAAAGTTGGAAGTAGAGTGAGTGAAAAAAGATGATGAATGAATGCACAAACAAAAATATAACTACTTGTAAATACTTATATGTGTCTGCTCCTCTCCTCCTTCATGGAAAAATCAGGGTTTACCCTGATTCACCCTATTGGTGAATAACACTGAAAAACAATACGCAACATATTATCACTAGCAGAATCTAAGAGATCATCAAAGGTTAATAGGTTTTTTTAGCTATGAAATTATTTTATTATTCAATTTTACTGGAAATATTAAAATAATTTAATATACAATTTGTTTAGTTTTTTATTTTTCAATTACAGTTTACATTCAACATTATTTTGTATTAGTTTCAGGAGTACAGTATAGTGGTTAGACAGTCACAAAGTGTTTCTCCTGATACTTCCAATACCCAGATGGAAATATACATAGTTATTAAAATATTATTGACTATACTTTCTATGTTGTATTTCACATTCCTGTGACTATTTTGGAACTACCCATATGTACTTCTCAATCCCTTCACCTTTTTCACCCAGTCCTCCAACCTCACATTTCCCCAATTCCAGCAACCATCACTCTCTTCTCTATATTTATGAGACTGTTTCTATTTTGTTTATTCCTTTATTTTGTTCTTTAGATTCTACATATAAGTGAAACCACATTTTATTTGTCTTCCTCTGTCTGCCTTATATCACTTAGAATAGCACCCACTAAATACATCCATGCTGTCACAAATGATAAGATTTCACTCTTTTTATGGTTGGTAATGTTGCATTGTATATGTGTACCACTGCTTTTTATCCAGTCGACTATTGAGAGACACTGGGTTGCTTCCAAATCTTGGCTATTGTAAATAATGCTGCAATGAACAGAGACAACATAAGAGTGTATAAATATTCTTTTACATTAGTGTTTTGGGTTTCTTTGAATATATACAGAGAGGAATTGCTGGTTTGTAAAGCAGTTCCATCTTTAATTTTTCCAGGAAACTACATAGTATTTTCTATAATGGTTGCACCAATCTACATTCCCAACAAAAGTGCACGATGGTTCCCTTTTCTCCACTTCCTCACCAACAAACTTATTTGTTGATTTATTGATGAGAGCCATTCTGAGAGTCGTGAGGTGATATCTCATTGTGGTTTTAATTAGTGTTTCTCTGTTGATTAATGATTTTGAGCATCTTTTCATATGTCTATTAGCCATCATATGTCCTCTTCAGAAAAGTGTCTGTTCAAGTTCTTTGTTTATTTTATAATTGGAATGTTTTATTTATTGGTGTTGAGATGTATGAGTTCTTTTTAAATGTTGGATATTCATCCTTTATCAGATGTATCATTGGGAAATATCTTCTTTCTTTCAGCAGGATCTCTTTTCACTTTGTTGATGGCTTCTGTAGCTGTGCAAAAACTTATTATTTTGATATAGTCCCATTTATCTATTTTTTCTTTTGTTTCCTTTGCTTGAAAAAAATGTATCAGAAAAAAATATTGCTAAGAAAAATGTCCTACATGTCCCCTAAAGCAAGGGACATAAAGAAAAGAATAAACAAATGGCACCTCATCAAAATAAAAAGCTTCTGCATGGCTAAAGAAAACAGCACCAAATTACAAAGAGAACCAACAGTATGGGAAAACATATTTGCCAATGATATCTCAGACAAGGGCCTGATCTCCAAAATATATAAAGAACTCACATGACTCCACTCCAGGAAGACAAACAACCCAATTACAAAATGGGCAAAGGACTTGAACAGACACTTCTCCAAGGAAGACATACAGAGGGCCCAGAGACATATGAAAAGATGCTCAGCGTCACTAGCCATCAGAGAGATGCAAATTAAAACCACAATGAGGTACCATCTCACACCAGTCAGAGTTGCCAACATAAAAAAATCCACAAACAAATGTTGGAGAGGATGCGGAGAAAAGAGAACCCTATTGCACTGTTGTTGGGAATGCAGACTGGTGAGGCCACTGTGGAAAACAGTATGGAATTTCCTCAGAGAACTAAAAATGGAACTGCCCTTTGACCCAGCAATTCCGCTGCTGGGATTATACCCTAAGAACCCTGAAACACCAATCCAAAAGAACCTGTGCACCCCAATGTTCATAGCAGCACAATTTACAATAGCCAAGTACTGGAAGCAACCTAAGTGCCCATCAGCAAACGAGTGGATCCAAAAACTATGGTATATTTACACCATGGAATTCTATGCAGCAGAGAGAAAGAAGGAGCTTATACCCTTTGCAACAGCATGGATGTAACTGGAGAGCATTATGCTGAGTGAAATAAGCCAGGCAGTGAGGGACAAATACCATATGATCTCACCTTTAACTGGAACATAATAAATAGAAGAAAAAAGGAAACAGAATATAACCAGAGACACTGAAGTTAAGAACAATCTAACAATGGCCGGGGGGAGTGGAGAGGGGACAGTGAGGAGAGGGGATTACAGGAACTACTATAAAGGACATAAAGGTTCCCTTTTCACTAGGTTAATGTTTTCTTTAGCCATGCAGCAGCTTTTTATTTTCTTGAAGTTCCATTTGTTTATTCTTTCCTCTAAGTCCCTTGCTCTAGGGGATATAGTGGTGAAAATATTGCTGTGTGGAATATCTGCGATTTTCCTGCCTATGTTCTCCTCTAGGACTTTTATGGTGTCACAACTTATATTTAAGTCTTTTATCCACCTTGAGTTTATTTTTGTGTGTGGTGTAAGTTGGTGGTCGAGTTTCATTTTTTTGCATATGGCTGTCCAGATCTCCCAACAGCATTTGTTGAAGAGTCTATTTTTACTCCGTTTTATGCTTCTGCCCCCTTTGACAAATATTAATTGACCATAGTGACTTAGGTTTATTTCTGGGCTCTCTATTCTGTTCCATCGATCTATGCGTCTGTTCTTATGCGAGTACCAGACTCTTTTGATTGCAGTGGTCTTGTAATACAGTTTGATGTCAGGTATGGTAATCCCACATGCTTTGTTCTTTCTCAAAATTGCTGCAGCTATTCAGGTGATTTATGTTTCCATATAAATTTTTGAAGTGCTTTTTTATGTCTGTGAAATATGTTATTGATATATGAATAGGGATTATGTTGAATATAAATTGCTTTGGGTAGTATGGACATTTTGATGATGTTAATTCTTCCAATCCATGAACATGGACTAAGCTTCCATTTATTTGTGTCTTCCTTAAATTCTTTCTTCAGTGTTGTGTAGATTTCTGAGTACAGATCTCTTACACCCTTGATTAGGTTTATTCTGAGGTATTTTATTTTTCTTGTTGCTAGAGCACATGGGATTTTTTTTCCTGATTCTGTTTCTGATATTTCATTGTTGGTGTACAAAAATGCCTTCAATTTCTGTATATTAACTTTGTATCCTGCTGTTTTGCCAAATTCACTTATTAGATTGAGTAGTCTTTTGGTGGAGTCTATAAGATTTTCTATGTACACTGTCATGTCATCTGCAAACAATGACAGTTTTACTTCCTCCTTTACAATTTGGATGACTTTTATTTCTCCTTGTTGTCTGATTGCTGTGGCTAGGACTTCCAATACTATGTTGAATAGAAGCAGTGAAAGTGGACAACCTTGTTTTGTTCCTGATCTTAGTGGGAAAGCTTTTAGGTTTTGCCCATTGAGTGTGACATTGGCTGTAGGTCTCTCACATATGGCCTTTATTAGGTTGAGGAATGCTCCCTCTATTCCTATTTTGCTGACTGTTTTTATCATAAGTGTGTGTTGTACCTTATCAAAAGCTTTTTCTGTATCTGTTGATATGATCATGTGATTTTTGTCTTTCCTGTTGCTTATGTGATGTATTACGTTTATCAATTTGTGAATATTGTACCATACTTGAATCTCTGGGATGAATCCTACTTGGTCATGGTGTATGATCTTGTTAATGTATTGCTGGATGCAAGTTTGCCAATATTTTGTTGGGGATTTTAGTGTCTACATTCATCAGCAATATTGGGCAGTATTTTTCTTTCTTTGTTGTATCTTTACCTGATTTTGGGATCAGGATGATGCTGGCTTCATAAAAAGAGTTTGGGAGTCTTCCATCTTCTCGGATTTTTTTGGAGTAGCCTGTGAAGGATAGGGGTTAGCTCTTCTTTAAATGCTCTGTAGAATTCTCTTGTGAAAGCATTTGGCCCAAGGCTCTTGTGTGTTGGGAGTTTTTTTTATTATTGCTTCAATTTAGTCAGTTTTTATTGGTCTGTTCAGGCTTTCTGTTTCTTCTTCATTCAGTTTTGGAAGATGACATTTTTCTAGAAATTTGTCCATTTCACCTAGGTTTTCAAATTTCTTGGCATATAGTTCTTTTTAATAATTTCTTACAATCCTTTGTATTTCTGTGGTGTCAGTCGTAATTCCTCTTCTTTCATTTCTGATTGTGTTTATTTGGGTCCTCTCTCTTTTTTTATTGATAAGTCTGCTTAAAGGCTTGTTGATTTTGTTTATCTTTTCAAACAACCAGCTCCTGGATTTATTGATCCTTAGAATTGTTTCTTTAGTCTCTATGTTGTTTAATTCTGCTCTGATCTTGGTTCCTTCTTTCCTTCTACTTGCTCTGGGCTGTCTTTGTTATTGTTCCTCCAGTTCTTGTAGATGTAAGATTAGATTGTTTATTTGAAATGTTTCCATCTTTTCTAGGCAGGCCTGTATGGCTATGAACTTCCCTCTCACAACTGTCTTCACTGTGTTCCACAAGTTTTGGATTGTTGTGAGTTCATTTTCTTTTGTTTCCAGAAACTTTTTGATTTCTTCCTTGATCTCATTTTTAACCCATTCATTGTTTAGTAGCATGATATTCATCTCTGTGACTTTGAGTGTTTTTGAGTTTTTGCCTTGAGGTTGGTTCCTACTTTCAGTCCATTGTGGTCAGAGAAAATGCTTGACATGACTTCAATTTTCTTGAATTTGTTGAGGCTTATTTTGTGTCCTTTCATGTGGTCTATCTTTGAAAATATTCCATGTGCATTTGAAAAGAATGTGCATTTTGCTTCTTTGAGTTGAACCGCGTACTACATAGATCAGTAAGTCCATTTCATTTGGGGCATCGTTCAATGCCACAATATCCTTGTTGATATTTTGTTTGGAAGATCTATCTATTTTTGACAGCTGGGTGTTAAAATCCCCTACTATAAGTGTGTTGCTATCGATATCTTTCTTGAAGTCCTCATGTATTTTTCCTTATGTATTTGGGTACTCCTATATTGGATGCATATATATTTACAATGCTTATGCCTTCTTGAAGGATTCTTCCCTTGAGTATTATGAAATATACTTCTGGGTCTCTTTTTATGGACTTTGTTTTCAAGTCTATTTTGTCAGATGTAAGTATTGCTACCCTGGCTTTTTTCCTATCTGTTTGCTTGGAATATTTGTTTCCAGCCCTGCACTTTCAGTCTGTGTAGGTCTTTTGTTCTGAAATGGGTCTCTTGTAGGCAGCATATGTGTGGGTCATGTTTTCTTATCCATTCAGCTACCCTATATCTTTTGATTGGAGAATTTAATCCATTTATATTTAAGGTTCTTATTGATAGGTACTTATTCATTTCCATTTTACTGCCTTTGTACCTTTGTTCCTTTCTCTCTTACTGTTTTTCTTCCTCTTCTTAAAGCAGTCCCTTTAGCATATCTTGCAGTGCTGGTTTGGAGGAGGTGTATTCTTTGAGGCTTCTTTTGTCTGGGAAACTCCTTTTTTCTCCTCCCATTTTAATTGAAAGCCTTGCTGGATAGAGTAGTCTTGTTTGCAGGCCTTTGCTTTTCATTACTTGGAATATTCCTTGCCATTCCCTTCTGGCTTATAGTGTTTCTGCTGAGAACTCAACTACTGGCCTTTTCGGGGTTCCCTTGTATGTTACTTCCTGTTTCTCCCTTGCTGCATTTAAATTTTACCATTTTAATTTTGATGTGTCTTGCAGTGGGCCTCTTTGGGTTCCTCTTGATTGGGACCCTCTCTGCTTCCTGGACTTGCATGGCTTCTTCTCTCATCAAATTCGGGAAGTTTTCCTTTTTTTATGGAAAATATAGACATTTATTGAAGAAGATAGATACAAGATACAGAAAACATTGTATATAGGACGATAATGCCTCAGCCCCCTTCAAAGTAGACACCTTGGGACCTCACACAGTTCTCCCAAACTCCATCAGCTGCATTGTTGTATTTTTTTTTTTTTAATCTCATTGATAGTCTGAAATCTTTTCCCTTTCAAAGGTGATTTTAGTTTTGGGAATTGTGCATGCGTGAACAATGACGACTTCACTGTACTAGTCAGCGGGGGGCAGTAGATGCCATTGAGTGAGCATGTGTACTGTGTGCTCATTCAAAATGACTAAGTAGAGCAACAAATCTGCATCAAATTAGGGAAGTTTTCAATCATTACCTTCTCTAACAGGTTTTCTACCCCTTGCTCCTCTTCTTCTCCTTCTGTTTTCCTTATTATATGGATATTGTTATGCTCCATGTTTTCTTGCAGTTTCCTCACCACCTCTTTGTTTTTGCTTAGTCTCTTTTCCTTTTCTTGCTCTTTCTGGGTGTTTTTTTCTACCTTGTCCTCCAGCTTGCTCATTTGATCCTCCTCTTCATCCAGCCTGCTTGTAATTCCTTCTAGTGTGTTTTTTATTTCTGAGATTTTGTTGTTCATTTTTTCCTTGTTTTTGTTTATAGTTTCTATTTCCTTTTTCATAATGTTGTAGTTCTCACTCAATTCCTTGTATTTGTCTGTGAGTTCCTTGAGAATCCTTATAACCATTATTTTGAATTCTATATCTGATAGTTTGCTTACCTCCATTTCATTTGCCTATTTTAGTGGGGAGTCTTTTATGCCTTTTGATTGCAGGTTCTTTTTTTTGTATCCCCATTTTAAGTGACTCTTTAGTTTGTTTCTACTCTTCCTGATGTTTTGCTTTGCTAGCTATCCATGTACGCTGAACTTCTATGATAAGAATTCTATGGGATTCAGTGGTGTGGTCTCTTTGATCTCCTTGTCTGGATGCTCTAGGTTTGTCCTTTTCTTCTCTTTGTCTAGGCTTTCTTGTTGTACTGGGGTTTTACCTTCTGGTGGTTCCTTTGTTGGTGGGTTCTCTCCTCCCGCGGGTATACTGATGATCACAGCTCCCACCTAGTCTTGTATGTCATCAGTGGCAGGGGTTAGGCAAAATGGATTAAAACAGAGGGAAAGTATTCTATGGGATTTAAAGTACCATCAAGAAGAGAAGAGATAGACGATCCTTTGGAGAAGTAAAGCATTTACCAAAATATTTCACCCAACTAGCCAGTTTTTATAAAAGATGAAAGAGAGATAAGACTCTTCTTAGTGGGGAGGAGTACTGTGAGCTGAATACAGAAAACAGAGCACCTGTGCAAGGTTAGGTGATGAGATATAGTGAGAGTAAAGGATAGAAAGCAGGCATAGTGTGCAAGAGAATAGAGTTAACCACAACAATAATAATGCTCAGGAATAAAGTGAAATGGGCTAAGATCATGGAGGGTTGCTGTGTAGTATGTACAATTGTGTGGAACAAGAATTATTTACAAGAGTGCTGGAACAGCAATAATATAACAAGAAATATATGATTTGGATAACCAGAATAGAAAGTACACAATCAAGAGTACTGTGTTATTGGAACATGAATGAAGTGAAAGAAGGAAAATTAAAATACAATAAAGAGAGAATAAGGAAAACTAGTCAAACAATGCAATTAAACAGAGAAATAAAATGAAGAAAACTAAACATAAGGAGAAGAAATTTTTAAAAACTAATAAAATAAAAGTAAGAATAATGAAAAATAATAATACACATAAACAATAAAATGTCAGCTTTATGGGAGAGCAAAGTGACATTTGTCTCAGTTTCTCAGTTTTGGGGGTTAGCCTTGTGCTCTCCTTTGGATCTGTCTCTGGACCTTTCATAACTCTACATCTTATTTTCTCACTGGGAGGAAGAAAAAAAGTAAAACAAGAGTGAGGAAAGAAAAAAATAATAATAAGCTTCCTGCTGACTTTAAACCCATTGAGTGAGTTCTGCAGGTATTCCTGGATATCACAGGAAGAAGGGGGCTAGGCTTCGCTTTTCTCCCTTCATATATTTTTGCAAGGATTGGGACCAGGTCTGGGCAGCAATATTCACAGTTGCCCAGCCTCCAGCCCAGGTCCTCCATGAGCTTCCAGGCTGAAACCAGCCACTCTGTTTCTGGGGCACAGCGCAAGTCAAGCCCAGGCACATGGCTCCGATCAGCCACTCAGTCTCTGGGCATGCAGTGCAGGTCAGGCATTGGCACATAGCTCAAATCACCCTCTGAGCAAGCCAGCCACTGCTCCAGAGTTCCTTACAAAGCCTTGCCCACTGTTCTTAACAACCACACAGCTTTTCACATACCCCAACTTTCTAACCAGTCTGGAGAGTATCTGGGTCAGGGTCCAACATGGCCCAACTCTTTCCCCTTCTCTAGGTGTCGCCTGGCACCCCAATTTCTCTGTTAGTGACCTAGCCGGCATCCACAGTCCCAGGGGGTGAATACCACCTCTTTGTGTCTCCCACTTCGTGTCTATTCCCCCCAGCAACTTCCAGCATCCAGGTCCCTCCTGGTGTTGGGCTGCCCTCTCTGCTCCGGTAGGGGAGGGAGTTGGTGATCTAACTTTCCTCCCCATATCTTGAGGCAGGCGTGGGGCTGGGGGCCACAGTGGCCTAGGTACCTGCACAGATCCCATGGACCTTACTGTCCCAGCACAATCTCCTCACCATCTGTTTTTCTATGTCTTTTACACTTTTTGGCCTCCAAACTTCATACAAGCTGGGATTCTATTGACTGTTCACTCTGTTCCTCAGAAGATCGGCTAGGTGTTCCAGCTGGGCACAGGGAGAACTGGGCTCCGCTCCCACCTACCTCGCTGCTAACTTGCTCCTTATACATTTGTTTTTATGCCAGTATCTATTCAGGATCCTTTGCGGTTCCATATAAATTTGTGAATTATTTGTCCTAGTTCTGTGAAATATGCCGTCAGTATTTTGATAAGAATTGTGTTAAACCTATAGATTTCTTTGTGTATTGTGAATATTTTAACAAAGTACACCATGGTATATGTTTCTATTTATTTCTGTCTTCTTCAATTCCTTTTTAGTGTCATAATTTTTTGAGTACAGGGCTTTTATATCCTTGTTGAAATTTATTCCTAACTTTTTTTTTCTGATGCAGTTGTAAATGGGATTGTTTTCTTAGGTTCCCTTTCTAATAGTTCATTATTGGTATATAGAAATGCAACCAATTTCTGGGTAATTATTTTGTATCTTTCTATTTTACTGAATTTATTTGTCAGTTCTAGTAAGTTTTGGTGGAATTTTAGGGTTCTCTATATACAGCATCATGTCATCTATAAATAATGACAGTTTTACTTCTTCCTTTCCTGTTTGGATTTTTAAATTTCTTCTTCATATCTGACTTCTGTGACTAAGACTTCCAGTACTGCATTGAATAAGAGTGGTAAAAGTGAACATCCCTATGTGTTCCTGATATTCCCCACTGAGTATATGTTAGCTGTGGGTTTATCATATATAGCCTTTATTATGTGGAGGTATGTTCCCTCTATTCTCACTTTTCTAAGAGTTTTTACCAAATGTGGGATTTGGATTTTGTCAACTGCTTTTTCTGCATTTATTAATATGATCATATGATTTTTACCCCTTATCTTGTTTATGTGATATATCACATTTATTGGATTTGTGAATATTATACCAATCCTGTATTCCAGGAATAAATCCCATTTCATCATGATGTGTGATTTTTTTAAATGTATTGCTGAATTCAGTTGTCTAATATTTTGTTGAAGATTTTTGCATTATGTTCATCAAGAATATTGGCCTATAATTTTCCTTCTCTGTGGTGTCTTTATGTGGTTTTGGAGTTAGGATAACGCTGGCCTCGTAAAATGAGCTTAGGCATTTTCCCTCCTCTTAAATTTTTTGAAATAGTTTGAGAAGGATAGGTACTCTTTTTTGAATGTTCAGCAAAATTCACCTGTGAAGCTATCCAGTACACATTTGTTTGTTGGAAGTTTTTTTATTAATATTTCAATTTCATTAGCTTTAATTAGTCTGTTCAGATTTTGTTTCTTCTTGATTCAGTATTGAGAGATTGTATGTTTCTAAGAATTTATCCATTTTTTTGAGATTGCCCAATTTTTTGGCATATATTTGTTCATAATATTTTCTTATAGTCTCTTGTTTTTCTGTGCTGTCAGTTGTTACTTCTCCTTAATTTCTGATTTTGTTTATTTGAGTCCTCTTTTTTTCTTAATGTCTGTTAAAAGTTATCAATCTTATTTATCTTTTTGAAGAACCAGTTATTGGTGTCCTTGATCTTTTGTACTGTTTTTCTTTAAATAATCTTATGTCATTTATTTCTGCCCTAATCTTTATCGTTTCCTTTCTTCTACTCACTTTTGGCTTTATTTGTTGTTCATTTTTTCTAGTTCTTTTAAATGTAAGGTTAAATTTTTTATTTCAGGTTTTCCTTATTTCTTGAGGTATGCCTATAGTGCTATGAGTTCCCTCTTAAAACTTCTTTTGCAATGTTTCATAGATTTGGGGTTGGTGTGTTCTCATCTTCAATTGTTTCAAGGTATCTTCTGTTTTCTTCCTGATCTCCTTGTTAACCTATTCATTGTTTTGTAACATGTTTTTTAGCTTCCATATGTTTATGCAATTTTGAGTTTATCTCTTGAGATTAATTTCTAGATTCATACCATTATGGTCAGAGAAGATGCTTAATATGATTTCAGTCTTCTTAAATTTATTGAGACTTGTTTTGTGTCCTAACATGTGTTCTATCCTAGAAAATGTTCAATGTGCACTTGAAAAGAATGTATATTCTGCGGCTTTGGTGTGAATGCTCTAAAAATGTCAATTAAATTCATTTTCTCTAGTGTGTCATTTATAGCTACTATTTCCTTGTTGTTTTTCTAGAAGATCTATCCATTGATGATAACTGAGTGTTAAAATCCATCAAAATTGTATTTGTATTTAGGTGCTCCTAAGTTGTGTGTATAAATGTTTAACAGTTATATCCCTTTGTTGGATTGGTTCCTTTATCATTATGTAGTGTACTTCTTTGTCTTGTTTTGTGTAAGTTATGTGAGTCCTTCTATTGTAGTTGAGTCTTGATTACTTTTGGCCTGCCTATGCGAGAGGCTAACCCTCAGGCTGGCTGACTGTGAGGATTAACCCGAAACACAGTGTCCAGGCAGGCTGCTGTGCAAGTGCTGATTCTATGAAGAAGAATTTGCCTCAGCAGGGTCTGGTGCCTACTGAGATCTCTTTTTGGATGTTCTGCTTGTAGAGCTAATTGGATCCTGCTCTGATATTGTCTAAAGTCCACCACTGGGTGTGTTTTTTCTAGGGCCTCTTAGGACAGACTCTGGTGCAGGTCAATGTCAGATGTTTCCTGTGACTGGCTCCAGCCTACCTGTTTTGAGCTACAAAGTGATCCTCAGCTTGTGGCTGCCTCTTCTGGGTTTTGGTGTGCATGAGAAAGGGGTTGAGACTCCATGCTCCTCACGGGGGACCTGTGCAGCTGAGGTAGTCCTCTGGTATCTCAGCCACCTCCTCTGAGAGCGAGGCCAGCCCTTTTCCTTTTTCCATCTTTCTTAGCGGTCTCAATGTGGCTTCTGTAAATCCTTGGTTATAAAACCTCTGTTCAGATAGTCTTCTATTGGTTATTTAGGTTGATTGTTCTATATTTTAGCTGCAATTACAGTTTGGTCCTGGGGGATGGTGAATGTAACTCCCACCTTCTCTGCCACCATTTTCAATCTGTCTGAAAAATGTCTCTTCAAATGAAATATTTCATGAAAGTTCCATGTGTACATGGCTAGATTAAAATGAAGCAGGGACTAGGAGCTCCCCCCCACTCAGATTATCCTCATCTCCGCAGATAGCAGGGCACCATGACATAGTTTGAAAAACAGGCACTTCCTCATTTTATTCATGTGACATCAGAGCAATTGAAGCCCAGAGCAGTGAAGTGATGTATCCAAGATCATACAGTAAATATATATCTTTGTCTACTTCTACTGTATCAATCTGTGTCTGTCTAATCATTATTATTAAGTTCATTTAAATTTTCTTGTGGAAATATTTCATATGTCCCAAGTAAATTTTAAGCAAGCATTTAAATGCCTGAGTCCTATGTTTAAAACGTATCCTTCCCTAGCTCTTCTTGGATATGCAAAATTAGCAGTTGCCAATTTAACAAACTGACTGACATGAATGCCTCCTAAGTTGTGAGAGCGTAGAAATTGGAAGTGATCTTTTGAGGTGTAGCATGTTAAATTCTTTTTCCCCTCAGTAAAAGTCATTGAAAACCCAAGTGTAATTTCTAAACCTCAGGCTTACTTCCATGAAACCAGACAGAAGGAAAACAGTAGCATCAACTGCTTCAACTTTCATTCCTTTCCATGTCCCATGACCCTCTTCAAGTTTAGTTGCTAATTCGCACTAAAATAACCTGCAAGCAGGTGAACAGCTGGACATATTAGTAATAAAGAGACTAAATAATTGGCAAACTAGGCAACTGAACCCAGATGGGCAACTAAATGATGCTCTGAAGAATAATTTTGTGGTCATCTTCTCTATATTTTTATTTTCTCTAAACAAGGAACTCCCTATAAATGAACTTTAAAAGCAAATACCCAAGGACGATTGGAGTGGGGAGTGAAAATAGTCATGCTACCACATAACAGCCTCCCCCATTTTAACCATCTGAGTGACGAGAGTGAAGTCCCCACTCAGTGCTGTGTGTGAGACGTGGGGTCACGCTGGCTTTGCCATGATCCCCGTCTTTTGTTATATATAGCCTGAACACTGGGACTGGGAAAAGCACAACAAAAGGCCTGTATCAGTCAGGGTTCTCTAGAAAAACAAAACCAATAGGAGATACACATTTACTTACTTATTTCATTCATTCATTTATTCAGAGGAATTGGCAAACATGATTACAAAGATTGAGAATTCCCAAGATCTGCAGTCCAAAGGCTTGAGAACCAGAAGAGCGGATGGTTCAAGTTCCAGTCTGAGTCTGAGTCCAAATGCAGAAGAACAATGTCTCAGCTTGACCATCAGGCAGAGAGAGTGAATCCTGTCTTGTTCAGCTTTTTGCTCCATTTGGGCCTTCAGAGAATTGGATGAGGCCCATCCACACTGAGGTGGACAATGTACTTTACATTGATTCAAATGCTAACCTCATCCACACTCTTACACACATCCCAAAATGATGTTTCACCAAGCATCTAAGCACCCCATAGTCCAATCAAGTTGACACACATATGTAACCATCACACAGCTTGAGGACAGAATAAAATCCTCAGCGGAGGTAGCTGAAAGTCTATTGCTACGGAGACAGACTGGAATCTATCTCACTGGGAGTCCATCTTACAGAGATCATTCTTGGATCCAAAATGTCTGCGGATGAGGCCACTCTGATGGCTCCTAGACTTGACTTTATCATTCCTCTTGAAAAAGCCATTGTTGATATAGGAAGAAATATGGTTTTTGAACACTAACACCCATTAAGGATGAAAAAGTGTCTGAAGCAATTTTATGTTCTTTTGGTTAATAGCAAATTCAGGGAGATGGGGAGAGAAAATTTGGAAACATTTTTGTCTCATGACGATTTGGCAAGAGAAACGGCATGCTCTTGGCAGTTTCATGTAGCTTCGATGGCATAATAAGAGGACACCAGTTTCAGGCTTTCTTCTGGAAGTAAGGTCCCAGGGCATGGAAAAGACTCAAAGGCTGATTTTTCTTTAAAATAAGTTGATTCTATGCTATTAATGAAAACTCTGTTTCTCATATGAAGCTGCTTTAGAATATAAAAAGCCTGGAGGAGTCTATCCCTTTGCAAAATTTGGCAAGCAAATATAAGACAGGAGTATTTAATGATCATCTTAAAAGAAGTTTTGCTGTTCTGGTTAGTCTAAGTTAGCCTTTTCAGCATGTGATTTGAAAAAGATCCATAATTCACTCATTTTCCTAACTTGCTTCAAGCAATCATAATTTTCCATTGACTTAGAATTTCTCCATCCCCGGACAAACACCAGTGCAACAGAAAATCAGTAAGTCTGAATGGCAGCTGAATTAAAATATTATTCCTTTAATACTGTATTATAATGTATATTCAGACAAGGATTATCCCCACTTACTAAACAGCAAGTTTTTGGCATAGTTCATCCGTAAGTCACCTGTCAAGACTCTGTGGGAAGCAAATTTACCTCAAAACCAGCTTAAATTAATAATGTAAAACAGAAACTATAAAAATAAAAAACTAACCTATTATTAAAAAAAACAGCAATGTGTTTGGTTCTAGATTTAGTTTTAAGTAAAAAATCAGAATATTAAATTGTCTGAAAGTATCCTGCCATCCTCCTCCTGATCCTCTAGTATACTCACAAAGCAAGTGTCATGTTTGTGCTGGATTGGGTAAATTTAGGAAACAAATTTGAGTTATAGGGTGTTACAGGCTTTTGGAAGAAAGAAAGTGCTGTCAGAATAGAAGATGTTGTTCTTAACTTTTTCCATGACACTTGTCTATTAGACTACAGTTTGTGACCATGTTTTATAGTTGGCTGACTGCTCTCTCCTTCCCCCAATCCCTGCCCTCTTATTAAACAAAATACTTGCATGTTCTGGGAAGTGTTGGCAACTCACCCATGTCACTGTCATCCAGGCAGTGCTGTGATGTGGTGAAAAAAATCCCAAGGCTGGAACTTCAGAACAGCTAAGCAACTGTGGGGTATGTGCAGTGGGCTCTGCACAAGCCCCATGCCAGATGCTGGTGTGGGCCAATGGCAGCAAGGGACAGCTGTGGGGAAAGAAGTATACTGCAGCTTCACCTGCAAGTGCTAAAATACCTTCTCTCCCTCTCCCCTCTATTCTCACCAAGACTCCTTGGCTATTTCTGCCAGCTATTCATCTGTTTTTCCATCTCTAACCAACTTGTCTCTATTTCACCACCTCAGATTCATTTATTCAACAAATATTTATTAAGCACCTACTATGCAAGGCACACACTCTTCACCACACCTCAGTCTGTCCTTCATCCTCACTTCTTCCTGAAACTGGTCTGGACTAGGTCACCTATTTATTGTTAAACTCACAGATACATTTCCAGTGCTCTCTCTCTGCAGCATCTGAAAGTGTTGATCTCTCTGCATTTCATAAAACATTCTCATCCTTTGCCTTCCTTAATAACCCTCTCTCCTCATTTTGCTCCTTCCTTGGATGACTTTTTCTTGGTCTCTTTCTTGTTTCTTGTCATTTTGCTGCCTCTTCAGTGTTCATATGCTCCAGGATTACATTATTAACCTTTTTTCAAGTCTACACACCCCTGTGGATAACCCCATGTCTTCTTAAGGCTTCAGCTAAATTTACTCTGAGGGCTAAATTTCCAGCCCACATCTCTCTCCTGAACTCCAGACATATTTAGTCAACTGCTTGCACAATACAACCATCTGTTCCAATTACTACAGCTGCATAGCAAGTCATCCCAAACATTAGTGCTATAAAAGAACCATTGGTTGGGTCACAAACTCAGTACACAACAAAGATAGTTGTTTCTGCTGTATGATGTCTGGAGCCTCATCTGAGATGACTTAAAGGCTGGAATGATTTAATAAATGGAAACTGGAATCATCAGGAAATTTCTCCATTCACATGTATAATGGTTGATGTCTGTGATATTTTACATGAGTGTTGGCTGGGACCTCATCTGGGACTGTCAGCCAGAATACTTACAATGGCTTCTCCATGGGGCCTAGACTTCCCCATAGAATGGCAACCTCAGGTCATTAGAATTCTCAAATGGCAGCTCAGGACACCAAAGATGGATGTCCCAGCTAACAATGCAGAAGCCATGTTGCCTTTTATGACCTAGCCACAGAGAGCACTCAGTGTCACTTCCATCACTTTATATTTGTGACTAGCAAGTCCCAAGCCCACCGATATTCAAAGAGAGAGGATTCGACTCTATTTGGTGACAGGGAATGGTGGCCAGACTGTAAAAGATCATGTAGGACAGGAGCTATTGTTGCAGTTGTCTTTGGAAAGTACAGTTCGTCACATCACTCCTCTCCACCCCCATCCTCACGGTTCTCCAACTATATTATGTATCACAGTGCTTCATACACCCCTTCTCTCCATGCTTTTGCACATACCATTCCCTCTGACTAGACTGTCTTTTCCTACCTGCTAGCCCCCCTACCATCTGATTGATTGATATTCCAATGTTTTATTGAGTGTAGGCATCTGAAGTATAGCAAAACATGGATTATCTGTAGATTCAAAAAGGAGCAAGCCACATTGCCCTCACTGTCAAATGTGACAGAGATTACTGAAGTATCATAAGAGTAATATGGTTCCTGGAAGCTTCTACAGTTTGGAGTAGGGTCTTAGTCATGCAAAAAGCAAAGCTGTTCACATTAGAGACTTTGCATTTCACTGAAGGTACAGAGTATTTTAATTTTAAAATGAATAAAAATAATTCTGTTTGTAGAAGATTCCCATCCTCCCAACTTTGTCCCTTTAGTTTTCAGAAATTTTAATTAAAAAAAATCATATACCTTTTGGAAATTGTACATTTATCTAAGTAATAACTAAAATTTATTTATTCTTCTATTGCTGGGATGTATTAAATTTGAAGAGGATATTATCTCCACTTTCATCAATACCTATTTCTGCCTTGTCTGTACTTTTAAGCAGCCTTGACCAAATTTTCAGAAACTTCCTCTTGAAAATATTTATATTTCATTACTTCAACCATAATGAATCATTTTTCAAAATCTGTGTGAGTCTTCTGCAGCTTGAGGAGCCTCCATGCCCTCCCTGAGTACAGGACACACTTCATCTGGGCCTGCAGTGAAAGAGCATTCTGGTTGGAGTGTTGCAAACCCAGCCTTAATGAACTTTGGCAAAGCACTTTGTGTCTTGTTCTTTTTCAGATACTTCTGTCTCTCCTCAGCACTCAATTCTTGCAACTAGCATTCCAACATCCCACTGAAAGGAATAACCAAGGCACCTGGGTCATACCTGTCCACTCATTCATTAATTTTTATCAACCATTTGTTTTTCCTTCTAATGTAGTCCTTTCCAGAAGGATTAACCAAGTAGACTATTATTTTTAAAGTCAGAAGTAAGTTATTCAGCACTTTAATCTCTTTGTCATTCCAATCATGATAGAAGCAAACAGGTTCTTTTGATCTATAGCCCAGGATTTGACTTTGCACATTATATCAAATTCAGGTTTTGTTTTTTTATCTCTTCCTCTCACAGCCCCTTCTTCCAGTTCATCTATAATGAGCCAATCATTTCCTCATCTTTAAGCTGAAGCTCTTTGTGTATTACTTCTGTCTCAAATAGGAGCTACACGTCCTTCAACATGCATGGCATCATCTTCAAAAGCACGTGTTAGATGAAAGATTCCATCACAGGCACTAATGTGAGTAAAAAGGCATTTCCCAGGCCTTGGCCATTGTGAGCCCCTTTTACAAGACCAGCAATATCCCCTACATTTAGAAAGGCAGGAGTCTTGCCTGCTGGTCTGTGGTACTGGCAAAGAAAATCACACCTTTCATCTGGCACAGGTACTCTGCTGTCATTAGGATCAATAGTGCAGAATGGGAAGTTTTATGCTGAAGACTGACTATTGTTTCACGCATTGAAGAAGGTAGATTTCCCAACATTTGGCAATCCGACAATAAAAGGAGGTTCCAAATCTTCCAATGATTGGGGTGGTTTAATTCCATCACCTCCCCTTTTGGGAGACATTGTGCTCAAAGCGGTGTGGGAATGGAGTCCCAGAGGCAGTGGCAGATGGGTCTTACTGACAGCAGGAGACAGGGAGAAAGGATGAAAGAGAGTGAAGACCAGTCACTTCCACAGAGCAAAACACTTAATAGCAGTGGTGGTGGAACAGGAGGGTGGATCACCTGGCATCACCTGTGTGCAGGTGCCCTGCCCTGCCACTAACTGATTTTTAAATCTAACTTCTATCTGTCCTTCAAGCCTCATCTTAAATGCCAATTTATTCAGACCCAAGATCACTTATAGGAGAAATACAGTGACTATCACCTCATCTTGCTTTCCTCCCTCTTGGTTCCCTTTATTTATCCAACAACTGGATGTGGGGAGGAACATCCCATGCCTGAATTCTGAGTTACTTAACCTAGTTCAAAGTCTGGTTCCACCATGTGCTGATTGTGCAAACTTGAGCAATTTGTTTAACCTCATAAAGCAGGGGTGTCAAACTCATTTTCACCGGGAGCAACATCAGCCTCGTGGTTGCTTGCAAAGGGCTGAATGTAATTTTAGGACTGTATAAATGTAACTACTCCTTAACAGTTAAGCGAGAGCTTGGTGCTGCCGCTGGGTAGAAACAAGGTGCTGGGCTGGATAAAACAAGGTGGAGGGCTGGATTTGGCCCGTGGGTCTTGTGTTTGTCACCTGTGTCATAAAACTTTAGTTTGCACATCTATAAAATGAGGAAATTATTCTATTACCACATGGAACTGAGGGTTAAATGGAATGATGCAAAGATATTAGCCTAAAGTTGCTTTAGTAAAAACTAGTCATTATATCATCCTGAGACTAACTGTATGGGTTAAAGTTTACTTTTAAGAACTGACGACTTAATGCAAACATTTCCCCTCTAATTCTAAGGAGCTATATTGCTCAAAGAAAATGAAAGGAAAAAAATAACCTTTTTGAAATACCTTTACTATAAAGGCATCCATTGTCTGTGTTTCTATACTTTTTTTGTTTTAATGGTTATAATTTATGTACATTCAGTAGTTAAACAGCTAGTTTTAAGTACAAGCATTTGCATATGATGTTCTATATTTAGCATAGCTCATTATTTCTCTCCAAGTATATGCTTTTACTCCTACCATTATGAGAGAGAATCTTTCTGCTTTCAAAAAGACACTTGCCCTAGCTGTCTCTCCTATGAAGTGCATCTCACCTTCTTCTTGTACCATTGGTCCAAGAAAAGCAGCAAATTCAGCATAATTACTACCTGCATTTGACTTTTCTTTCTCTCCATTAATCACTGTGCTTGGCACTCACCATGCATGGTTTTGGTCTGCTCTGAAGATTAAATACAAGGTTCCCCAACATTTTCCTTGTGTAGGAAATAGTCCCTGGTGAAATATTTGCAGTGAAAGAAGCACATTTTTGTAGTGATTTCAAGGTGTTATTGATGCAGGCATTCTGAGGGTCCCAGGGTCTGGGTATTCTGTGGGTTCTTGGCCTCACACAGAAAAGAATTCAAACCATAGGCAGCTTTAAAGTGAAAGGGAGTTTATTAGTTAAGCAATGAGACAGAGAATGGGCTACTCCATAAACAGAGCATCCCCTCTTCAGTGGACTTTGCTTCCTTTATTGAGATTCATTTAATCAGGGGATAGGGTTTTCATTAAGGAGAGGAATGTTCAGGATTTTCCCTGGGAAAGGGGTGGAGATCTCTCAGAGGAGCTCCAGGGGCCACATTGTGTCCTTATATGGGCTTTCCATTTCCAATCACAGTGGTGTGAGGTGTGTCATTTACCATGCTAATGTATACAGCCATGTATATTGAGGCTAGGGGTTACTGGTAGGTGAAATTAGGCACCATGTTGGATCAGCTGGTCTCTGCAAGTTTTAGTCATAAAACCAGTGGGGGGTGGTCATCCTTCTTCTTGACAGTTTCTGTCACTTTTATCAATTGCAGCTGTTCTGCCGTATACCCTATCTTGGTATTTTGGTTTTGTGGTATTTTTGTTTTTTATGTTTTTGTTTTGTTTCTTCTCATTGATTTTTTCTAACTTACCAGTCAGTTACTATTTGCACAGCTTGTGTAGTTGGGCTGTTTGTTTTATGCATCACTGTGTCAAGGAAGGGAAGCTTTCAATGTTTAAAGGCCATACATGAAATAGGCTGAAATTCCAGCTCTATACCTGTTTGAGCAGAGTACATAAAATAAATAAGAGCAATTGAGAAATCATTACAGGGAGATAGACATTGGCTATCTGTATAAATAGAGACATTCAAAGAATGACATGAGTCACCTGCCTTAAGGAGGCAATGAGGTCTCTGTATGGGCTTTTTCAATCACTGGTTAGTCAGCAAATTGAAAGAAAAGTTAAAAAATTAGTGAATAATTGAATTAAGATGGTTTATTCTTCCAAGATTGTATAATAAAATTCCAAGGAATATATACTCCACTACAATTGCTGGACAGGCCCTCAAAACTGCATTGTCTGGGATTTAGAGAAAAATAGAACTTGAAGAGCAATCTCTGTCGATGAAAAATTTAATGGTCTCCATTTATTGTGAAGGTGAGAAGTTTAAGTGTGACTGAGACACAGAGAAAGGAGAGAACCCAGAAAAATGGCATATTCTACAGCTGTTTGAGTCTTCACCAAATACCTAGAGAGAGCCTATATATTAGAATTCTCTTAATCTGTTCTTTTAAATTCAAAATCAGGTTTGTCTCCATCACCAATACTGTGCACTTGTCCTCAGTCATCCCTTTAGTACTCAGACTGGAGATGTTGTGTTAGCAGATTAACCAAGGAGGCAAAGCAGGCTGACAAGAATGAGTACACAGGAAGTTACAAAAAGGGGTGGAACACATATAGAGACATCGCCACCTCATCCATTCTTGTAGGAAACAGTATTGGGTGATCTGGGCTGCGACCCTGTGTGCCTCTTGTGTAACAAGAGTCACCTGTGATAGAAGTTGTTTTCAATCCGTAAAACCACAACCCATCCCTGTGCCTCGATATCACCATAAGAATTTAAATAGTGTTTAAAGTGGGAATGTGGTCACAGGATTTCAAAGCCAAAAAGGTAGTTGCAAAATATTTAATCCAATCATTATATTTTACAGGTCTCAATTTAATGTCACTTCTTCAAATAAACTTTTTCTAGATTTCTGGACTACATTGAGTCTCTTTTACATGCTCCACAACACACTGTTCTTTCACTTAATAATACTTAATATGATTATAACTAAAAATAAATTGTATAATAATTTGCACAAAATCTGTATCCCCAATAATCTTCATGTTCCAAAAGGAAAAGGATTGTATCTCAGAGTTCTTGACATCAGGTGCTCAATTCTTTTCTGTTTAATTAGTTACATAAAAGCTGAATTCACATAAATTGAGAAAAAAAATATTAAGTGAATGTCATAGTCCCAACACATACCTCATTTCCAATACCCAGTGCAGTGTTGTAGTTTGGATGAAGAAAAATAAAATGAAGGAGAATTGAGGAAGTTTATCTGTTACCTCAGGTTTTCCAAGAGTCTATGAAATAACAAAGTATGCATGCTTCATCTCATTTCAGGATGCTTTTATCTACCCATCCCCACGTATTAAATAAACATTTCTTTAGTGCCTATAAGAGTAAGACACAAAATTAAATGCTGGAGATACAAATAGTGAAAAAAATAGTGAGCAAGACAAACTTGTTTCTGCCATGTACTTGTGCACTAATGGTTTGCCTCTCTAGAACACTGTTCCCAGGTCTGCACATGACTGGATCCTTCCCCTCATTTACGTAATGGCTTAAGTGTCACCTCTTTAGATATGATGTCCCTAACCATCCCTAGTCACTGTCTATCCAACAATCATGTTGTATGTTCTCTATAGAACTTAACACTTTCACATTTTTCTTTATTCTTCATTTAATTATATTGTTGTGTATCCTTCTCCCACACGAATACATATTCATCCAAACTAGACTTCAGGCTCCATGAAAGCAAGGGCCCTGCATTTTATTCATTAAATCTTCAGTGCCTATATTAATATCTATTCATCCATGAATATGTGTTAAATGCAATAGTGGCCTAGATCACATGTGATTGTGGCCTAGAATGTGATGTATAGCTGGAGGACACTGAGAGTGAAAAGTAACCCAAGAGCCTGAGAATATCCTTACAAAAATTCTGCTAATTTTTTACCACTTTCAAAGTTTTCCCTTGAAATCAGTTTGCTATACATTCCTATTCCCTTTTACACAGGATAATTTTTTTTATCTGCACCCGAGGACATGATTATTGATTTTAGAGAAAGCGGAAGGAAAGGAGAGAGAGGGAGAGAAATATCAGTGTGAAAGAGAAATATCAATCAATTGCTTCTTGTATATGCCCCAACATGGAACCAAACCCACAACCTAGACATGTGCCCCAACAGGGGATCAAACCTATAACCTTTCAGTTTATGGAATAATACTCCTACCAACTGAGCCACGGCAGCCAGGGCACATAATAACTTCTTTTATCCATAACAAGGATGACCACTTTCACAACTTCTATTCAATGTTGTACTGGAAAGTGCTAACCAGAGAAATTAAACAAGAAAAAAATAAAAGACATCAGCCACATTGAAAAGGAAGAAGAAAAATGTCTGTTTGCAGACAACATGATCTTATATGATCTTATATGTAGAATACCCAAAAGATTTCACAAAAATAAAAACTGTCACAACTAATAAACAAATCCAGAAAAATTTCAGGATACAAAATCAGCATACAAAAATCAGTTGTATTGATTTTTGTTAGTTCTATACACTAACAATAAACAATGCAAAAAGGAAACAATTCTACTTATAATAGCACTAAAAAGAATAAAATACCTAGGAATAAATTTAATCACGCAGGCAAGACTTATACTCTGAAAATTATAAAAACAATGCTGAAGGAATTAAAAACACAAGTAAATGGAAAGTCAACCTGTGTTCATGGATTGGAAGATCTAGTATTATTAAGATATTAAGATTACCCAAAGCAAATGGATTGGAAGATCTAATATTATTAAGATGTTAAGGTTACCCAAAGCAAGCTACGGGTTTAATTCAACCTCTATCAAACTTCAAACAGCATTTTGTGAAGAAATAGAAAAATCCACTCTAAAATTCATGCCAAATCTCAAGGAACTCTGAATCACCAAAACAATCTTGAAAAAGATGACCAAAGCCAAAGGTCTCATACTTACTGATTTCAAAACTAGCTTAAGACAGACATATAAACCAATGAAATAAAATAGAAAGCCAGAAATAAACCCTCACTTATATGACCAAATAATTTTCTTCAAGGATAGCAAGACCATTCAGTGGGAAATGATCAGCTTTTTCAATAAATGATTTTAGGAAAACTAGATATCTACATGCAAAAAAAAAAAAAGAAGAAGAAGAAAAAGAAATTGGACCTTTACCTTGTACCATATACAAAAATAAATAAAAAGCTGATCAAAGACCTAAACCTAAGAGCTAAAACTATAAAGAAACTAGAAAACATAGGGGGAAAGTCTTCATGGCATTGGATTTGGCAATGATTTCTTGAATATGACACCAAAAGCACATGTGACAAAAGAAAAAAGTAGATAAACTGGACTACACCAAAGTTAAAAACTCCTGTGCATCAAAGACATAATCAACAGAGTAAAAAGGCATCCTCAGAATGGAATAAAATATTTGCAAATTATATATCTGATATGGGTTAATATCCAGAATACAAAAAAGCTCCTGTAAATCAAGATTAAAAAAATGACCAGATTAAAACTTGTGCAGAGGACTCGAGTAGATATTTCTCCAAATATGATATACAAATGGCCAATAGGCATATAAAAATGCTGAACATTGCTAATCATTAGGGAAATACAATCAGTACCGTTAGATAATCATCTAATATTCATTAACATGATTACTTTTTTTAAAGTGTTTATTTATTTATTTTTAGAGAGGGAAAAGGAAGGAGAAAGAGAAGGAGAAAAACATCAATGTGTGGTTGCCTGTCACGCGCCCCTTACTCGGAACCTAGCCCGAAACTCAGGTAGGTGCCCTGACTGGGAATTGAACAGGTGACCCTTTTGATCACAGGCCAGCAGTCAATGCATTAAGCCACACCAGCCAGGTCAATGATTACTTTTTTGTTGTTATTGTTATTGCATATTACAGATATATACTTTTAATAATTATTATTAATTTTCTTTCAACTTTGTGACTTAGCTGTTTACAATAATTCTTGATGTTCAATACAGCCATATTTTTATCCATAAATATTTTAGAGCATTCTATATGCTCAGTATTTGGCCAAGCATTAAGGACCCAGTGGTGAGAAAGGTAGGCAAGTTGCCTGTCCACATTAAGTGCAAATTCCAACCAATAACTTAAGAAGGTTTCTTGGCTTCTTGTTTTATAAACATATTACTAGATTTTTAATTTTTGTGTCATCACAACAGATGTTATATTCCTGATAGTTAAAATATACAGTAGTCACAGTCTAATCCCTGCTCAGCAATTAAATATAAAATATCAATACACAGTTGCATCTGACAAATATAGTTGACAATATAATTTTTAAAGGGGTGAGAAAATGTGATTGATTTTTTATTTTTAACCCAAAATATTTATTTTTTCTTTTTTAACATTTTTTTCACATTTTTTATTGTTCAAGTACAGTTGTCTCCATTTCTCTCCCACCATCCCCCCGAACCCAGCCATCCCCACTTTGAGTTGGTGAGAAAATAGAAAACTTGGAACCCTTGTTCACTGTTGGTAGGAATGCAAAATTGTGGAGCCACTGTGGAAAACAGTATGTCAATCCCTCAAAATATCAAAAGTAGAATTACTTTATAATCCAGCAATTCGACTTGGGGGTATATTACTCAAAGAAGTTGAAAACAGGGTCTTGAAAAATGATAGAGAATGATTCCAGGAAGCAGAGAACTAACTTAAATAGGATGGTCAGGGAACACCTTTTTGAACAACTGAGATTTGATCAGCAAGCTGACTGACACAAAACGATGTGGACATTCAAGGATCTGGGACCAAATGAACAGAAAGTCCAGAGGCTCTCAAGCAAGATTAACTTGGTGTTCAAAACAGAAGGCCCTTGAGACTGGACCATAGTGAAGGAGGGGAAGAAATAGGGGAAATAAGCAAGGTCATATTATAGACCCTATAGAGGGTCTTTAGACAAAGTTTAGGAGGTTGAATTAGTCTAATCACAATGGGAGCCTACAAAATTTTTTATTTATAAAATTTGATTTATAGCAACTGCTCATAATCCAACCTCTCTCTAAGCTTCAATTTCTTCATCTGCAAAATTCTTGCAATAATAGTAGCTACTTGATAGTTTTGTTAAGAATATTCAGTTTGGCTGACAACAACTCAATATATATTAGCTATTATTACTATTATTATTTTTTTAAGTATTAGGTGTAGCAGAAGAGATAAGTAGTATTTGGTGAGTTAACCCAGGTGCCCAACACACACAGAAATATCTAAAATTATGACATTTTAATATGATGTCATAATAAGAAATATCACAATCAGTTATACTATATAATGCTCATAGCTTACATTGAAGGTGTAGATTGCATATTGACACAGATTCCCTGCAGACTTCAGTTGCAAAATCCACTTGCAAAATCTGAAGGTATTTCCTGTTTTGTGACTCAAGTTTTATTCCATAGAAGAGGTAGAAGAGAACTTAAACTTCTTCAGTAGATATTATGTTTCTGTCCCTCCAATTTTTTCCTCTTTTTCCTCTTTGCAGTTGGGTGTCCAAAAGGCCTCTCTGGCTTAGTCCTCTAATCCCCCTCCATAGTTGTGGCAGAAACCATTAGCTGTTCACCAAACCATTTCTTCGTCCTCCTGGGCTCACAGCTGGATTGCCTTTCCCAGCTGCCTTAAGCCACTCAGTGGCAGCCCAGAAACTAAATGTGACTAAATGTGACTAAATATGACCAGACGTGACTTATACCACTTTTGGTCAGGCTTGTTCAGAAGTGGTACCTAACATCCTCCTTGCTTATTTCCCCTTATTCTGGTGAGAAGTCCATGCCCAGGGCAGTGTTGAAACCTATGTATAAAAGATGGTGGAACTGCCATTAATCGGGGTCCCTACCTGATTTGCAGTCCTCAGCCCTACCTTGGAACTACCTTGGACTTATGAATTCTATCAGCTACAATAGTTAGCCAACTCTAATACAATGGTGAATTTCTAACATCTCCTAATGTCAGAAATCTCCTCACAAATGTTTGTGACCTAATTTCTGAAAATACGTGGTCCTTAAAAGAAAGCTTTCAGTAGATACTCATAAGATCCCAGAGGATCACTCTGCAGGAAAGTATGGTTTGATGGACTTTGCTGCATCTGCCTACCAGACTCTCTTTTAGACAGCAGCATAAAAATTGCTGTGCTGGATCACTTTCTAGTTCAGTGATGGGTAGCAAAAGGTTCCTCTAGTTAGAGAACTTCATCCATAAACTTAACTTCTCCTAGAAATTATTTTTAGATTCAGCCTATTCTGTGCTCTCAGTATACTGTGCTTCCTTCAGCAGACAGCTCATCACACTGCAGTTTTGTCTGTCTCCTCTCCCGCAGCTCCTGAGAGCACACTGATGTCTTGTTCAGCTTCCTGTCCCCAGGACCTAGCATTGTCACTAGCCTTTAGGGGGTGCTCAGGGGCTTGAATTAATTTGGGGAGTCGAGACTCTCATTTTTTTAAACTTACTACTTTGATATAGAGGTTAAACTCTTCTGTAGTAGTATTTAGTTATCATTAACCAACATCCAACTACAACTAATATCTTAAACTCACTTTAGGAATGTTCCCAAAGCAACAGCTCTCAGTCACCAATGCACTCACCCAAGCTTCAGAACAGTGCTGTGATGTCTATGTCATATCCACAGCACTTTCTTTGTGTGGGTCAGGAGCTCTAACTGGATGTGGTGACAATGGCAGCTCACCACCATGCTAAGCCTGATAAATATCTCTGCAACTCCTGGCTTCCCTTCGGTGCCCACAGGAAAGCAGATGGTGCCCGTCATCCAAGTACAGAGCTACATTCTCTACATGTTGGAGGATCAATAAAATTAAGTGTTGGGCCCGTTCAAATTTTTAAAAACTTTTTGGCTCTCCAAGCAGTCTTGCTTGATTTTGGCAAAAGAGGAAGAAATCACCATGATTCTGTTCAATGTAATTTTTTGTTTTAGATATGAAAATTCCAAAGAGAAGTAGTAAAGACTTTGAGGAGCAGTAGTTTAGTGGATAAGGGCAAAGACTTGGGAATTTAATAGAACCAGATTTGAACTCAGATGCAATACTTACTAGCTTTTCAACCTGAGCAAGTTGCTTCAACAGGCTAAGCCTCATTTTCCTCTCCTGGGAAGAGAGAGTGAAAACAGTACCCAAATCAAAGGATTGCTAAGTGAAATAATGTACGTGCTTACCACAGTGACTGCCATGTAGTAAGTAATCAGTGCATATTACCTATAATAATTATTAGCATCATCTTGCTTTAGATGATTACTGAGGCCCTTAATTTTATAATTGAGTGAATTGAATCCTAAAGGGATTAAGTGATTTATACAGCTAATTAAAAGCAGGACAACTGCAATGAATCAGATTAGTCCAGGTCTCACTTTGGGATTCTGCCCTTTACAACACAGTTTATTTCTCAAAACTCCAGGTTCTGACTATCAATGTAGTGCTCCCCTGATTTGGAAATGGTAATGTTTGCTTTCAAGACTTTCATACCAATTGTAAAAAGAGATAGTTTTCCTGTCTTCGAGATGCTCATAATCTAACCGCAAGGTAAAACTTTTGAATATAGAGGGAAATACAGGGCATCCAGACCTCATACTAAATTGGTCAACAGATGATCCAATATGATTTCCAGACAATTGCCATAGGATGAAGCTGGATATAGTTTGGAACCTTTCTAATAGGCCTTGGAATATGGAGAAAGTAGACCCTGAAGACATATGTAAATAAAATTAAGGGAAGGTGAGGTCAGAAATATCTTCCACCCTCAGGGAGCAACAGGAAAGAAAGACTGAGGGAGAATAATATCCACTAATGGTGAGAAAACTCTAAGAAGTTGGTACTCACAAACCACAAAAGTCTTAGACTGGACTCGTTCTCAGTGTGCCCTTACTTGATTCCATTATATCAACTTCCTTGCCACACTTCAATCTGTTCCTTCTGCCATTGACTCCATTGATGGCCTTTCAATCTTCTGCCCTCAGAACTAGAAATCTTTGCTTCTCCCATCTTCTCCTTCTTCCTCATACCCAGCCATCTCCAAATTCTGTTGGTACAAAAAAAAATAAGTCCACATTTTGAAAATGGCCTTAACTCCCATCTCTCTCCACTGCCCTCCTGGAGCAGGGGCTTCACCTGTAGGAGGTACCCCAGCAGCCTGCTAACTGACTAACCATCTTAAATACAGCAATTAGCACCATAGAGTATAAAATCTGTCAGCTACTTAATCAGTAAGAAAGTTTTGCTTTGTTTTTAAGTGATAAACATCTATACATGATTGTAGAATAGAAGCTTATTTTTGTCTTTTTAACTTAAAAAGTAACCAAACATTTTTATATTAAGAATTTTCCATCTCCTTCTAGACTTATGTCAAGACCTTTTAACATGGAATGAAAATGAATGAATGGTATAATACTTCTGAAAGGAAGATACAACATTTAAATCTTTCAAGTGTTTAGTGCCTTCTACACATTGAATTCTTTGTCAGGTACTGTAATTGTTGCAAAACAATTTTAAGACTTTGTCCCTGCTCTGAAGGACCACACAATCTCATCCTGCTGATAAAGAATGATACTATTGGAGATTAATACATGTTGTCATCCTGTAGTATTAAGCCTAAGATAAATAAATAACCACCAGAACAGGACATGAGGCTAATCTATAAACACCTTGTTCTACCTTCACAGTACCATGTATTTCTAGAACATTAAAATTTGATACAGCCCATTTTTAAATGCTTTGTGAAGTTTCAAGGTTATTTTGGGTGAACATGCTCATCTGTTATCTCAAAATATTTCCATTCTAAAAATATGTAGTAGAGTTTACTAGAATTTTGCTTGTACTGTTTTTAAATCATTTTTTCTCCTGTAATCAGATATCGGAAAAAATATACATCTTTTTAACGTTTTTATTATTTATTTGTTTATTTTAAATTTTTATTGTTATTCAATTACAGTTGTATGCCTTTTCTCACCATCCCTCCACCCCACCCCAGCAGCACAATTTACAATAGCCAAGTACTGGAAGCAACTTAAGTGCCCATCAGCAAAATATACATCTTTAGAATCATGAATCTGCTTGTTATAAGGCAACATGAGTACTTGAGAAAAATGAACTTTTTTAAAAATCAAGGTCTTTTTCTTATTACTAAAGCAATCCATGCTAATTATGCAGAAAAGACCAAAAAAGTAGACAAGCTAAAAAATATAAACACTTAAAATCATCTTCTACTAATATGTATATATATTTTTAAAAAAGAACAAGATAATATAACATACCATTTTGTAACCTGTTATTGTAATATACCATGAATATTTTTCCTTATCAACAAATAAATTTTTGTGACATTTTAATGACTGATAATATTTCACATTTATGGACCATAATGTATCAAATTCAGTGATTTTTTCACACTTTTGGACTTAGGACTCCTTACATTCCTTTTTTTTAACTTTTTATTGTCATTCAATTACATTTGTCTGCCTTTTCTCCCCATCTCTCCACCCAACCCCAGCCAAACCCACCTCCCTCCCCCACCTCCACCTTCCCCCTTGATTTTGACCATGTGTCCTTTAGAGTAGTTCCTGTAATTCCCTCTCCCCACTGTCCCCTCCTCACTTCCCCCTGGCTATTGTTAGACTGTTCTTTACTTCAATGTCTCTGGTTATATTTTGTTTGCTTTTTTTCTTCTGTTGATTATGTTCCAGTTAAAGGTGAGATCATATTGTATTTGCCCCTCACCACCTGGCTTATTTCACTTAGCATAATGCTCTCCAGTTCCATCCATGCTCTTGCAAAGGGTAGGGGCTCCTTCTTTCTCTCTGCTGCATAGAATTCCATTGCGTAAATGTACCATAGTTTGGGGATCCACTCGTTTGCTGATGGGCACTTAGGTTGCTTCCACTACTTGACTATTGTCAATTGTGCTGCTATGAACATTGGGGTGCATAGGTTCTTTTGGAATGGTGTTTCAGCGTTCTTAGGGTATAATCCCAGCAGCGGAATTGCTGGGTCAAAAAGCAGTTCCATTTATAGTTTTCTGAGGAAATTCCATACTGTTTTCCACAGTGACCTCACCAGTCTGCATTCCCACCAACAGTGCACTAGGGTTCCCTTTTCTCTGCATCCTCTCCAACATTTGTTTTGTTGATTTCTTTATGTTGGTCACTCTGGTCGGTGTGAGATGGTACCCCGCTGTGGTTTTAATTTGCATCTCTCTGATGGCTAGTGATGCTGAGCATCTTTTCATATGTCTCCGGGTCCTCTGTATGTCTTCCTTGGAGAAGTATCTGTTCAAGTCCTTTGCCCATTTTTTAATTGGGTTGTTTGTCTTCTTGGAGTGGAGTTGTGTGAGTTCTTTATATATTTTGGAGATCAGGCCATTGTCTGAGGTATTATTGGCAAATATGTTTTCCCATACTGTTGGTTCTCTTTTCATTTTAATGCTGTTTTCTTTAGCCATGCAGAAGCTTTTTATTTTGATGAGGTCCCTTTTGTTTATTCGTTCCTTTATGTCCCTTGCTTTAGGGGATGTGTCTGTGAGGATGTTGCTGCGTAGAATGTCTGAGATTTTCCTGCCAATGTCTTCCTCTAGGACTTTTATGGTGTTATGACTTATATTTAAGTCTTTTATCCATCTTGAATTTATTTTTGTGCATGGCGTAAGTTGGTGATCGAGTTTCATTTTTTTGCACGTAGCTGTCCAGATGTCCCAACACCATCTGTTGAAGAGGCTGTTTTGCTCCATTTTATGCTCCTGCCTCCTTTGTCAAATATTAATTGACCATAAAGACTTGGGTTTATTTCTGGGCTCTCTGTTCTGTTCCATTGGTCTATGTGCCTGTTTTTATGCCAGTACCAGGCTGTTTTGATGACAGTGGCCTTGTAATACAGTTTGATATCAGGTATTGTGATCCCTCCTGCTTTGTTCTTCTTTTGCAAAATTGCTGCAGCTATTTGGGGTCGTTTATGGTTCCATATAAATTTCTGAATTGTTTGTTCTATATCTGTGAAATATGTCATGGATACTCTAATAGGGATTACATTGAATCTGTAAATCGCTTTGGGTAGTATGGCCATTTTGATGATGTTAATTCTTCCAATCCATGAGCATGGTACATGCTTCCATTTGTTTGTGTCTTCCTTAATTTCTTTCTTCAGCGTTGTGTAGTTTTCTGAGTACAGGTCTTTTACCTCCTTGGTTAGGTTTATTCCTAGGTACTTTATTTTTCTTGTTGCTATATCAAATGGGATTTTTTCCCTGATTTCTGATTCTGCAGTTTTGTTGTTGGTATACAGCAATGCCTTTGATTTCTGAGTATTGACTTTGTATCCAGCTGTTTTGCCAAATTCATTTATTAGGTCAAGTAGTTTTTTGGTGGAGTCTATAGGATTTTCCATGTACATTATCATGTCATCTGCAAACAGTGACAGTTTCATTTCCTCCTTTCCAATTTGGATGCCTCTTATTTCTTTTTCTTGTCTGATTTCTGTGGCTAGGACTTCCAATACTATGTTGAATAGGAGTGGTGAGAGAGGGCATCTTTGTCTTGTTCCTGATCTTAGTGGGAAAGCTCTAAGATTTTGTCCATTGAGTATGATGTTGGCTGTAGGTCTCTCATATATGGCCTTTATTATGTTGAGGAATGCTCCCTTTATTCCCAGTTTGCTGAGGGTTTTTGTCATAAATGCATGCTGTACCTTATCAAATGCTTTTTCTGCATCTATTGATACAGTCATGTGATTTTTGTCTTTGCTGTTGTTTATGTGATGTATTATGTTTATTGATTTGGGAATGTTGTACCATCCCTGGGATGAATCCCACTTGGTCATGGTGTATGATCTTTTTAATGAGTTGCTGGATGCAGTTTACCAATATTTTGTGGAGAATTTTACCTTCTATGTTCATCAGCAATATTGGCCTCAAGTTTTCTTTCTTTGTTGTGTCTTTATCTGGTTTTGGGAAAAGGATGATGCTGGCTTCATAAAAAGAGTTTGGGAGTCTTCCATTAGTTTAGATTTTTTTGAATAGTCTGTGAAGGATAGGGGTTAGCTCTTCCTTAAATGCTTTGTAGAATTCTCCTGTGAATCCATTTGGTCCAGGGCTTTTGTGTATTGGGAGTTTTTTGATTACTGCTTCAATTTCACATGCTGTGATTGGTCTGTTCAGGTCTTCTGCTTCTTCTTCATTCAGTTTTGGAAGATTATATTTTTCTAGAAATGTGTCCATTTCACCTAGGTTTTAAAATTTCTTGGCATACAGTTCTTTGTAATAATTTGTTACAATCCTTTGTATTTCTGTGGTATCAGTTTTAATCTCTCCTCTTTCATTTATAATTGTGTCTATTTGGATCCTCTCTCTTAGGACTCCTTACATTCTTAAAAATTACTGAAGACCCCAAAGACCTTTTGATTTTATGAGTTGTACCTGTCAGCCACATCATAAATTAAAACTGAGAAATTTTAAAATATTTTATTATTTTAAAATGTCAATAATAAACCAATTTCCTGTTAATATAACATTATGAAAAACAACTGTATTTCCAAAACAAAAAAAGGTGCTGAGAAAAGTAACATTGCTTATGTTCTTGCAAATGTCTCTAATGTCTGGCTTAAAAGAAGACAGCTGATTTCCCATATCTGCTTCTTCATTCAATCTCTTGTAATGTAACACATCAAGTGGCCTCTAGAAAATTCATAGTAGATTGGGAGAGAGAAGGACAAATATTATCATAGTATTCTCAAGAAGAGGATTTTATGTTTCAGATTGCATGGAAGTGTCTTGGGGACCCTCCTAAAAGAGTCTAGGGCCCCCCAGGGATCCCTGAACTATGTTTTAAGAAATGCTGATCTAACCAATGCCCAATTTGGGAATATCTATATTGTTTATAAACTGCATCTTGATAATTGTATCACTTTCAAAATGTTTGAGCACATTGTTTACTAGGCCAAGTGAAAAGCTAAAATATTCTCATTCATTAGCATTGCAGCAGAAATTTTCAATAATAAAACAACCATTTACTAATTACTTTGTACATAGTAGACACTTCACTAAGGACTTGAGGCATTTTTGACTAAATTCTTATAACAATGTAAATTAGAGTATTTTGTTTTTAATGGGAAAAAATCCAGAAAGTTTAGCAATTGCCTGTGTTTCAACTTAGGTTGTTCAAACTGGAAAGTCCATACTGTCAATCACAACATTCATACTGCCTCCCATGAGGTAGAGAGGATAGACTCAGGGGAGAGAGCAGATGAGAAGTGGAGGGGGTGGTATGTAAAATCATAATTTGTTATTATCTTTAATATATCAATAGCATGATTTATTAGAGCTTAATTAATTGTAGAGATTTGATTTTTCAAAATATTTTCATTATACCTGCTAGAGTTACAGTGAGATCAAAATCAACATATTTATAATAGAATCACCTATATGATACATGTAATTTTTCTGTAGATGTTTCTGCTACATCTTGCTTGCTTTTACTATAACCTCTCATTATTCTATACACTTGTCTTTTCACACCAATGAATAAGTTCACTGATATGCTGATGGGAGTAGTAATAACACATAAAAGATTCCCTTGTTAAGAAACTTCTAAGCACTGAGACTGTGCAAAATGCTTTGTATATGTTATCTGTATTTAATCCTTACATCACATCTACAGAGTAGGTATTAATTACCACCATTTTACAGAAGAAGAAACTGAGGCTCAAAGAGGAAAGAGGTTTTAGGTGGAGGAAATTAGGACTAAACCAAAGCCTGTGTTTTCAAGTGCTTGCTATCACTTCCACCAAGATCATATTTCCTCCATTTTTATGCTCTATAGCGCACAGTAAATCCAATGAAGTGAATAATGAGGATGTGAGATAGAAACAACCAGCATCCCAAAGTGTTGTACTTTGGCCCGAGGTCCGTGAGCCCCTCCATGCAGAAGACAGAAAATCTGCACTCAGTCTTGTTTGACTTGGTCCAGTGTTCAAGATCTGGCCAGTGTCTCTCATCTGATATACCATGGTGACAAGCCAAGGAGCACAGCATGCACTATGATTACTTCTTACTTTTAAAACAGCATCAGTCATTTCAGAAAGGTTGGATTATACAACATGTTGGAAATTCATAACATTTCTGTGTGGAGTTGACACTGACCATTGACTCAGATAGCTATATCAGGTTCTGGCATTGTGCCATGTTTTTAGAAAGAAAACAATTTCCTGTGAGAGCATTTGAGGTGGGTATGATCATAACAACCCCATGATAATTATGGTACATAGGGATGGTGCTTCTAAAATAGGTGAAGTTTATAATGTACACTGAAACTTCTAAAATAACCAAAAGGCTTTGGGTGAAAAGTTTTGTGTATAATAAAAAATCACATATAAAGCCAAGAGGCTATAATATGTATATACATAATTATTTATTCATAGTAACACATGAATGAAATGTAGCATACTGAGAATATATTTATTTCGATAGAAGGAAATATATGCATATAGACAAGATAGCACCTTGACACGGATCCCGGCCCGCAGGATCCTGGGTTGTGGCTGCAACAGACAAATACACACGGACTACAGAAATCCTGTGGAGAAAAAGGGATGGCATGGCCACTCTCTAAGTGAGATAGGGAGAGAGGGCTAGGGAGAGCCCAAGAGAGGGAGAGCCAACCCCCAGTCTGGACAGGCTTTTATTGCTTTTCTGGGCACATTACATCAAGGATGGTCCTCATTTACTATGCACAGGTTCACCACAGGTGATTACCTTTTAAGGACAACAAAGGACAGAATACTGATAATTACTTCAAAGAGAAGGATGTTATAGCTCAAGGAGGAAACTGCTCACACTACATACTTGGTTGCTTTAGCACAGATTTTAGGAAGATAACAATACTCAGTAAACATTTGCTGCCTCAGTTCAGGGTGAGGGAGTTTTAGCAAGAGCAAGTCTCATAGCAGTCAAGGTACAATGCAGGCCTGATTCCCAACGGAAGAACCTATTCATGGTCGTGGGTCCTGCCCGCCAACCTCACTCCCCACTGGCTTTTCCGAGTGGGGGCTGAGCCACATTTCCCATGCGTGGAACAGTTCCCCACAGCGTTACAAAACAGATGGGGGGATGGCTCACGATAAATTATTCCAGAAAGGATCCCCCCTTTCTTTCTCTGGAGGTTCCCCCCCCACACACACACCTACTAGGTTCAAAATGCCCGCTGCCAGAGGAAAGACGTCTCTCAATGCCAGAGACTGGTAAAAAGGAAAGAAATTATTTATTTAAAAGTTATATAGACTTAGGGTAATGCCTTAATGTCTTCATTAAGATACTAAAGTCCTCTAGAATACCCACAGATGCACAGTCCTTCCCTCTCCCTCAGCCCAGTCCAGGGTACCATATCTCAGGAAAAGAAGTAGAAGTCCGTGATTCAGGCTCCTGGCACCATCAGCTGGGTAGCTGCCACAATCTCCAGTTTATCCAAAGCCATGTGGCACCTTCTTATGGCCCACCAGCAAGAGTCCTTTCTCTCCTTTTTTCCTGGCAAAGTCTCCCCTGCTGCCTAAGCTGTGTGGCAAAAAGAAGCACTCCAAAACCACATGGTCTCTCCTGTTTACTCTGCCAAAGCTGCATGATCCTCTCCTCTTCTCCAGAACTGCGTGGTCCTCTCTATTCACTTCAGAACCATGTGGTCCTCTCCTGTTCACTTTAGAATCACATGGTCCTCTCTCTCTACGGCTGCTGCGCCTAGGTTTAAATCCCAGCAGCCATCTTCCTTTGCAGTCCCATTTCTGACTCTTCCTACAATCAGTTACACCTGCCAGCATCCCCATATTCTTCCAGCTTTACTGGGCTGCCATAGTAAGTCTGGGCAGGTCTGGCCCCATGACATGGAGCCAATCATCTCCAAGCTCTCACACAGGCCCTGTAACCAGGGGGAGTTGCTTCCCAGTCCCATCTTGGGTGGAATTCGCTCCCATCCCCGTGGCTCAAAGCCTGGCCACAGCTATTTAACATATCTATGAAACCAGTTAAAGATTATAGATATGTTAAATGACTGTGCCAGGGGTTAGCTGCAAAGCTGTTGCTACCCAAAACAGCTCTGAATGGCCCTGTTCCATGTGTCCCTTCCCCTGGCTCAGGCTTGTGGTGGTGAGGACATCCTATATATATTTTTCTAATATTTCCTGGACACCTTGAGTTTTGGACCCCATTACAAATCTCTTCTTGGGGCCCTCCTCTTGGCTGTACCCTGCTTCAACAGCACCTTGGGCCTGTTGTCCCTGGGAGATCTGAATCAACATGACCTGAGCCCAAATCCACAGACTGGGGAAAGTCCAGCACACACACACACACACACACACACACACACACACACACACACACACACACTTTTTATGTCCTCTGGGACATTTTCCATCAGGCCTTTCTCTTCCTTTCTATTCATACTGCCTCAATTCCATACCATGTCAATCCAGGCACAAAGCCCAGCCCCTGTACCACATCCTGCCCTGCACCACACCCAATACACACACACACACATACACACAAATCCACTTAAACTCAAGCATTTTGAAAGTTTATTAACTTTACTAATGATTTGTGGATAATAAGGTTGAATAATTTGGTGACTCATGTGTCCAAAATCACCTCTTTCCTCCGTTTTTCTTTCTCCTTTCTCTCCCACTACATTAATGTGGAGATTTTTGCCTTACACATGAATAGAAATTCCACTTATATCTGGCAGTCTCAGTTCTCTTCCTCTCAATAAATGCTGTCTCCTTCCTAAGAGGAGCTCTGGGGGAAACATTGTTTCCATCTTCTTACTTGTGTACATGTGGATGGACCATAAGAATGCATGGAGAGTCTATGGCTCACAATGACTCTGTATATGGGTTAGGGATCCGGTTAGGAAGGGGCTGCAACCCACTCAAAGTGGCTTATGTGAACAAGGGAACTTATGGGCTCATGAAATTTTAAAGTCTAAGAGTATACTAATCTCAGGTAAAGTTTGATATAGGGGCTCAATTGAATCATCAGGGCATCTCTACATTACTCAGCTCTGCTCTCTTTCTAAGGTAGGTGTGCAATATGCCTTAAGACTCCAGTCTTGGAAAGTTGATCACATAATGTTTATTTGTGCTTGGTGCCTCGTACATTGCCTGCCACATAATGAAGACCCAATAAATATTTGCCAAATTCAATTGTTTGTTTAGCTGATATTTATTGAGTACCTTGATATTTATATGTCTGCCTTGTGATTACAGTAGTAAACCACACAAAATCTGCTCTCATTCAGCATAGATTCTGCTGAATGAAGATAGATAATAAACATATTAGATAATGTCACATAGTGAAAGCACTATGAATAAATTAAATAAGGCAAAAGAATAGATGGTGACTAAGGTGTAGCAGAAGGTACCCTTAGACAGGGTTAGAGAAGGATCTCTTTGAAGAGAAAATATTTGAGCTAGATCTGAATGATAAGAAAGAGCCAACTTTGTGAAAATAGAGAAGAATGTTCTAGGCAAAGGGAAAAGCAGAGCAAAAGCCCTGTGGCAGGAATGAGATTAGCAGGTTCAATATATGAGAAGACTGATGACATTAGAACATACTGAGCAAGGAGAGGGCTCTCACACGAGGTCAGGGGGGTCGGCAGGCGCTAAATCAGTGAGGCCTATCAGTCATGAGAGGTCATTTGGGTGACAAAGTTGCTTCCACGTTTTAGCTATTGTGAATAATGTACAAATATCTCTTCAAGACCCTACTTTCAATTGTTTGGAGATATATTCAGAAGTGGAATTGCTTGATCATAGGTGGTTCTATTCTTAATGTTTTGCATGTAGAAAACTGCAATACCTGCACCATTTCACATTCCTTCCAAAAGTGCATAAGAGTTCCCATTTCTCTACATCCTCACCAACACTTGCTATCTTCTGGGTTTTTTTTCACACCTATCCTAATGGAGGTAAAGTGGCATCTCACTGTGGTTTTCATTTGTATTTCCTTAATGATTATTAATATTGACCATATTTAATGTGTTTGTTGGCCATTTGCATATAATCTTTGAAGAAATGTCTATTCAAATGCCTACTTTTAATTGGGTTATTTTGGGTTTTTTGTTGTTGAATTGCAGGAATTGTTTATATATTCTGTACATCCACCCTTTATCAGATATATATGGCTTGCAAATATTTTCTCCTATTCTGTAATTTCCATTTCATTCCATTGATTATGTCTTTTTATGCACAGAAGTTTTTCATTTTTATGTAGTCCAATTTATCTGTTTTTTCTTTTGTTGCCTATGTTTTTGCTGTCATATCTAAGAAATCAGTGCCCAATCCAATTCATGAGGCTTTTACCCTATTCTAGGAGTTTTATAGTTTTAGCACTTACATTCAGGTCAACTGCCATTTTTAAAAGATTGCTTTGACTCTGGGTGAGAAATATATTGTAGAGAGGCAAAAATGGAGGTACGGAGTTCAGTTAGGAGGCTCTTACTGTATAGCAAGATATGATGGTCACTTGGGCCAGGATTGCGGTGTGGAGATGGTTCTATCCAACTGAAAACATTTATTGAGTGCCTTCTCCATGGTAATACCAACTGTTGAGTGTTTGCTGTCTGCCAGCTGTAGCAGAGGCTGCTGGTTGTTTACATAATATCCATATTCCTTCTCTTCCCTATGAGAACCCCAACCTTGTTTATGATGCCAAAATGCCCAACTAAAATTTGCCCTCTCAGATTCCCTTAGTCAGGGGAGGCCACATGAAAAGCTTTGCTCTCTGATACATAAACAAAAGTCTGATAGAGATTTCAAGGTAAATTTTTGTTTTCCTGATAAAGGTATTATCCTCTTCTTTCTTCCTTTTTTCTTCTTCCTGACCTGAATATGAGGCTGGAGGTAGAGAGGCCATCTTGTAATTATGACTCAATAAACATTAGAAACAAAAACCATATGCTAAGAAAGGCAAAGGAGAAAGTTCGCAGGAGCCAGGACACAGCACCATCCTAGGGTCTCTATACCAGCCCTGTACTGCTTTCTGATATGCCAGGAAAACAACCCCCAATGTGATTAAGCCATGAGTCTGAGTTCTATGATGCACAGCCAAACACAATTCTAACCCACACACAGGAACAGTGATAAGCATTTAGACGCATTATTGCTTTGAATCCTCAAAACAACTCTATTGAGTATGTAGTATTAGTTCCCATTTTATAGATGACAACATTGATGCTTATATATAAAACTGTGTCCTATATGTGAGACATTGGGCTGAACAATAAGAAAACAGAGAAAATTATATTTTTATGAGCAATAACAATCCAGGCATCTCATTAATTGTATATAAGTAGGAAAAATTAAATAATTCAAAAGGAAAATGGACAACAGTGATTATCTCACTTGTCTGGTAAACATCTACTCATCTTTCAAACCCAGCCAAAATGCCATCTTCTCAGTGAAATCTTCTCAGACCCCTCCATGTCTGAGTACCAACTTTGCAGTCCTCTCTCCTCACATGGCCCCCTGTAGTAACATTTATTGTTTTATTATAATTGATATGCTTAAATGGTGTGCCTCAACCACCAGTCTATGAGCTCTTTAAGGGTAGTAACCAGGTCTTATTCATTTGGATCTTTCTAGAGGCAAACACAATGACTGGCATAATGGGTACAGTGCATGGTTTTTCAATTGAATTAGCAAAGTCTTAGAAACATTTTACAGAAAACAAAATCCTGGTGTTTTCTGATTTTCAAACTGAGATCCACAGCAAATGTTGGGGTCCTATGAAGCAGCTCTAAGAACTGAAAACAAATTACAAATATAGGAAATTAATTATTAGGAGGAATCATGAGAAAAATGAATTCACTGAAAATGGCAATACAAACTAGGGGTTTCCCTGGATTTATGTGGAAAGACAATGTCTGAAGAATTTACAGCAAAGCCAGAAGCATCTGCCTTGCCTTAGTATCTGAGTATCTGAGAACTCTTTTTGGCAGCTGCCTTTAATAAGACCAGAGTCATGAATGCCTCCTTTCCTTTCCTTTCCTTTCCTTTCCTTTCCTTTCCTTTCCTTTCCTTTCCTTTCCTTTCCTTTCCTTTCCTTTCCTTCCTTTCCCTTCCCTTCCCTTCCCTTCCCTTCCCTTCCCTTCCTTTCCCTTCCCTTCCCTTCCCTTCCCTTCCCTTCCATTGCCTTCCTTTCCCTTCCCTTTTCTTCCTTCTTTCCCTTTTTGGCAAGGTATACAAAAGTAAATATTTGAAAACCTCAATATATGACAAGTATTGAAAGGTAGGTAAGGGACCATGCTGATCTTGTAGTAACATATATGTGCTATACAACTGAGAAATACAAAAGCATCAGTAACGAAATTCCAGTCAGTCAGTAGTACTCCTTGACACAAGGCAAGTAAGGTCCTGCCTTCGGCTCCACACTTTAGAGGCTACATTCTGGGCTCCACAATATGTTCCTCCCCTGTGGACAAAAAGTCCACAGAGCAAAAGGACATCTACCCAGAGCCTGTGTCCCCACTTCTAGACTGTGCTTCAGGTTTTTAGAATTCTAGAATTTTCTACATAAATGGCTTCAATCCTATTTCTGGGACCAAATGCAGCCTGTTCCTTGGGCCAGTCCTTCTGAGTGCAGACTGGACTAGGCCCAAAAATGGCCAAGTGGCTACTAGTTGGGTACAGGAGGTGAACAAAGCTTAAACATGGAGGCAGGATGTCCCCAAATTTGCCCCCATGGTACCTCACTCACTGGCCTGAGGCAGAGAAAGATGTCCCACAGACCAGTGCCATCTCTCTAAAATGATGGATTACAATGAAGAACTCCAAGCCAACTAGTAATTGTAAACTCTAACATCACCTTCTAAGTGGGATGCTTGCGAGATATTTTTGTCAAACTAGAAAGATAAAACATCTTTTATTTAATAGTTTGTTATCCTGACTTATAACTTAATAATTAAGACATGTAGTAACTAGACCTCCATTTATACTCTTGCCCCAGGTACTACTAATGTGAGGAGTCAGTAAAGACAAAAGTCAGTAAATAAAATTAAGATAGAAGAATATAACACCTAAAAGACTACCATATTGAAAGACTTTCTTTCTGAGTTCACAATAAATGTGAATTCTAATATGGGAAGGACCTCAGAGCCTGCCTAAGAGCCCATGGCATAAAATAGATTTTCATTAAATATCTGTGGAATGAATTGATGAGGAGCAAACATGTTTACTGCTTGTTCTTTTTGACAACTAACACTGCCCATATGATACAATTTGGGGTATCTACAGGGAAGTTCAGTGTGACTAGCACTACCTTCCTACCAACACCAGCTCTTCTGTATTCCCCATGCTATTGATGGGGTAACCATTCTCTTGGTCTCCCTGACCTTGACCCATGAGCAATATTTTGACCTCATAACTCATTCAATCTCACCCTCAGCCAATCAACAGCCAATACCAAAAACTCCCAGTCCCTGCCCATTCCCCAAATTCCTGTCACAGTCACCATATAAGTCTCACCATTATAGGGAAGCCAGTGAATATTTTTCCCTATTATATGACAACAATGTCTTATATTTATTTGCCTTCCCATAGCACCTCGCATAGGGCTTCACAGCCAATTGACCTAGAGGAAAGTTTGTTGGCTATTCATTGAGTGAATTTTGGATGCAACAGAACTATTTTAAAACAGTTTTATGTTCTTAATTAATTCATGAATACTTTGTGTTTTAAGAGTATAGGTTCTGCAGTCAGATCGTTTGGATTCAAATCTCTGCCTAGCCACTTCCTACTTGTGTCATCTTCTACAAATCAGTCTCAGTCACTCCTAGAAAATGGAAATGATGGTAACACATACCCAATAGAATTGTCATGACAATTGAGTTCACATGAGTGACATAACAAGTGCTCAGAACAGTGCCTGGCACATAATAAGAATTTGATACGTGTTAGTTCTTATTTTTATTTTCCTTACTCTTCTCAACAACCTTACTTGGTATGTTTTATTGTCCTCATTTTATTGATATGGAGACTAGTGCTTGGAGGACTCAAGGAGCATGCCCAGTATCATGGAGCTAGCCAGCACATTGAAATCTAAACCTTGATAAACCCGCACCAGACTTAGAGCAACTCACCCCTCCATACACTACTACAGGCCACATAGTAGTCATGCATGCCTGGTGACTCAGGATGACAATAACAATGCTGTAGACACTAGACAAGAACAAACCCATCAGCCCAAACTGCTCTGTGGTTTTACCCCCTGGAAATAGGGAAGCATGACTGGGGTAATTCCTCAAATCACACTGCCCTTTGAGTCAGGCCTGGGAATAAATGTGAACTGAATATTTGCCTTCTACAAGTCCTCAGATCTGCCCTACGACTTCCTCTGGCACCAGAAACATGCTGTGTCTGGATTTGGTTGCACACCACCACCACTCGGACTATATAGAGAGCCACGTGTCAGTCACAGGAAAAGAAATTTGAGATTTGCAACTGGTACCAAAACAGCTTGATATTTAATATCTTTAGAAGCAGGAGGCTGGCTAAAATTTCTTATTTTTCAAAAGTTTCCATTAGTCATGTAATTCCATCATGTTTGCATACTTTGGTGAATCAAATTTAGCAATTTCTATTAGCTCAAATCTTCAGGAACTGGCTATGGTTTAAGTAACAGGAACAAAAAGCTACAATAATTTAAGTCAATTCAAATTGAAAAAGTAATGTTAACCAAGGAATTTGGCTCTATTTTCTAAAGTTAAAGACAATAACTAGGTTTCCTAGTCAAGATGGCAGCATAGGTACTTGCATCCTCCCAAAACCACATCAAAATTCCAGCTAAACTACAGAACAATCGTCATTCAGAACCACCTGAAATCTATCTACACAGAAGCCCTACAACTAAGGGTATAAAGAAGAAGCCACAACAAGACTGGTAGGAGCAGAGATGGGGACAGGCTGGTTCCACACCCATATGTGGCAAATAAAAATCAGGAGGGATATCTTGGCTGTGCAGGTGCCCCCAGAGGAGTTAAGGATCCAGCCCCCTACCAAGCCCCCCAGCCCAGGGTTTTGCACTGGGAGGAAAAGTCTCCATAACTTCTGGCTGTGAAAATCAATGGGGATTGTGTCTGAGTGAGATGGAGAGCTTCTGGAGTTCCAGATGTTCTTGTTAAAGGGCCCATACACAAACTTGCTTGGACTCACTCACTCTGAGCTTCAGCACTGGGGCAGCTGCAGAGACATATGGCAAGAGATGGAGAGGCAGCTTTCTCCCAGACAGAAGTGCTAGCAGAGACAATTGTTGCTTTTCTTAGCCCTCCCCTCACAGAGCCAGCAGGCAGGTGCCATAGTAAAAGAGTCTTTGTCAACCTGGCTAATACTTTTTGCCCTACCCTGGTGATTCCCTGAGACCTCTCCCCACCCAACTTTTGGACCCACACAAGCTGTTTTCAGTGGCTTTTTCATTCAAATGGCCCATCTTGGCTCATGCTTCAGACTTCTAAAATCTCTCAAACAGGCAGCATCTGTCCTCTGCATGCCCCACACCTCTTGCTAAGTGGCCCCAGGCCAAGCACTGGTATCATCCAGCCTTGATTTGCAGCTTGGCCTACCCTGGGCATGTCCAAGCTCAGTACAAGTAGCAGGCATAAGCAAATTACTTGGTAGCTCATGCTGGGTTGCCCTGGGAAGAACACAGATAATAGCTGCCTTGGCCTGTACCTCCTGTGAGGTCTCAGAACAAGTTCACCTGGTGGATAGCTTTAGGCCATGCTGGGTAGTAAGGGAGGCTGTGCCACGGAACCCTACAGAACACCTACTACATAAAGCCACTCTACCAAGCCCAGGAGATGTAGCAGCTCTTCCTAATACATAGAAACAAACACAGGGAGACTTCCAAGATGAAGAAACAAGGAAACATACTCCAAATAAAAAAACAAAATAAGACTCCACAAAAAGAACTAAATAAAATGGAGATAAGCAATCTACTAGATGCAGAGTTCAAAACACTGATTATAAGGATACTCAATGAACCTTGGGGAAAAATAAATGAACTTAGTGAGAACCTCAACAAAGAGATATGAAACATGAAAATGAAACTATAAAACATAAAAGGGAACCAGTCAGAAATAAAGAATACAGGGTTCCGGCCAAGATGGACCCATAGTCTGAAATGCTTCATTTCCTCACAAGACCAAAAGAAGGACAGCAACCAATTTAAAAACAAAGAACAATTGGAACTGCCAGAAAATCATTGCATGGAAGTCCAACAACCAAGGAGTTAAAGAAACATTCATCCAGACCTGTATGAGGGGTGGAGATGGGCAGCCGGGGCAGAGAGGGCACGGGGCAAGGCAAGGCAGCAGACAAATTGGGAGAGCCCATAATCGTGTGCAGATAAGCTGGGAGGAACAACAGGGGAGCGAGGCAGACCATGAAACCCAGGGTTTCAGCACAGAAAACTAAAGACTCAAAACCCCTGGCTGTACAAAAATCTATGATGGTTGCAGTGGTGAGGGAAACTCCCAATCTCACAGAAGAGTCTGTGTTGGAGAGGCCCACAGAGTACTAAAATGTACGCAAACCCACCCAGCACCTGAATCAGCACCTGAAAGGGCACAATCCGCTTATGGGAAGCAAGGGAAGTGACAGAAATTGGGATGAGAGCCAAGCAAGCAGCATTGTTCTTTCTCTGACACCTCCCCAACAGACAGCACCACAACACAGCCATGTAGGTTGCTCCATCCTGATGAATACCTAAGGCCCCACCCCTTACTACACAACAGGTGCCTTGAGACAAAGAAATATGGCCCAAATAAAAGACGAGATCAAAACTCCAGAAAAAGAAGTAAGCAAAGAGGAAATAGCCAACCTATGAGATGCAGAGTTCAAAACACTTAATCAGGATGCTCACAGAAATGATTGAGTTCAGTTACAAAATGAAGGAAGAAATGATGGCTATACAAAATGAAATAGAGAAAAATATATAGGGAACCAAGAGTGAAGGGAAGGAAACCAGA